>NC_042620.1:130727762-131031500 GCF_901001135.1 Rhinatrema bivittatum | reverse complement strand
CGGCGCGCGGCTCTCCCCAGCGACGACGCCTTTTCCTCATGATCTGGAATCCATATCTTCAACAACTATCCCACAGGGCGCGGAGTCTTGTGTTGAACGATTAATAGGTCGCATGCATTACGGCCTGGGCTGCCCTTGATATTTAACCAGACTGGCCTTTCTCATCTATCTACTCTTTGTTGTGCCTCATTCACTGTAGGGGTAGGGGGGGGGGGGGGAGGCCTGCGGTGTTTGTTCTGCATTGTGGTGGGGGAGGGATCTGAACACACCCTCCCCTACAATTGTTGTTTGTTTTGGAAAACCCAATAAAATTGTTTAAACCAAAAAAAAAAAACCAAAAGCAACAAAAAACCTTAACATAAGGCATGTAGTGGTCACATTGTGAGGGGCTTTTGGGCTGACAAGGGAAGATCTATTCAGGACATGAGAAGGGATCCAACCCATGCCCTCTGCACCAGATGGAAAAGCATTTCCACTTCGAGGTATAGGACTTCCTAGTTGAAGGTTTCCAGGACTTGATCAGAATCTGAGAGAAACAGTCCGAAAGCTGTAATGGCTGGAGGATCTCGCGCTCAACATCCAAGCCATGAGCACTAGTGCCTGGAGGTTTGGGTGGCGCAGGATGCCCTGGTTCTGCGATAGGAGGTTGGGTGCCATTCCCAATGGGATGGGCACATGGAGGAGTGGAAGCCAGACCTGCTGAGGCCAGGAGGGTGCCATAAGGATCATGGTCGTCGTCCCCCCCGTCCTCCCAGAGCTTCGACAGAGTTTTCAAGAGGAGTGGGAGAGGTGGGTACGCATACAGGAGGCCCTGCCCCCAGTGAAGGGAGAAGGCATCGTGGGCTGGATGACTGATCCCCGCTACTAGGGAGCAGAATCTGCTCACTTTGTGATTGAGAGGGAAGGCGAATAGGTCCACATCTGGTGTACTCCAGCAGTGGAATAATTCGGCCAGCAAGTTGAGGCAACCTGGAAGGTAGGTCACCTGGAGATACATCCCTTGGGAGAGGGCCCAGTTCCAAACCTACACTGCCTGCTGGAACAGGAGGAACGAGTCCGTGCCACCTTTTTATTAATGTACCACATTGCGACCTGATTGTCCATCCTGATCAGAACTTCTTTGGATGACAACTGATCCCAAAATGCTCACATGGCATACCGTATCGCCCGAAGCTCCAGAAACTTTATCTGGCAACATGCTTTGGTGGCGGTCCAGAGGCATGAATGTGTAGGCTGCCTGTGTGGGCTCCCCACCCCTGAAGAGAAGCATCAGTGGTGAGGGTCACCTGGGGCGGTGCGGGTTGGAAGGGAAGTCTGCATTCCAGATTGGGGAGGGATTCCCACCAGGTCAAGGCTAGCTTGAGAGGGTCCGTGACCGTGATCAGAGCCTGCTGCCACTGCTGCTGCCACTGAGACCCACAAGGCCCACTGAGGGGTCCTCATGCGGAGGTGGGCTAAGGGTGTCACATGGACGGAGGCCACCATGTGGCCCAGCAGGCGGAGTAGGAGATGGGCTGACACCCTTTCGCTGTTGCAGATGAGGGTGGCCAGCGCGGAGAGGGCAACCACCCGATCCTTGGGCAAGAAAGCTTTCACTTGTGCCGTGTCCAACCTGGTGCCTATGAAGTCCAGCTGGGAGGATGGGCAGAGGTATGACTTGGGGAAGTTGATAATGAACCCCACAGTCTGCAGGGTCTGAACCGTCAGGGTCAGAGCTTGCAAGGCTCCAGAGTGGGAGTCGCTCCTGACCAGCTAGTCGTCCAGGTATGGGAATACATGGACCGAGTAACGCCTGAGGTAGGGAGCCACCACAGCCAAGCATTTGGTGAAGAAGCGGGGGGCTGATGTCAGCCCCACGGTGCAGCACTCTGTAAAGAAAATGTGCATTCCCCACCATGAAGAGGAGGTACTTCCTGTGGTTGGGGATAATCGCAATCCTTCAGGTCGAGGGAGCAAAGCCAGTCTCCTCTTTGGAGGAGGGGAATCAGCATGCCCAGGGAGACCATCTTGAATTTTTCTCTTACGAGAAACTTGTTCAGTGCCTTGAGGTTGAGGATGGAGCGCAAGCCGCCATTCCTTTCTGGGATGAGGAAATACCTCGAATAGAACCTATGGCCCAGCTGTCTGTGAGGGACTGGTTCCACTGCACCTGCTGTAAGAAGGGTGGAGAGTTCTTGTTGAAGAATGACCAAGTGGGCGGATGAACCCCACGATGGACGTGATCTCCTGCCAGCGCCAGGCAAAGCTGAGGAGCCTGCCACCGACTGGTGGATCGGGAGCCAGGGGAACTGCCAGTTGACTTTTTCTCCCTTGCTGCCAGTCAAAAGCCCGTGGCTGGGGTGACCCCTAGAACTGGTCCGCGGCGTGTGAGTCCGAGTGACTGGAGGGTAATACTTCCGTTGCCAGTAGAAGGGCTTACGAGAGCCTTGCCTAGAGGATTTCCTGGCTGAGGATGGCCCTTCTGAGGGACTAGCGGATAGCTGCTGGAGGGTGTCATGATGGTCCTTCAGCTGTGCCATTACAACCCAGATCTTGTCCCCGAACAGGTTCTCGCCTCTACAGGGTAGATCAGCGATCCTATCCTGGAATTCCAGCCGGAGGTCTGAAGCCCTGAACCATGCCATCTGTCTGGAGCCAATGCCTATGGCGGCTAAGCGGGATGCAGTTTCAAAAACATCGTAGGTGGAGCACACCTCGTGTTTCCCTGCTTCCAGACCCAGTGAGGCAATGGCGGCAAGCGCTTCCTGCTGCTGCTGGGGAAGGCCCTCTGCAAAATCCTGGACTCGCTTCCAGAGATTGTGGTTATATTGAGTCATGTACAGTTGGCAAGCCACAATGCGGGCGACCAGCATAGCGCCTTGGAAGATCTTTCTCCCTATGGCGTCAAGTTCCTTATGCTCACATACTGGAAGAGCGGAGGCATGGGTACAGGAGTGCTGGGCCTTTATTAGGGCAGACTCCACTACCATCGACTGGTGGGGAAACTGCCTCCTTTTGAACCCCAGGGCCTACTGCACAAAGTAGGTGGCATCGGCCTTCCCGTTTACTGGGGAGACTGAAATGGGATGCTTCCACATGCGGAGGAGAAGACATGGTTTAAGGCAGTGGTTCTCAACCTTTTTCCCATCGTGACACACCTGACAGGCCACGCTCACATGTGTGACACACTGCTCATTACAATTCATGGCCGAAATAAAAAGTAAAGGTCCGGTAATTATTTTTATTGTTTAAAATGACACAAGGAAAAGATACGTATTCTGTCTGAACAGAAATTGCATAAATAGTAAACATCCCACACTAAAACAGCACCAATTTTCAGCACTTACCTAAGAAAAGGCAACACTGAAAATATTACACCAGGCTTTAAGACACCAATGCATCTCCTATTAGGAAAACGGACCATGTCAGGCTGCTATAGAGCCCTACACAGAAACTACATGCCAGCAGAAAACCTCACCTAAATCACATGTGCTGACCCTCACCTAATAAAGAATAAAGAAACCAAAACGCTTAACTAGAAGCATGCAGAAAAAACTGAATTGGAAACTGCAACAAGCCACAGTCTCTGTATGCAGTGTAATAAAGGAAAAAAGAAACATCACCCATCCTTATAAAACAAATCAAGAAATATAAAATCAGTAGCAGTAAAACCATACTAACAAAAAGAACAGATTATTTTGAAACAGCTGAAGAGTGGAATATCCAATAATTAAAAACTCGTAAAAAATTTCTAGATACTAATAAAATATTTCAAAATAGCAGACACAAAGATCAAGAAATGAAAAATAAGGATACAAATTTTTTTTTGCTCTGCATACCTGGGAATGTTTGATATCCAGGTCTCCTGAGATTGTTTTGAATTAACAGGAGGAGGGGCGGTTTGCTTGGAACTTTCTCCTCTCTCTCAGTCACATACGAGCGCTCTCACGTACACTGGCTCTCAATTACACACCTATACACACATGCTCTCAGTTACTCACATATACACATGCTTTCTCTCTCATTTATATAGCCTCTTAATTACACATGGTAGGAGCACTGGATGGCCCGCGCCATTTTTAAAGATGGTGCTGGCCATCCATTACTCCTACCATGTGACAGGGGCCGGCCAATGGCTCAGATACCTTGTCAAATGGTAAGGGCAAAAGGCCATCGGCGCCATTTTTATTAGTGGCAGTCGACGACCCGAGAGCGGGAGATCGCTCCCGGGACACCCCCACTGGACCACCAGGTAATTTTAAAATGTTTTGGGGGGGGGGGGGGGCGGGAGGGTGAGGGAACCTAAGGGAGCAGTTTTAAAGGGTCGGGGTGGGTTTAGGGCTTGTTTATGTGTGCCGTTTTACCCGCCCTCCCCCAAAACGATGAGAACCCCCACAAACAATTTCATGGGGTTTTCCTATCGGTTTCGGGAAGCCCCCGATTTTTGACGACTTTTTCAATTGTCAGAAATACGATTCACATCCCTAATGATGATGCCTAAATATTTTTCCTGGGCGGTAACTCCCAATATGGAACCTACATCGTGTAACTACAGCATGGGTTATTTTTCCCTATATACCACACCTTGCATTTGTCCACATTAAATTTTGTCTCGCAAGATCCTTCTGCAATTTATCACAATCTGCTTGTGATTTAATTACTCTGAATAATTTTGTGTGATCAGCAAATTTGATTACGTCACTCGTCGTATTCCTTTCCAGCTCATTTATAAATATATTGAAAAGCACTGATCCAAGCACAGATTCCTGATGCACTCCACTATTTACCCTTTCCCACTGAGAAAAATGACCATTTAATCCTACTCTTTGTTTCCTGTCTTTTAACCAGTTTGTAATCCTCGAAAGGACATCTCCTCCTATCCCATGACTTTTTAGTTTCCTTAGAAGCCTCTCAGGACTTTGTCAAACGCCTTCTGAAAATCCAAATACACTACATCTACCGGTTCACCTTTATCTACATGTTTACTAACCCCTTCAAAATAATGAAGCACATTTGTGAGGTAAGACTGTGTTCCATTAAACCATTTCTTTCTATATGTTCTGTGATTTTGATCTTTAGAAAAGTTTCTACTATTTTTCCCAGCACTGAAGTCAGGCTCACTGGTCTATAGTTTCCCGGAGCACCCCTGGTGCCCTTTTTAAATATTGAGGTTACACTGGCCACTCTCCAGTCTTCAGGTACAATGGATGATTTTAATGATAAGTTACAAATTTTAACTAATAGATCTGAAATTTAATTTTTGAATTCCTTCACAACCCTGGGATGAATACCATACGGGTCCAGGTGATTTGCTACTCTTTAGTTTGTCAATCTGGCCTACTACATGTTCCAGGCTCACAGTGATTTGGTTCAGTTCATCTGACTCATCACCCTTGAAAACCATCTCCGTAATTGGTATCTCCCCAACATCCTCATTAGTAAACACGGAAGCAAAGAATTAATTTAGGCTTTCTGCAATGGCCTTATCGTCCCGTAAGAGCTGCTTTAACCCCTTGGTCATCTAACTGTCCAACTGACTCCCTCACAGGTTTCTTGCTTTGGATATATTTTAAAAAGTTTTTATTATGAGTTTTTGCCTTTAGGGCCAACTTCATTTCAAATTCTCTCTTAGCTTGCCTTATCAATGTTTTACACTTAACTTGACATTGCTTATGCTTTTTCCTTTTTTCTTCAGATGGATCCTTCTTCAAAATTTTGAACAGTTTTTTTTGGCTAAAATAGCCTCTTTCACCTCACTTTTTAACCATGCCCTTAATCGTTTTGCCTTCCTTCCACCTTTCTTAATGTGTGGAATACATCTGGAATGCGCTTCTAAGATTGTAATTTTAAAGAATGTCCATGCTTGTTCTACACTTAACCTTTGCAGCTGCACCTGTCAGTTTTTTTCTATTTTCCTCATTTTATCAGAGTTTTCCTTTTGAAAATTTAGTGGTAGAGCTGTACATTTACATATTGTCCCCCTTCCAGTCATTAGTTCAAATTTGATCATGTTATGTTCACTCTGCCCAAGTGGCCCCACCACCGTTTATTTATTTAAAACTTTCATATACCAACATTCATTTGCATATCACATCGGTTTACATATAATGGAATTAATAAAAAATATAATTTAGAAAGTGAAAATAAAGTTACATGTAACAGGGTGGTGAAGGAATAAGATGGGAACGTAGAGGAAGTATAAAGGGTCCAGAGGACATGAAAAGGGCAGTTAGATTAAAAATATAAAATATTTACAAGATTCTGTATTGAAATTACAATTCAAGAATTTAACTAAATGTTAAATAGATTAGAGTCTGAAGTTTCTTTTGGGGGGGGAGAGGGGAGAGGGTGTTATTCTGTATATGCCCTTTTAAATAGTTTTTAGGGTTTTTTTGAAAGTTTTTGTGCAGTGTTCTTGGCGTAGTTCGGGTGGCAATGAGTTCCATAATGTAGGTCCCACTATGGAAAAGGCGCGATCTTTAGTGGAGATATGGTGAGTGAGTTTTTGAGAGGGTAAAGATAGGACTCCTTTGTAGGCAGCTCTGGTTGGTATGTTGGAAGTGTGATAGTGCAGGGAGTCTTTAAGCCAATGAATGTTCTGGTTATGTAGCCTTTTGTGGATCATTGTGAGGGTCTTGTGAAGTATTCTGGCAGGGATTGAAAGCCAATGGAGATCTCTGAGGATTGGAGTAATGTGATCTATTCTGCGGGAGTTGGTAAGGATTCTAGCTGCTGTGTTTTGCAGCATTTGGAGTGGTTTGATGGAAATTGCAGGAAGGCCTAACAGTAAGGAGTTACAGTAATCAATCTTGCTGAATATAATGGCTTGGAGGACAGTTTGGAAGTCATGGTGATGGAGGAGGGGTCTAAGTTTCTTGAGGACCTGCAGTTTGTAGAAGCAATCTTTAGTGGTGTTATTGATAAATTTTTTTAAGTTCAAGTGCTTGTCCAGGGAGACGCCTAAATCCCTGATGTGCTGGGGAAAGGGAGAGGGCTGGTCAGGGGGGAGGAGGTTGTGGTGGTCTGGGGAAATGAGAAGTAGCTCTGTTTTTGTGGTGTTTAGGGCAAGATTGAGGTTAGTTAAGAGTTTGCTGATGGAGGTGAGACAGTTGTCCCAAGTCTTGAGAGCTTTAGGTAGGGATTCTGTGATGGGAATGAGTATTTGGACATCATCCGCGTAGATATAGGGGTAGGTTTTAAAAGGTGCCGCGTGCATGTTATAAAATACAGGGTCGGTGCGCGCAAGGCTGCGAAAAATCGGCAGCCTGCATGCGCCGAGCAGCCATCCTTCCGGCCCCCCCACCTTCCCCATCCCCCAGCCCTAACTAATTCCCCCCCTACCTTTATTTTACAAGTTACACCTACCTTGGATAGGCGTAACTTGCGCGCGCCGGCCAGCTGCCGGTGTGCCATGTTCTGGTCTAGGGGCTGGTCCGGAGGCTGCGGCCATGCCCCCAGAACGCCCCCGGGCCAGAACCACGCCCATGGCCCCGCCCCCGGAACGCCCCCCGATGATGGGCCGGCCGCAACACACCCCTGATACGCCCCCCCAGGAAAGCCCCGGGACTTATGCGTGCCGCCGAGCCTATGCAAGATAGGCTCGGTGCAAGCAGGGGGTGGAAGAGGCAGCTTTTCGGGGGTTACACACGTATCCTTACGCGTGTAACCCTTTGAAAATCTGCCCCATAGTGCATTAGACCAAATTAGGCGAGGAGTTGGCATAGGGGTAGTAGGTAAACGTTGAAGAGTGTCGGGGAGAGGGAGGATCCTTGGGGGACCCCACGGGTCAGGATAATGGGGTTAGATTCATGTTTGCCAATTTTGACCTTATAGTGTCTATTACTGAGGAAGGATTTAAACCAGCTAAGGGCAATTCCGGAAATACCTATTTCGGAGAGGCGATCAATTAGTATGTTATGATTGACCATGTCAAATGCAGCAGAGATGTCTAGCATGGCTAGAATGAATGACTGGCCCTTGTCGAGTCCTTTGAGTAGGGTATCCGTGAGGGATATTAAGAGGGTTTCCGTATTGAAGAACTTGCAGAAGCCATATCGTGATGGGAGTAAGATGCTGTGTTGTACCAAGTGGTCTGTAAGTTGTAGGTTGACTACCCTTTCCAAACGTTTAGCTAGGAATGGGAGATTAGAGATAGGTCTGAAGTGTGAAGGGTCAGATGGGTCTAGGTTCGGTTTCTTTAGAAGGGGTTTGAGGGTGGCTTGTTTCCAGGCGGGGGGAACTTTTCCCGAGGTAGAGAGAGCAGGTAATGATTTCTGATAGTGGCTTGGCAATAGTCTCTGGGAAGGTGAGAAGAGATTTTATTGGGATCGCGTCCTCCGGCTGTGAGGAGGGTTTCATTTTCTTTAGGATTGTTACTATCTCGGAGGTGGAGGTTGGTTCGAATGGGTTGAGTGAGATGTTTGGGTTATTTTGGGTGGCGGGGGGGGGGGGGGTGGAGGAGGGTGGGAATCAAGACATAAGCTTGTCAACTTTGTTGTGGAAAAAGCAAGCTAGTTCCTCTCTTACCGTTACCTCTCTTACCAAATCAAGCATTCTACTAAGAATTAAATCTAAAATAGCTCCCTCTCTTGTTGGTTCCTGAACCAATTGCTTCATGAAGCAGTCATTCATTCCATCTAGGAATTTTATATCTCTAGCATGTCCTGATGTTACATTTACCTAGCCACTATCGGGGTAATTGAAATCTCCCATTATCACTGCACTGTCAAATTGGTTAGCTTCCCTGATCTCTCTTAGCATTTCATCATCTGTCTGACCATTTTGGCCAGGTGAACAGCAGTATACTCCTATCACTATACTCTTACCCAACACACATGGGATTTCTACCCATATAGATTCTACTGAGCATTTAGTCTCTAATATGATCCTTATCCTGTTGGACTCTATACCTTCCTGGACATAAAGTGCCACACTCCCACCAAGTTGATTCTCCCTATCATTGCGATATAATTTGTACCCTGATATATCACTGTCCCATTGGTTATCCTCAGTCCACTAGGTGCTGAGATGCCAATTATGTCTGTCTCTCTCATCATTTACTGGTATATACTCTAACTCTCCCATCTTACTTCTTAGACTTTTGGCATTGGTATACAGACAATTCAAAGTGTGTTTTTTGTTTGTAATAACAACCTGCTTTTCAGTTGATCGGGATAATTTGGAATTTTTTAGCTCAGGTGATTCTTTACTTATAGGCAGATGGACTACGTTTGCTTTTATTGGAAGCACTCTGTTGGGATGCCCTAACTCTCCTGTTTCATTAGTATTCTTCAAAGATAAATTCCTCTGAACCATGCACTGCTGAGTGACTGTCAGCTTTCCCCCTTGTTCTAGTTTAAAAGCTGCTCTATCTCCTTTTTAAGAGTTAGCGCCAGCAGCTCCACATCTCCTTCCCTGTCCAGCGTCGGCAGGGAAACAGATTGATTCAAGTGAAAATCCGAAACCACTTTTGGTAAAAAAGTTGGAATAGTTCGCAGCTGAACCACTCCTGGAGTCACTTGCAGGAAAGGTTCCTGGCAAGAAAGAGCCTGCAGTTCAGAAACTCTATGCGCAGTACAAATTTACCACTCAAAAAACCTTCAAGGAAAGTAACCTGAAGAAGAAGGTACGCAGAAGCTGAAAGGTGGATCCCGCCAGGAAATCCAACACCAGATTACAGCTCCAAAAGGACATCGACCACCACAATGGACAGCGAAGATGCTTCACCCCCTTCGAGAACTGGCAAACAACCGGATGGGCTGCTAAAGATCCACCATTTATCTGGCCTCAGAAACAGGCAATAGCCTGTACCTTCAAGGAATTAAGGGCCAAGCCTTTAATCAACCGATCCAGCAAAAAGTCCAAAATGAGCAGGATCTTATCTGAACAAGGATGAGTCCCTTGTTCCTCACATCAAGCCTCAAAACACTCTCCAAACCCAAATCTAGGCCAAAGAGGTTGAGAACTTCTGAACTCGAAGCAGGGTGGAAATCACAGCAGCAGAATAACCCCGCTTCAGCAACCACGCCATTTCAAGGGCCATACTGTAAGACAAAATCAAGTCTGATCCTTTGGAAGAATAGGCCCCTGTCACAACAGTTATCTTTGGAGTGGGATCCGGACAAGTGTCTCTGCAGATCTGCATACCATGGTCTTCTGGGCCGATCGGGAACCACCATCTCCATGTGTCTCTCAATCCTTCGAACCAACCTGCCCACCAAGGGCCACGGGAGAAAGGCATACAGAAGCTTGTCTTTCGGCGATTCCTGCACCAAGGTATCATTGTCCAGAGATTTTGGATCTTGCATGTGACTGAAGAAACAAGGTATCTTCACATTGTGTGACGTCACTAGCTAGTCCAGAAACAGTAGGCCCACTATGAGTTGGAATGCCTCATCCAACAATTCTCATTCTCCTGGATCCTGTTGCGTCCGTCGCTGCTCGATGCCCTCACTCCGCCTTCTATACCTCTGTGGCGACTCCCTCCAGATCTGATAGGACGGCTGGCTGCCACAGCGTCTTCATGCCGTCTCCCTCTGGCGCCCCCGGACCGGCTCGACATTGCAGATCCGCCATGTTGCCTGAAGACCTAGGGCACGTGCGCTCTGATTGAAATACCAGCAAGGGCGCAAACCTCAGGGGCCTCCCCCTGAGATGACGTCATCCGCTTCCTATATTTAAGGTCTCTAATTCACTATCTAACTGAGTTAGCATGGGGATTGCTTCGGCTTTACTCCCAAGCTACTCTACCTCCTCAGACTTACCAGAGGTACCCGCTCCTCGGGGGCCTCGCTCTTTTCTTTACTTTCAGATTACAGATAAGAACCGGTACTCGCTCCTCGAAGGCCCATGTTCTTGGACATTCTGAAGATTCTCTACTGCCTGGAAGCTATCGCTGCTACAAACAATTGTGAGTTACCATCGCTCTCTCAGAGCTTTCCCTGGAAACAGGTACTCGCTCCCCGAGGGCCTAAACCTTTCCAGTTCCAGAGCTTCATTGAGACCTTATGTGAGTTTTATCATCTAGTTCTGTTTATGAACCTTGTCTACTCTACCTACTCACTTTCTACAGTTTCTCAACACCTCAGTCATCCTGGATCGCGGTTCCAGTGCCTGAGGGACTACAGCCCTGCCGGGCATATCAGCTCACTACTGCCACCTCTGGTGGTTTCCAAAAACCTGTTTAATAAAAGAACTAATGTGTGTCTGTCTCCATACTCAAGCCTAGCCGGTGGACCCTCTCGGGGTATTCTCCCGGGGGCGTGGTCATCTGCCACCGGCCCAGGGATTCACCACTACTATCTCAGATTCATAACAGACTGCTAACTCCTCACGAAGAACCCTAACAGATTGCTACTCCCAGCATAGCGGAATATACAGAATCTGAGACACTACAAGATAGCTGACTCCTCCTTCTTAGGAGCCATTCATTCAGATTGCTCCTCTCATCTATCGCCCAGCTTTCTTAACAGATTTATATCAGATTGCTACTCCTTAGCAGAATTCCAACAGATATATTACAGATCCAGACTGTCTGCTGAGAAAATCGACTCTCACACTGTCTTTCCTCGCAATTTGGGAGGCAGAGATCTCCAGGAGATGTACCTCAGCCCAAACAATGAGCTTGTCTATTTCCGGCGACACTTGCCGATTCTTGGTACCATCCTGGCGATTGATGTAAGCCACTACTGTCGCACTGTCTGACATCACTCGGACCACTTGCCCTGCAAGCGTTCGGTGAACTGCAAGCATGCCAATCGAATGGCAAGCACTTCTAGGAGATTGATACTCCATAGCGACTCCTCCGCACTCCAGCGCCCCTGTGCCATCAACTCCTGAATGTGAGCTCCCCAACCTTGGATGCTTGTATCCGCCGTGAGCACCAGTCATTCCGGAGCGAGCAAGCAAATTCCCTTCCTCAGGTGGTTCACCTGCAACCACCATTTCACTTAAGAACATAAGAAGTTGCCATGGTGGGTCAGACCAAGGGTCCATCAAGCCCAGCATCCTGTTTCCAATAGTGGCCAATCTAGGTTACAAGTACGCAGACATTAAGCAGATCCCATGCTACTAATGCCAGTAATACCAGTGGCTATTCCCTAAGTCAACTTGATTAATAAGCAGTTAATGGACTTCTCCAAAGACTTATCTAAGCCTTTTTTAAACCCAGCTACACTAACTGCACTAACCACATCCTCTGGCAACAAATTCCAAAACATAATTGTGCGTGGAAACAATTTTCTCCGATTTGTTTTAAATGTGCTACTTGCTAAGTTCATGGAGTGCCCCCTAGTCCTATTATCTGAAAGTGAAAATAACCAATTCTAAACCGCTCATGATTTTATAGACCTCTATCATATCCTCCCCTCCCCCCTCAGCCAAGCTGAACAGCCCTAACCTCTTTAGCCTTTCCTCATAGGGGAGCTATTCCATCCCCTTTATCATTTTGGTCACCCTTCTCCTTACCTTCTCTAATGTAATTATATCTTTTTTGAAATGCGGTGACCAGAATTGCACACAGTACTCAAGGTATGGTGTCACCATGGAGCGATAGGCATTATGACATTTTCCGTTTTATTCACCATTCTCTTCCTAATAATTCTTAACATGGTTTGCTTTTTTGACAACTGCAGCACACTGAGCTGACAATTTCAATGTATTAACCACTATGACATCTAGATCTTTTTCCTGGATAGTAGCTCCTAATATGGAACCTAACTACAGCATGGGTTATTTTTCCCTATATGCATCACCTTGTATATATAGTTGGGTGCCAATCTCTACCGGTAACTGAAGTCATATTGAACATTCCTGAGACTGTGTACTTCACCGAGCAAGCAGAGTGCGCTGAAGAGGATGCATATGCACCCTTGCCCACGGAACCACCTCTAGGACAGGTGCCATCAATCCGAGCACCTGCAGGTAAGACCATGCTGTCGGGCAAACTGTTTCTATTAAGAGCCGCATCTGAGCCATCAGCTTCTGAATGCTGATCTCCAGCAGAAAAACCTTGCCTGGCTTCATGTCGAAACAAACACCAAGATATTACAACGTCTGGGATGGCTGTAAATTGCTTTTGAACAAGTTCGTCACCCAACCTAGGTTCTGCAGCAAGGAAATCACCTTGCGCGAGGCCTGAAGACTCTCTTCCAAGCTTTTTGTCTGAATTAGCCAGTTGTCCAGATATGAGTTGACCGAAATGCCATCCTCTCTCAATGCTGCTCCTACCACCACCTTGTAGAAGGTTCTGGGATCAGTGGCCAAACCGATGAGGAGCGCTTGAAACTGATAATGTTGCCCCAGAAACAGCGAAATGCAGAAATCATCGATGCTCCAGATGAATGTGATTATGTAGGTATGCCTCTGACAAATCCAGACATAAAACTTCCCCAATTGCACTGTCATTATCACAGAGTATACTGTTTCCATGCGGAACCAAGTCATTCGCAAATGACGGTTGACTCTCTTCAAGTCCAGGACATGCCGAAAAGAACCCTCCTTCTTGGGCACAACGAAATAAATGGAATAATGGTTCTTATTTTTTTGCGATTTGGGCACGAATAACAGCCCGCAAACTCAGAAGCCTCGACAATGTAATCGCCACTGCCTGCCTCTTTAGTGGGGAGATACAGGGAAAGTCCAAAAATATGTCCCAAGGAACATTGGGAAACTATAGAGCATTAGCTTATCACCTCCAGAACCCATTGATCTGACATGATCCTGACTCACCTCTGATAATGAAGGTATACCGACCCACCTGTTTTGACTGGGTCAGGAGGCACCGCTACCTGAGCCTGCACCCCATCTGGGCTGCCTCGGCCAAATGGATTGACACCTATCCAAAGCCATGCCTCTGAAGGGTCGAAAACGTCTGAAACTCCTAGTACGGCCTCCAGTGCCAAATAAGCGCGGCGCTTGCTTATCTTCTAGCAACTGAGGAACCTGGGACTCGCCTAATTTATCCACCATTTTTTCCAACTCACTCCCAAATAAGAGTGATGCTTTACAGGGCAATTTTGTAAGATTAGACTTAGAAACTGCATCAGATGACCAATTCCGCAGCCACAGCTGACGTCTGGCTGCTATCACTGACACCACACTTCTGGCAGAAGTACGGACCAGGTTGCAGCCCGCATCCGCCAAAAAAAAGCAGCAACTGGTTCCATGAATATTCTGGAATTCAAACCAGACTCAATGACCCCCTGAGATAGAACAGGTGCGAGCCACCAGGGAGCAGCAAGAAGCTATTTGCAAATTCATTGCCATTGCTTCAAAGGCCTGCTTAAGAATAGCCTCAATTCTCCTATCCTGAACATCTTTTAATGCTATTCCTTCCCTTCTACCAGAACGATCATCGGCTTGGTGACAGAACACACCAGTGCATCCACCTTCAGAAAATGCAACTGCTCCCTCTCCATTGGATCCAAGGGGTCAGCCCTTCCAAGGTTTGTCCCCCTTAAAAATTAATTTCCGGAGTGCTCTTGAATAGCATCCATAACAGGGAAGAAACAAGATGCTTTACGCAAAGTTACCAAAATAGGATATTTCTTCAGCTCAGACATGGGATCAGTACCCGGTACTCCCAGCATCTTCAGTGTATGAGAGTTTAGCACCAGCAACTCATCTCTTTAAAAGAAGAGAGAGACACATACATATATACATACTCCGTTGCACGCCCGTACAACACATGCCCAAAACTTGGACATCCAACCACACAGTCCAGACAGACGCTTATCTTGAACGTGAAGGTGCGAACAGATGTCAGGCACTGCTTTTGCGGACAACTTGCGTAGACTAATCGGTGCAGCCTACCACATGGTGTCCCAGTGAAGCCTGAGAGCGGGGCCTAGCCCAAGGGACCACTCAACCTGCCGAGCAACTTTGACTCACCAAGTCCCTCACAGAGCCTGCAATGAATATCGGATCAGTACCCGAGGCTCGGAGACCAGAAACAGGGGTTCCTAAATCTCTCTCTTCTAGACTTTTTTTTTTAAAACTCTATCTGAGCTCTGCCCATCCTGGCCGAGTACAGAATCAGTCTCCAGCAGCAGGGGGAGAAGGCAATTGTTTTCACTGCTGTGCTTGGCTTCCTACACCCGCTAGCCTCTCAGCTGAATCCCTTCTGGCAACTAAGTCCATGCTGGAAACCGGCTACCGGACCAAGGCACTTGAATCAAGGAGAGATCACCAGATATTACCTCAGGAGAAGCGGTATTCATTGATCCTTCTTTTCTCTTTTTTTTTTTAAACAAGCAATCCCTAGTAGGGAGATGCACATCCACCATCTGCTGGAGATGGAGAATACAGGCGAGTTGATGTCAGCTCTGCTTAGTCTCCATCTGCTGGCAGAGGTGCATAACCCATTAGTGTGGATTAACCTGTCTGAATGCAGACAAAGTAGTAATTTCTCCTCTTTGGTACTGCGGTGATGGCCACTCCCACGGGGAGGAGCCCTGTGGGAACCACAGTACTAGGCTAGATTCTATACACGTAGACACAGAGAAGTAGTATTTATTGTACAGCTTGATGGTACTGCCCGTGGGCGGGCAGCAGTGAAGGTAGCCCAGTGAAGTAGTCCAGGGGTCCTCAGCAGAGGAAACCAGTCTCACACTCGAGTAGGTGATAGGCAGCGCGGCATAGCAGGGACAGGTCCCGGATGTAAACCTTGAGCACTGAAGCTGAGACAGACTGAAAGGTTAGTACTCACTGAAGCAGAAGGCTGTATCGAAGAAGGACCTGGCAGGCAGAAGTTGTTCAGTGGCAGGCACCAGATTAGGGAAAGCAGGCCCTCGAGGAGCGAGTACCGGGAACCTCGGGGGCTCTTCTGCTCTGAAATAGAGCAGAAGGGCCCCCGAGGAGCGGGTACCCAGGTTAGTGAAGAATACCCCGAAGGGCAGAGAGCTTCCTGTGGCAGTTGGGAAGTGGCAGAGCAGCTTAGACCGGAGGCAATCCAATCCTTGCTAACTCAGTTTGTTAACAAACGAAGGGCAGGCTAAATACCAGGATGTGATGACATCACTCGGAGGGGATGCCCCCGAGGTTCCTGCCATGACGTGGATATAGACGTGGGTGGCATGCACGCACGCATCCTAGGAGGCCCTCAGGAAAATCATGGCGAACACCATCGCCATTGCCGAAGAGAGCGGCATGAAGACACGGCAGCAGCCATCTTCCCAAGGTTTGAGGAGAGAGATGGAAGAAAGGTGAGGCACAGAGGCCGAAGCCATCTGAGACCGACGGACGCAACAGTTGCCACCATAGATCCCATAACCTGCAGATTAAGACCACACCACTGGGCAAATAGTCCTCCTCAAGGACCGAACTTGAGTCACCAACTTCTGAATGCGTCTCTCTGGCAGGAACACTCTGACCTGCCGTGTATCGAATCGTATGCAGAGGTATTCCAGGGTCTGAGCCAGCTGTAAACTGCTCTTAGCCAAGTTCAACACCCAGCCTAGCTTCTGCACCAAAGAGATCGCCTTGTGAGATGCCAATTGACTCTCTTCCACACTCTAGGCACAAATCAACCAGTCATCCATATACGGATTGACGAAAATGCCCTCCTTCCAAGAAATGCTGCTACCACCATGATGGGTACAATAGCCAGACCGAAGGGTAGGGCCTGAAACAGATGACAATGTCCAAGAGCAGCAAAACACAGGAAACAATGTTCCTGCCAAATGGGGATATGTAAATAGGCCTCTGTCAGATCAAGAAATGTAAGAAATTCCTCTTTCTGAATTGCCATAATTATGGAGGGCAGAGTTTCCATCCTGAAGTGCGTCACAGGCAAATGCCAATTGACTCCTTTCAGATTCAGGATGGGTTGAAAAGAACCTATTCCTTCTTGGGAATGACAAAATAAATGGAATAGTACCCCATATTTTGTGTGACCTGGGAATTGGAATTACAGCCTTCAGATCTATCAGCCTTCTTAACTACATCTCTCTTTACTAGAGATTTGCATGGAGAATTTTGGATTCGTCCAATTTATTCGCCATCTTTTCTAACTCCCTGCCGAATAAGAGAGAACCCTTAAAGAGTAACCTTATCAAAATGGACTTGGAAATAGTGTCTGCTAACCAGTTTCTCAGCCACAAGTGTCACCAAGCCACTATCACGGAAACCACCTCCTAGCAGCCATCTGTACCAAGTCACAGCCTGCAACAGCTAAGAATGTGGCTCCCAGTTCCATCACCGGCCTGCTATCGGACCTCAAGCCTTGAGTCTCCTGAGAGACACAAACCTGCCTGAGCTACCAGGCAGCAGTAATGAGAAATTACTACTTACCTGATAATTTCCTTTTCTTTAGTATAGACAGGTGGATCTAGAACAAATGCATTATGCAACTCTACCAGCAGGTGGAGATAGAGTAAAGCTGTGACATCAGCCAGCCAGTATTCTCTGCAAAAGCCAACTTTGAACAGACTAACAAAACTTGATTATTAACAGATTCCAGCACTCAGCCAACAGGAAACCACTGAGCTCAGTCAAAGGACGTATTAACATTAGTCTAGGGACTGGACTAACACCAGTAACTCCTGGAACACACAGCCACACAAGAGGACAATATCAACATGCAGGCAGTGAATGGCGGGAAGGTGGATCCACCTGTCTATACTAAAGAAAAGGAAATTATCAGGTAAATAGTAATTTCTCATTTCTTAGCATTTAGACAGGTGGATCCAGAAAAAGTGGGATGTACCAAAGTTACTCCCAAACAGGGCGGGAGGCTGCCCGCGGTCCAGTCAAAACCGCATTTGCGAAGGCTGCAACCTCCCAGGCCTGCACATCCAGAAGATAATACCTGAAAAAGGTGTGTAAGAAGGAACAGTCACAGCTTGGCAAATGCCAATGGGAGACAAAAATCTAACCTCTGTCCATGACACTGCCTGAGCCCTAGTGGAATGAGCCCTAACCTGACTAGGCAATGGCTGACCAGCATCCACATACGTGGTCGTGACTACTCCTTAATCCAGTGGGCTATTGTAGCCCATGACACTGACTCGCCCTGCTTACTTCCACCATGGAGAACAAACAAACTATCCGTCTTCCTGAGAGATTTAGAAACCTCCAGATACCTCACAATATGCCTCTTGACATCCAAGGGCCGTAACAGGTGATATTCCTCCACATCTCTTTCCCTGTCCAGACAGCAGGGAAATGGACTAATTCAAGTGCAAATCCAAAACAACTTTTGGCAAAAAGGAAGGAACAGTATGCAGCTGAATCGCCCCTGGAATTACTCAAACGAACAGCTCCCGGCAAGACAAGGCCTGCAGTTTGGATACTCTACGCGCCATACAAATTGCCACAAGAAACACCTTTTCAAGATTAGTAATTGCAAGGAGAGGGCACACATCAGTCGAAAAGTAGAGCCCGCTAAAAAATCCAAAACCAGATTAAGACTCCACAAGGGCACTGGCAACCGCAAGGGAGGACGAAGATATTTCACTCCTTTCAAGAAACAGGCCACATCTGGATGAGCAGACAAAGGTCAATCATTCACCTGGCCCCTGAAACAGGCAAGAGCCACCACATGTACCTTTAATGAATTAAGGGTCAACCCTTTATTCAATCCATCCTGCAAAAATTCCACAATGAGTGGTACCTTAACCGAACGAGGAAGAACCCCTCAATCTTCATACCAAGCCTAACACTCGCCAATCCTGCATGTAGGCTAAGGAAGGTGGTATTCAACGCAGTAGAATATCCATGCTTCATTTCATTTTTAATTTTATTAAAATTTATTAAACGCCCTACGCAAACAAGGTCTGGGCGATTTACAAAAAACATACATAGTATTAAAAAAAAACAAACCATAAAAAGAATTCACTTGACAAACAACTGTCATTAACAAAAGTAATTAAATTTCATAGAAACCATACCATTCACGCATGTTCAAAGAAATTCCATGAGGAAAGACTAAAGAGGTTACGACTTTTCAGCTTGGAGAAGAGACTGCTGAGGGGGGATATGATAGAGGTGTTTAAAATCATGAGAGGTCTAGAACGGGTAGATGTGAATCAGTTATTTACTCTTTCGGATAATAGAAAGACTAGGGGTCACTCCATGAAGTTAGCATATGGCACATTTAAAACTAATCGGAGAAAGTTCTTTTTCACTCAATGCACAATTAAAGTCTGGAATTTGTTGCCAGAGGATGTGGTTAGTACAGTTAGTATAGCTGTGTTTAAAAAAGGATTGGATAAGTTCTTGGAGGATAAGTCCATTACCTGCTATTAATTGAGTTGACTTAGAAAATAGCCACTGCTATTACTAGCAACGGTAACATGGAATAGACTTAGTTTTTGGGTACTTTCCAGGTTCTTATGGCCTGGATTGGCCACTGTTGGAGACAGGATACTGGGCTTGATGGACCCTTGGTCTGACCCAGTATGGCATGTTCTTATGTTCTTATCATTCCTTAGGACAGAACTCAATCTAGATGTTGTAGGATTGGAACTAGGTTAATACATCAAACCTTACAGTGAGCTTCTGAACTTAATAAAGTTATCGCATTTCTCAAAAAATACTGAAAGCACAATGGAGTAAAGAATCTTTCAACAGCCTTTTAAACTTTTTTACATTATCCAGAGAACGTAATTCAAAAGGGGTGAGATTCCATAAAGATGGAGCAACAATTGAAAAAGACGTCTCTCTTGTGAAAAATAAACGTGCTTGTCGCATGGAGGGGACATCTAATACATGCAATTGAGATGATCTAAGCCCTCTAGTAGGTTTATAAATCCGAAGCAGAGCATTCGACCAATGAGGAGTATCTGCATTGAGAAGTTTAAATACAGTCATTATGATTTTGAATTTGATACGTTCAGCAATAGAGCCCTCTCAAGTGCCATACCTTAAGACAAAACTGAGTTGAATTTTTGTGAAGAACAGGTCCCAGCTGCAGCAGACCCTGTGCACTGGAAACTGGAGGGGGAGGGGAGGGGAGGGAAGAGTCCACCAGGAGTCTTCGCAGATCTGCATACCATAGTTTCCTGGGCCAATCTGGTGCCACCAGAAGCACCATCCCCGAGACTCTCAATCTTCCGAACCATCCTGCCCAACATGGGCCACGGCGGGGGGGGGGGGGGAGGTATACAGCAGTTTGCCCTCCGACCACTCCTGCATGAGTGCAACGATTCCCAGGAACTTTGGATCTCTCCTGTGACTGAAGAAACGAAAAACCTTTGCAGTGCGAGAAGTCACCAACAGGTCCAGAAACAGAAGGCCCCAGCAATCCACTATCAACTGAAAAGCCTCGTTTGACAACTCCCATTCTCCTGGATCCAGACTCTGTCTGCTGAGAAAGTCTGCTCTTACGTTGTCTTTTTCTGCAATGTGCAAGGCTGAGACCTTCTGAACAAATAAGACTGGAGTCTAATCTAAAGCTATTTAGGAAAACACTAAAAACATGGCTTTTCAACCAGTCGTTCAATGAAAGTCCAGGCTAAGCACATTCTGAGAACACCATCTGAGATGTTCCATTATACTATCTGTATTTTCACTTACTTTTAGATATTTTATTCAATTTACTTTAATTTTATTATCACGTAATGATTGGAATTTGTTAACTTTATGTATGATTCTATGTATTAATCTATGTACTATGGATTTTTAAACTGTATGACTGTAAACCGATGTGATGGTCCTCGGACCAAACATCGGTATATAAAAATTGTACAAATAAATAAAGATGCATTTCCGCTCTTTCCATAAGTTGGGCAATTTCATGTGACACTTACTGGCTCTTGCTTCCTCCCTGCTGATCGATCTAAGCCACTGCCTTTGCACTATCCAACATTATTCTGACCGCTTGACCCTGTAAATGATCACTGAACCACAAACATGCCAACTGGATGGCATAGGCTTCCAGCTGAATGATGCTTCAAAGAGATTCTTCTGTACTCCAGTGCTCTTGCACTGTCAGCTCCTGACAGTGAGCTCCTCAACCGTGGAGACTCAAATCTGTCGTGAGTAGTAGCCAGTTTGATGATCTTAGGGAAAGCCCCTCTCTCAGATGATCCACTTCTAACCACCACTGCAGGTGTGGGCAGACTTCCATCTGCAGGGAAAGCCGAATTGAATAGTCCTGAGACTGTGGGGTCTGTGTTGCGACCATCGCTGCCTGTCTCCACTCCGCCCACCTTACCTCTTTGGCAACTCCCTCTTTGGTTGATGGAAGTTTGGCTGCCGCAGCGTAATTTTGCCGACCTCCTCCGGCGTCCCCGGACCGGCTAGACCAGGGCTCAGGAGCCATATATGGCTCTTTTGATGGCTGCATCTGGCTCGCAGACAAATCTTTAATAAAAAAGTAAAAATCTAAGAAAATCCCCCACCCTCCTGAAGCCCCCCAAGACCTCCAAAATTAATTTACTACAACCCCCACCCTCCTGACCCCCCCCCAGACCTGCCAAAAGTCCCTGGTGGTCCAGCGGGGGTCCAGGAGCAGTCCGGGAGCGATCTCCTGGACTTGGGCTGTCGGCTGCCAGTAGTCAAAATGGCACCGACGGCCCTTTGCCCTCACTATGTCACTGGGGTTTACCAATGGCGGCGGTAGCCCCTGTGACATAGTAAGGGCAAAGGGCCGTCGGCTGCCAGTAATCAAAATGGCGTCGACGGCCCTTTGCCCTTACTATGTCACAGGGGCTACCGCCGCCATTGGTCGACCCCAGTGACATAGTGAGGGCAAAGGGCCGTCGGCGCCATTTTGACTACTGGCAGCCGACAGCCCAAGTCCAGGAGATCGCTCCCGGACCCCCGCTGGACCACCAGGGACTTTTGGCAGGTCTTGGGGGGGGGGGGGGGGGGGGGGGGGTCAGGAGGGTGGGAGTTGTAGTAAATTAATTTTGGAGGTCTTGGGGGGGCAGCAGGAGGGTGGGGTTTTTTGTTAGATTTTTACTTTTTTATTAAAGATTTGTCTGCGAGCCCTGGACCCCCGCTGGATCACCAGGGACTTTTGGCAGGTCTTGGGGGGGGGGGGGTTTAGGATGATGGGGATTGTAGTAAATTAATTTGGCAGGTCTTGGGGGCGTCAGGAGAGCAGGGGGTTGTAGTAAATGAATTTGGTAGGTCTTGGAGTCAGGAGGGTGGGGGGGTTGTAGTTAGTATGGCTCTCACGGAATTACATTTTAAAATATGTGGCATTCATGGCTCTCTCAGCCAAAAAGGTTCCTGACCCCTGGGCTAGACGCTGCCTTCCGCCATGTTCTCCTGAGGTTTAAGGGCATGCGTGTGGCTCCAACTCAAGTACCAGCTGTGGCACGAACCTCAGGGGCGTCCCCATATGATGACGTCATCATTGTCAGATATTTAAGGTCTCTTGTTTTGCTAGCTATCGAATTAGCAAAGGGTTTCCTACCTAGCTGCTTCCAGGTATCGCTGCGGATGGGATTCGCTCTCCGCTTACCTTGCTACTCTGCCTCCTCGGACTTTACCAGGGGTACCCACTCCTCGGGGGCCTCGCTCTCTCTCTTGCTTTTCAAGTCGCAGTCTGGAACCAGTACTCGCTCCTCGAGGGCCCACGTTCCCGGACCTGCTACTGAATATAACTTCTGCCAGGAAGTCACCGCTGCCTACAACACCAGTGAGTTACCATCTCTCTCTCTCAGAGCTTTCTCTGGAACCAGGTACTCGCTCCTCGAGGGTCTACTTCATTCCAGCTCCTGGGCTGTTCCAAGAGACTATTGTGTGAGTGTTACCATCAAGGTTTTGTTCTTGAAATCTGCATACTCTGCCTACTCACTATTTCAGTTTCTCTACAGCTCAGCCATACTGGGATCGCTGTTCCAATGCCTGAGGGACTACAGCCCAGCCGGGCTCTTGCAGCTCACTACTGCAACCTCTGGTGGTTCACTTACAGTTTAATAAAAGAACTAGTGTGTGTCTGTCTCCCAACTCTGAGCCTGACCGGTGGTCCCTCTCGGAATCTTCCCCCATGGGTGTGGTCATCTGCCACCGGCCCAAGGATCCACCCACAATTACCACAAATAATAACAGTCTGACGAGACAGCAGAGTGTGCTGAAGAGGACGCATAATCATCCTCGCCAAAGGCACCACTTCCAGAGCCACTGCCATCAATCCGAGCACCTATAAATAGGACCATACTGTCGGACATATTGTGTTCATCAATAGACACATCTGCTCCATCAACTTCTAAATATGACCCTCTGGCAGGAACACACTGTCTTGCTTCGTGTCGAACCGAACACCAAGATTCTTTAGCAACTGAGATGGCTAAAGACTGCTCTTGGCCAGGTTCACCACCCAATCTAGCTCCTGTAACAAGGAGATTACCTTGCACGACACCCGAAGGCTCTCTTCCAGAATCTTGGCCCGAATCAGCCAGTCCAAGTACGGGTGGACCAGAATCCCATCCTCTATCAGCACTGCCGCCGCCACTGCCACCACAACCTTGAAAAATGTTCTGGGCACGGTGGCCAAACCAAAAAGTAGCACTTGAAACTGATAACAACTCTCCAAAACCGCGAAGCGCAGAAATAGTTGATGCTCTAGCCGGATGGGAATATGCAAGCATGCCTCAGACAATCCAAGGATGTCAGAAACTCCTCAGACTGCACTGCCATCATCACTGTGCACAATGTTTCCATGCGAAAACAAGTCAACCTTAAATGATGATGGTTGACCCCCCTGAGATCCAGGATGGGGCAAAAAGAGCCCTTTTGGGCACAATGAAATAAATGGAATATCGGCCCATATTTTCTTGAGACGTGGGCACTGGGACCACAGCCCTGAGACTGAGGAGTCTTGACAACATACACTCAACTGCCTACCTCTTCTACCAGGAGTTGCAGGGAGATGCCATGAATACGTCCCGAAGAATACTGTGAAATTCCAGCGCATATCCATCTTGTATCACCTCCAGGACCTTCTCGTCAGACATGATTTTGACTCATCTTCGATAAAAGAGAGGTGACCCTCTAGCTCCTGTTCCTGGGGGTGGGTCGGCATACCTTCACTGGGGGGCTCCACTCCCCAAGCCTGCACCCTTTTTGGGCTGTCTGGGATGAAAGGACAGAGACCTACCCAATGGTCGAGCCCTCTGAAAGGCCGCTCCTCTTTAGGGTCAAAAACATTTGCATCCCCTAGTATGACCTCTCATGCTAAAGAAGCACAGTGTGTTTCTTTTCCTCCAGTAACTGAGGAACCTGGGATTCATCCCACTTATTGGCCATTTTCTTCAGCTCACTCCCAAGCAAGAGCGAGCCTTTAAAGGGCAATTTCGTTAAGGTTAGACTTGGAGGTTGCATTGGCCGACCAATTTCTCAGCCCTGATGCCTGGCTACTATTACCAAAGCCATCCCTCTGGCTGTGGTGCGGACAAAAAGGCAGCTGCTGGTTCCATCACTGCCCAGAAATTCACACCAGATTTACCGATCTCCTGTGAGAAGTATACAAGACCAAGCCAGCAGAGAACAAGAAGAAGCTATCTGCAAAGTCATTGCCATTGCTTCAAAGGCTTGGACTCAATTCTCCTATCATGGGAAACCTTCAAAGCCGCTCCTCCCTCTACGGGAATAGTCGCCTTCTTGGTGACGGCACACACAAGCGCATCCATTTTTGAAAAACGTAATTGCTTTCTTATCCCTGTATCCAGGGGGTACATCCTTCCAAGACACGCCTCTCTTTGAAATTAATTTTCGGGGCACTCCATTCAAGATCATTCAATTTTTAAATGGCCTCCATAATCGGGAAGAAACATGAGGCTTTACGCAAAGAAATCAAAATGGGATCCTTCTTCGGCTCAGACATGGTTTCAGCTCCAGAAACTCCCAGCATCTTCAAAGTCTGGGAAATCAGAGCAGGTAACTCATCCCTATGAAAGAACCGCCACATAGTTCTATATGGCTCCAATCCGAGAGAAATTTCCCTATCCTCCAAGAAGTAAGGATCGGCTTCATCATCCGTGCCATCTGGATCCCTATTGGGAAGGCTGGCAAACGATCTAGGCATACTAAGACACTTAGCCGCAGTACTACGTGTCCAGGATTTCACCACCTGTGACTCTGACCTGGTAAGATTAGTCGGGGCCTAAGGACTAGGCCTGAAAAAAAGATTGCAGTCCTTGAAAAAAATTCCACCCAAGAAAAGGCAGAGAGATCCATTGCAAATCCAGGGGGCACCTGTCCTGTGTCTACTCAACTACCTTCCCCCTCTGATGAACCAGTTAGGGGAGCTCCAAAGTCAGGCGAACCTTCTGGCATTTCTTTACCCAAGCCTACATCAGGTTGGGAAGAACCAGGCTTAGTAAAATCAGATGAAAGCAATTTCCCCTGAGCTTCCAAGCAGTGCTGACACAAGTTAGAGGGAACGCCAGGTTGAGATGCCTGAATATGACAAGCAGCACAGAGGGTAAGATGCTTAGGTTTCTTTGCTATAGGCGCCATCAGTTTGTCAGTACACTCTAACAGGCAACTGAGAAGTGTGCGTCCAGCTGATTCTGCGCTGCAAAAAATGACGCATACAACCCTGTGCCTCTGAGCGTCCAAAAACTGAGCTCCCACAAGGCTGCTCAGATTGTGCGCTTAGAGAAGCGCATGTGTATAAACGCTCAGATAGATGCCCCTATCACTGGACGCCCAACCAGGCGCTCAACTAGGCACACAACTAGACTCACAGCCAGACACACTTGCACAAACCGATGGAACTGGAGGGCAGCCTAATGCGCAGGAATAGTACATGAAAAGCCACCATGGCCTACCATGCGGCGAACAAGGAAAACCTGAGAGCGGGGCCTAACCAAAAACGGCTGCTCAACCTGCCAGACTGCCCATGGTCCCCAAGTGCCTCCGGAGGTGGAAACAAATATCGGATCGGTGCACCAAGCACTGAGACCGAAGGGAAGAGGAACCCTACCAAAAAAACACAACAAAAAAACCCTCCTTCTCTGCTTTTCTTTTTTTATATTCTTCTTTACCTGAGCTAGGCCCATCCTGGCTGAGTACAGAGTCTGTCTCTGGCTGCTGGGGGAGAGGGCATATATCTTCACCACCTCACTCTGTTTCCTGCACCCACTAGCCTTTCAGCTCTTTTTTTTTTTTTTTTTGGGTAAGTCCTCGCTGGATGAAAACCAGCTATTGGACCAAGGCACTCAACTGAGGGAGGGACCATATGGTATCACTACAGGAGAGTAAGGCGAATTAATTTTCCTTCTTCTTTTCTCCTAAAAATTTTAAGCAATCCCCAGTAGGGAGATGCACAACTGCCATCTGCTGGAGACAGAGAATACTGGCAGGTTGATGTCACTGCAAGGGTATATATATAATGTGATATCAGCTTTGCTTCATCTCCATCTGCTGGTGCATAACCCACTTGTTCTGGATCCACCTGTCCAATCGCTAAGAAAGAAATGATTTAAAATTCATTGCCATGGCTTCAAAGGCCTGCTTAAGAACGGCTTCAATCATCATATCCTGAACATCCTTTGGATGATGGTTCACTTACTAACAGCGCACACCAAGGCATCAACCTTCAAGAATAGTAACTGATCCCTTGCCTTTGGGTCCAAGGGTATAAATCCGCCAAACAGCACCCCCCCCCCTTTTTTTTTTTAAAGAGAGAATTCCTCTCAAGATCAGTCAACTCTTGAATTGGTTCCAGGAGGAGGAAGAAACGAGATGCCTTCCACAAAGTGACCAATATGGGATTTTTCTTTTGTAATCCCGTAGCGTCACCTGCGTCCACTCAGAGCATTTTCAGCACCTGAGACAACAGACCTAGCAACTCATCCTTGTGAAAAAATGGAGTAGAGACTGATATGGTTCCAAGTCAGGTGGAATTTCTCCCTCTTCCAGAGGTGTGCAAGCCAAGTCCCCACCTGAATCATCCGACAGGTCATGATCTGCATCCTCAACAACTCCAGGGGCAGCCTCCCTTCAGCACTTGCCCGAAGTAGATGGCAATCGGGACACCCAAGAATGTGACCCCTTCTTACTGGGCTGCTTCCCCTCCACTAGATGCCCTTTCAGAAAGATCTGCAAGCCCTGGAAAAATTCTACCCAGGAAAAGGAGGATGGATCCATACCGGGGGCCCACAGGCTCAAACATGGCACTCTCTGATCCCTCCATTGGTTATGTCTCTCCCTTTGGGAACAAGGGGGAAGAGGAACTGTCCACTGTATTGCCTCCTGCGCCTCCTCCCTCCAAGTCCACCATAGGCTGAGGGAATATCCCAACAATTGGCAAAATCCCCAGTGAGCAAATCACCTTGAGTGCCAAACAGTGCTGACAAAGGTGAAGAGAGAGTGATAGCCCGATTGCCCTTAAATAGCAAGCCGCACAAATAGCAAGCCACTTGAACTTTTGTCCCCAACACCATTTTTCTACACGATCTTAAGTGGTCTCCTGCACACACACCAATGGTGTCCGGGTGTATCCGCACAATTACAAGCTCAAACCTAGTTCACAATTATGCGCACAAGTACCTGTGCTTGGGTGTGCCTTTGGCAAGACACTACCATGCTGAGAGCACATATGCAGGCACCTGAGCATGCAGGAATGAAAAACCACTTACCGCAGCCTACCACATGGCTGACTGAACTGATCTTGTAATGAGGGGCCCAGTGAAAGCTGCTCAACTCACCTCCACTCACTCCCCAGAGAAGTGAAAGGGAAAAAGATAGAAAACTCCGAGGGAGAAACAGACTTGCAAGGAAAAAAAGAAGGGGGACCTAACACTTCCCTCCTCTTTTATTACATGGGCTGAGCCCCTCCCTGGCTGAGAGCACAACTGGGTTTCCGGGGGAGAGGGTACAAGCCTTCACTGCCGAGCACTCCTTTGGATCTTATTAAGTCTACTCTTGGCCAGGCCTCAAGACAAACTGCTCAACTCAGAGAGGGACCGATTGGGTGTCACCTCAGGAGCTCAAGTATCTAATTTTTCTTATCTTCTATCTTTTGATATTCCTTTCTTCTTATTTTTAAACATGAGCAATCCCCTCAAGGGAGCTGCACATCCATCATCTGCTGGAGACGGAGAATACTGGCAGGCTGATATTGGGGCAGGGCTGTGTCAGTGACATGTCAATTTTACTCTGTTTCCCTCTGCTAGTAGGAGTGCATAACCCGCTAGTGTGGATTGGCCTGCCTGAGTGCAAAGAAAACTAATGTTCTATCTTTTTCAAATAGCAGATGCTAGCACTATGTATAAAGCTACATCAGTCAGACCTGCATTTCACATGATCAAGTAATTCCAGTTAAAGATGACAAGTAACTCATGGTCATTCTGGAGTTGTGATGCAAATCTCATAGAAATAACTGGCTGTATTCCTCTTTTTGTGTGTGTGTGTGTGTGTCGGGGGGGGGGGGGGGGTGTTATTAATATCACAATCAGTCTACTCAAGACTTACATGTCCAGGCTTTTCCCAAGGATAATTCTTCAAACAGTAGCTTTACATTTAATTTTATCTCATTGCTATAAGCTACTTGGTTCAGATACTCAGAGGGTTAGCTGTGTTAGTCTCGTGAAGCATAAAAGACATGAGGCAGGTGGCACCTAACACTATCCTAAAAAGCTCATGCCTCAATAAATTGGTTAGTCTATAAGGTGCCACCTGTCTTGTGTCACATAAGCTACCTGGAACACTGAGTTTCATGGAAAGCAAATGTGTTTCTAGACATTACATTCAGAATAGTTATTTTTTAGGTAACATTTTGCTTATTAAAAAAATGCCCCTCTATCCCCCAACATTTATAGTAGCCATAATGCCTTCTGAAGAGGGCATTTACTGCAATTAATAGAATGGGGTAAAAAAAAAAAAGTTTCCATTCTTCCACACAGAGCAGGATAATAATTGCTAGGTAATGCTGTACAACTCAGGATCATGCAGCTGTTTACTATCGCTGTTATTGCAGCCCAGCCCTGTATTTTGGCTCTCAGCTCCTCACAGGGGATGAGAGCGACAAGAGAGCTCCCCCCTGAGCGGTGGCTCAAAGGCTAAGAATCGTTAACTACAGTGGCAACTGCGCTGGCTAATGAGAGAACCTACAGGAGCAATACAATCAGCCCCGGGCTTTTATCTGCTCTTGCAGTCCTAGAATGTCAAAGTCTATTTAAAAAACACCACACACACAAGATTGAAAAGGTGCATTCTCAGACTACACAAAATTTTTTTAAAGGCGTTCTTTAGCTCCAGCACTTCCTCACTCTCTCTTCACCCCCCTCACCTTATCCTTCTGGAAACCCCAGCCAGCTGCCCCCCTCTCCGGTCCTCGAGCTGAAAGTGTTGTTTTCAGCAAATCTTAGAATCTACCTCATCCTCCTTACATTTCATCAAAACCCGTCCATAGAATTCTCCACAGAAGGACGAAAACAATCTCCCCCATAAGGCGTTCTTTTATTTTCCTTCACCTAAGAACCCCGAAAAACAGTTTATAAAAATAACCTAAAAACCAGGACTGGGTCACCTGTTCCTTCAGATCTGGAGCCAAATGAGCAACACCACCTGGCTCCATGTCATAAGGTAAAAGGCGGCTCAGTCCAAGTCTTTCAATGGCCAAAGCCGATTTATCCCTTCCTAAAGGCCCGTCCCAGCGAAACGTGCGAGGCCAACAGAGGATTCTAGCCCCTTCTCTATCAGGATGACCAAGACCGGAAAAGCTGTGCCTTCTCCCTCTAACCTCATCCTCTTCTGCAGGGACCGAGAGGGGGCGCGAGAAGCCGGCGCGTGCGCGGTGGCGGCGGGAAACCGCCTCGCTTTGGGCCGCGGCTGACGTAGGCCACGCCTAGGACAGCTGGGGAGTGGGAGTGAGCAGTGGCTGGCGGCGGCGGTGGTGGTTGGAGTGGAGACGCCGCTGTGGTAGCAGGCAGGAAGCGGTACCGGTGGTGGGGGTTGACGCTGCGGTGTATTTTGGCTGCGCGCTTCCGGGGCTCCCGGCGCTCGTGAACCGCCTGCTTTCTGTATCTCTCTCTTCCCTTCCCCACCCCCCCCCCCCCCCCTCCTCCTCCTCAGCCTTCCGAGCCCAGCGGCGGACTCCCGGGCGTTCCCCCGCTCGGCGCTGTCGGGGCGGTATGTCGCGCTCGGTTCTGCAGCCTAGCCAGCAGAAGCTGGCGGAGAAACTCACCATTCTAAACGACCGGGGCGTCGGGATGCTGACCCGCCTGTACAACATCAAGAAGGTAACGAGGGGGCGGCGGTGGAAGCGAGGGGAGGCTGAGAAATGCGTCGGGGGGTAGGGGAAGCCGTGGCTTCCGCTGGGCCCGGCCCGCCGGGGAATACAGTGCAGCCCGTAGGGAGCATAGCTTTGGGGGACTGGCGGGGGAAGGGCCTGATCTCTCGGGGAAGACGATGGGCGCAGGAAAAGGCATAATCGGGCTGGCTGGTTGGTTGGTTGAGAATGGGTGGCTGGAAGGGGTGGGGGCCCTATCAACTCGTCATTCCGGGGCCCTTTCAGTTTCCGGGATTCCTGGTCACTAGGAGCTGTCGTGACTGCTGCCCACTCTCCCAGGGTGTTGCTGATGAGGGGATTCGCATTTGTACACTTCATCTTCTCTTCTGATCAATATTGTAAACAACTAAACATGCCTGTGAAAGGTAGATTTGCTGCAGACCTTGCTAACAGTTTCTAGTTCCCTGCCAACCTCCGTCGCGTTTTAGTGATAGGAGAAACGAATTAGTACTGATGTTGACGGTGGTTCTGTTTGTCACCTCAGAATGTCCTACCTTGGCGAATGCCTGCTTGAATGAATGAGTGGAATTTTAATTGAGCAGTGAAAATATTTTTGTCGAGTATTTGTCCATATCCATCCATGATCTTTTTTTGATTTTGTATGCACGTGTGTAGGAGTTGTCACCCATTCTGAAAAAAATTCAAATTACTCTCCTCTAATGTACATGTTCCTGCCATAGGGCGATGTAGGGAAGGCTGCAAACTCTAAGAAGATGTTTAGCTGTGCAGTTTTGGGTTTTCACCATCAGCCAAAGAATAGTAACTTATTTTTCTCATTTTTGTGTGGAGGAAAGGGTAGTTGTAGTCTGGACAAACTTGAATCTGTCATAGGATATAACTAGAGATTAGTATTGTTTACTGTTGGGCAAGATTTCACTGGAAAAGTGACATTACTTTTGTAGAAATGAAGGCTAAAAGATTTTTCTTATAGTTTTTTTTTTTTACCTATTGGAAAGATTTTAAAACTTTTTAAAAGTTCTCACATTTAATGTTCATAAATTTCTTAGTTTGATTATTGAATATATTTACTCAAATCATTGAAATCTGGTTTGAGACAGATTTCACCTATGTAAATGCATATGTTCCCCAGCCGTCTTATATTTATATTTGTTTTCTTGCAAAAGGTAAAAACTCTGTTCTGCTTGTCCTTAACATACAGCATCACTGTTATGTTTTATGATGGTTATACTTCAGTTTTGGCCATTTTTGTTGGGAGTGGAATGTAGATGTGAATGTCGCAACTAAATAATTGTACACTTAAGCAATGCCAGTGATTCCCTGAGGTAGCCCTTTTGGGCAAACCGCTCAGCGTTGGAACTTAAAAGTTGGAATTTCTAAGTGTACCAGCTAATTTTGCACATTGTTCAAAACAGATAGCAAGATTGCATAAAGACAATATGAAAATTGCTTTTTGCTTAAAATAAAACAGCTTGTGGGGGGGAGATTCCAAATGGTGACATAAGCTAGAAGCAGCTCAAGTGTGGAATTTGAATCTTTGATTCCTTACCTTTTTGAAGATGCCATCAGAGAGAGGGAAGGGTTAGAGTGTTTCCCTCTGACACCCCCCTCTCCCCCCCTCCCTGGTTAAGTGGTCTATCATGGAGTTTGCGTCGTCCTCTTCTATAGCATGGACATTGAGCCCCATTGGTGAAACAGAGAGAGGAGCCCTGTTTCACTCAGCTGCTGGACAGACTTTTACCATTGCACACTGCCCAGCAAGTTGGCGAGGTTTTGGCCTCTGTGCTCGGTGATAATCTCACTGTAGTTACCAAATGGAGGGGGCTGTCAGCACCATTCCTGGGTTACTCTAATTCTTCTTTCCTGCGTGAGGACATTATCGTGGAGGCTAATGGTGGAGCTCTTTTGGGCTTTCCTGGATCAGCAGCTCAAGAAGATGGTGAGTCAAGGGAGCAATTCATTCCTTTACTGATTTATCAAACCTGCGGTGGTGACACTCATCGTTTTATCAGACTAAGTCACTAATTTTTCCCAGTCCTGCATGGTTTATTCTTATAATGTGGAGGTTGTTTTTTAAAGATTGGATATGGTTGTACAAGACCAACATTTTTCAGGAACATGTAGGAAGATTCCAAAATATTGAGGATGCGAAAGAAGTTCAAAATGTGAATTTGGCTATAATTTGGGAGTGGGCTTTCCTAACCCAAAGAATGGTGAACATGGAAAAACCTACTTCGTCATCTAAATTTAAGATTGAGTAATTTCCCCATGGTCATTGGAGAACATCCTCTTAACTTTGAGGAAATATTTCCTTGAAGTTTTACAGGTACCATCTGAGCAGATGTGAATACAGTTTATTAAAATTTATGAATTGTCAAATTGTACAAGACTCTAGGCAATTTACAGTAAAAACATACACAATTGAGATAGTACAAAGACAAAATAAGTTAAAGTAAAACCACTTTAAAGGCAACTGATCATCATATCAGCTTTAAATTAATCGAGAAAGACACCGTAATCGTGCAAAGGCCAAATTAAAGAAATAGGTCTTAAGCCCGGCTCTGAAGGTCTTAGTATTCGTCTTGAGCCTCAACTTTGCGGGTAAGGAGTTCCAGAATTGTGGAGCTGTATTGGAGAAAGTTCTCTCTCGTCTCGTGAAGCTGTGACAATTTGTGTGATGGTACCTAAAGCAGCCCTCTATTTTGGATCTCAAATTACGGGTGGGATGACCATTACAGAGATTTTATACTTTTTTCTCCACTGGACTGCAAGCCAGTGCAAGTCAAAAAGAACTGGGAAAATATGGTTGAGTAAGCTCGTACCTGCGATCAGCCTTGCAGCTGCATTTTGCAAAAGCTCAAGTGCTTCAAGGCCACAGCTGAAAGACCCAAATAAACCAAGTTACAGTAGTTGAGGGAGGACAGCTTGAGCCTCTGAATGAAAGTCACCAGGATTGAGCAAAGGCTTTAGACTGCGAAGCATATACAGCTTAAGGAAGCCAGATCTAATGATCGCCTTAATTTGATGTTGGAAATGCAGTTTGGAATCAATCCAAAAGCCTAAACTTTTTACCTAACAGCTTTTTTGGAATCATTTAAATCAGAGATTATTGAGAGGGCCACATTAATTGTTTTCTTTATTCAAGATATAAGCTTAGTAATGAAAAAGTATTTCACACACATGAATGTGGATTTTTTAGTGTGCCCCATCAGGATTTATCTGGACTTTGCCAAAACTACTCAAGTAAGGAGGAAAGGGTTTTTTAGGGATGCATCAGGAGGTTTTAGCTTTTGTCCTTTCCTTTCTTCTCAGATATTCTTGCAAATGTGTTGTAAAGTTGAATTTAGATTTTTTTTTTTTTTTGCCTGAACAATTTAGGGAAATTTTGGATGCTAGAGTTGGGAATTAGACTCTCTAATTACCTGAAGTTTTGAGTGATAATTACTGTTCATTTTGAATACTGAAGTGGAGTAATGCTTATTTCCATTTCTTAATTTGAAATCTTCATATTTGTTTCTCCTCTCTTTACCTTTTCCTCTCCTAGGTTAATGAACTAAGTAATGAAAGGAAGTTTTTTTTCTTCCTATTTGTATTGGGTTTTTTTTTTTTCTCTCGAAGTTTGCTCTCATGATTTACTGTGCAAAGCTTTGTTCTTTTTTTTTAATTTGGAACATGTAATACATAAGTTGAAGAAAATAAAACAGTGGGATTGCACAAAGATAAAAATATATAACATTTTCCTGCACATGTTCACAAGTGGCACTGTTCATGCTATACACAGAGGTCTTTTTTTTATGACTAATGATTTTACAATTTAAAACCATTTCAAAAGCTGTATCGCTTTAGATTTCGCATCTGAAGTCATTTTTCCTCTGGAATTAATTTAAAACATTTGAACGCATGGGTGATTTAAATTTTTATGTTTTCACCTTGTGCTTTTGAATAATTGCTGGGTATTTTGGGGACACAGTAAGTAAATCCAGTGGTCTCTCTTGCCATTTGACATGCTTCAGTAATTTTAAAATTTAAATTGAAACTTGGCTAGTTTTTAGACTTTGAGAAACTAACTTTGTACTCCAGATGAAACACAAATTGATTTCCTTTTCCTAGCTTTTATATACAGGTTTTAGGTAGTTATCAAGTGTGTATTTGCTTTGGTTGACATGAATATGAGGAAATGGTACTTCGAGAACTAAGAAAATTATTTGCAAGAGGAAAGTTGTTAACATCATAAGTGGTAATGTGGCATTGTGGCCGGAAGAATTGTTGAGTGTATGGTTTTTGTAAGAGGAAGTATGACTCCTGAAAATGCTGGTACTCAAACCCTTTCTGTATAGATAAGAATCTCGCTTGACATCTTGGTCACTCAATTTTTATTTTGTGGAGAATAAACCCTGCCTTGTGAGCTCTAGCCAGTGTCATGTATGTTAGGTATAACGTTCTTTTCACTCCTTTTTTAAGATCATGTCAAGGATACAAAACAGTTTATAGTCACAGCTCAGCTTGTAAAAGATAGTGCATTGTTTTAATGACAGGTGGTTATATAAATGTAGGTTATGATATTGTTTTTAATTCTCTATTGCTTTTCAAAAACATTTACAAGACATACAATCTTGAGAAGCAAAAGAGCATAGTACAAATAATGAAGAAATAATAATATATAACATAGCCATTTAGTATTTATAACTAGCTCCATTAAGTCCACTATTCAGGATCCACCAGATGACAAAATAGGAAATTATCATACTAGTAACAAGAAAAAGGAAATGTTATAAAGCTAAGTGACTACAGATTCTAAGTTAAGGACAGATATCAACCTACTAATGGAGAGTCAGGAGGGGCAGTCTCAGCACCAACAGATTGAAGCAATGGTTTATCACATAGGAATGTGGAAAGTTGAAAAGGAACAAAAATTATATAACTTAAATCCTTATATTTTAACTATGCATTTACATAGAAATTTTAAGGTAAATGTTGCTCTATTTGCAAAACTCTCAAATGTATCAAGACAAACTGACGTCTTTTTTTCTTCTGGGTCTGACGGGAAACGACAGAATAGACTCTGACTTTCATTTGAAGAAATGGTTGCAATCGATGCTTAAAGAAAAGATGAAGGACCCATTCCTGATCTGTTTCAAAAACAAAGGTGATTACCATGGTGGCAGGTAGAGCTAGGACTGTATCTGATGAATCTAGTAGAGTAGAAATGTCCAAATTAGAAGATAAAATGTCCAAACCTTTTTTGTCCTGTTCTTGTCTTCTATATGGAGGCAAGTAGAAAATCTTAGAGGTAGGAGGAACGGCTTCATCGGGAATTTTAAAGTGTTCAACCAGATATTTCTTAAACATATCTTTAGCTCCCACCTGAGGGAGTTTAGGGAAGTTTATGAAGGGCAGATTTCTACTTCGAGTTATATTCTCTAAATTTTCAATCTTGAACTGTAAGGAAGAGTTTTCCTTAATCCAATATTCTTGAACATTAGCAACATTTTGAGAATCTTGCTGTACATTTACTATGTCTTCCTGAATTTTATTTTAAACTGTTCCAGTTTGGAAATTTTATTCTCTACCAGATTAATTCTTTGAATGATAGGATTCAACTGTTGAGAAATATAACTTCCTAAATTAGTTATAGCGTCCCAAATGTTTTCTAAGATAATATTTTGAGGTCTTACCAGAATTGGGACTTCAATCTCTCTCAAAGGAGTATGTAGGTTAACTTGAGAGAGTTCCTCCTGCATCTCAAACTCTCCAGTAGGAAGTCCGACCAAGCCCCCAACAGGGCCACCAATGGCACCACCCTCAGAGGTTCCAGCGTCTCCTGACCCCACTTCAGCAAGGGATTGCTCCAAGGCAACAGGAGCCCCGGCCAACAGGTGTTTGTGGTCTCTGATAGCAGCTGGGTATGCCAGAGGATCTCTGTCTATCAGGGAAAGAGATGTTAGAGAGTCCAGAAAGTGGGCAGCTAAAGCCTTTGCTGCCTCCATCTCCAAGGACGATTCACCTGATTTTCACATACGCAGGATGTGAGTGTCCATTGGTCCCGAAAGTGGGGATCCGGAGGAGCTGCGGGGTAAGCTCTTTCTCACAGGACAAGCAGGATGGCATTCCTCACATATGGGTGACATCCAGGATGGAGCCCAATCACGGAACATTTTTGTCAAAATTTTTAGAACTTTGACTGGCACCTAGGGGGCATGCCCAGCATGGCACTAACGCTGCATCCAGCAGGGGTCCCCCTTCAGTCTTTTTTTTTCTGCGCAGCAGTAGCCACACGGGTTAAGGAGCTCTCTTGAGATTCCTGACAGGAATTTTCCTCACGGAACTTCTTTAAAAATTTTCAAAAAACTTTTCACCCCATAGGGGTCCCCCTATCAATATCCATGTCCGCAGTCGAAAGGTAAGGCTTTACCATAGTTTGCGATCGATTCCCGTTGAGTTTCCCCTTTGGGGCCTACCGGTCATCAACCGCACCTCGGCTAAATTTTTGTTGGTCATGGCATCGGGTTTTCGTCTGTGCCCCAACTGTCCTCTGACAATGTCAATCACAGACCCGCATGGGGCTTGTGTATTATGTTTGGGGTCTGACCATGATATCCTAAATTGCACCAAATGTGCCCAAATGACGCCGAAGTGCTGTAAAGCCCACTCAGAAAAAATGGAGTTTTTTTCAGTCGAAACCTCCGACTCCGTCGACTTCGTCTGAGCCGGTACCATCGACCTCTCATCAGCAATGGTACGCTGCGGCTTCCCGACTGGTGTCGACGACTCCAAAGGTGCCGACTTCCTTCTCATCACCCTCAGGAGAAAGACCGAGCAGAACATCGAGAAAAGCGTCAACACCATCATCTGAAGGCTCAGCCCACTGATCCAAGCAAGGCCCTCGGCATCGGCGTTGGCAGAGCCACCGATAAACCCCATCCAGAAAAGGCCCCATCCTCTTCTGTGACCGGGTCACCGAGGCGTTCCCCCACCTTCAGTGGTGCCGGGAGTCACGACTCCACTTTCACCGGTGGGACCCTCCGGCTACGCCATTGCTGCCCTCCTACTCCGGAGCTGGGGTTCACACCCCAGGCTTCCACGAGGAATTGGATCAGAGGATATTGGTAAAGCACTGCAGGGCTTCCAGCCTCCATTGATGCCGATACCAGTGCCCGTGCCGGTCACAGATTCGATTCCCATGGCGCTCGCACAGCTTTTGGGAAGACTGGATGCGTTGATTGGTGCCCTTTCTCCGGTGGATCAGAGGACACCAGTATGTCCACTACCTTCCACTCTACCTTTGTCATCGGAAGATGAAGAAACACCAATATCCATACCGCCATCTGGGATTTTGCCACCAACTCGTCCATCAATGTCGCAGGTTGCTCCGGTGCCATCTTCGATGCCTCAGCCTGGTCCTTCAGGATTAACACCATTGCTCCCCTCTGAAGATCCTATGGGAGCTGGTGATTATCCTTATGATCCTTGGATCGATGATACTTCCCAAGATACAGATGATCTACCTTCAGAGCCCTCTCCCCCTGATGAAAGAAGGCATTTTCCACCAGAGGCTTTGTCCTTTATTAATTTCATCAAAGAAATGTCTGAGACAATTCCTTTTCAACTTCAGACGGAAGAGGACTCTGGAAGTCTTCCAGTTTCTTGTTGCCCCTAAGGAAATCGTCTATTCCTATTCATGAAATCCTTATTGATCTACTAAAGAGGAATTGGGAGCACCCAGGTTCGGTTCCACCTGTCAACCGTAAGACATGCCACCTATCTCGTGCAATCGGCTCCTGGATTTCAAAAATCACAACTAGATAATCATTCTGTGGTTGTGGAATCAGCCCAGAAGAAGGCACGGCGTTCCAAACCTCATACCTCCAGGGAAGGAACAGAAATCCGTGGATGCATTTGGCAGGCGGGTCTTCCATGGCTCAATTCTTATTTCTCACATTGCCTCCTACCAGTTATACATGACCCAGTATAACAGAGACCTGTTTAAGAAGATCCAGGATTTCTCTGAATCTTTACCTGAACAATTTCAGGACCAACTTAATGTTCTGGCTCAAAAAGTCCTAGATGCTGGCAAGCATGAGGTCCGCGCTGCGGACAACATATTTGACACTGCCTCTCGGGTGTCAGCAGTGGAGATTAGTGCAAGAAGGTGGGCCTGGTTGAAGACCTCAGACCAGAGGTACAGGACAGGTTGGGAGACCTGCCTTGTGCTGGTGATAATCTCTTCGGGGATAAAATCCAGGAGACTGTGGCACAGCTAAAGGACCACCATGAAACGCTGCATCAACTTCTTCTGTGCCTGCTGAGTTCTCGTCCACCTCTAAGAGGACATTTAGGTGAGGCTCTGAGTGGCCGGCCTACAAGCCAAGAAGATACTATTCTCAGTCTTCCCAAGGTCGCCCTTCTAGACCTTACCAAAAAGGTCAGTCCAGGCAATCCCAGCCTCAGAAAGCCCAGCCAGCTCCTCAGCCGGGACCAGTGTCAGGATTTTGACTCCTTCCTGGAGAGCATATGCCAACCTCCCTTCCATCCGTACCGGTCGGCGGTCGGTTGTGCCACTTCACCAACATTTGGCACACGATCACCACAGATCAGTGGGTGGTAGCGGTTGTCACTCAAGGTTACCGCCTCAACTTCCTGACTGTACCGGAGGAATCCCCACCTCTTCTAGAGCAGGAGGTCTCTACTCTCCTCGAATCCCGGGCAATAGAACCAGTGCCCCTCTCCCAACAGGGCCAGGGGTTCTATTCCCGGTATTTCCTAATACCAAAAAAGTCAGGACCTTCGCGCCTTAAACAAGTATCTACAAAGGGAGAAGTTTAAGATGGTAACCTTGGGTTCTCTACTTCCCCCTTCTGCAAAGAGATTTGGCTTTGCTATCTAGATCTCCAAGATGCATACACACATGTCTCCATTACACAGTCTCATTGCAAATTCCTGCGATTCCTGGTCGGCCCTCGTCACTTTCAGTACCGTGTACTACCATTCGGCCTAGCATCTGGTCCGCGAGTCTTTACCAAGTGTCTCGTGGTGGTCACAGCCTTCCTCAAGAGTCAAGGTGTCCATGTCTACCCTTATCTCAACGATTGGTTGATAGGGCTCCGATCAACAAGCTGCATGGGCGTCCTTGCGTCTTACTCTCCATAACCTGATCTCCCTAGGGTTCCTGGTCAATTATCCCAGACCCTATCCTTTATAGGGACTGACCTAAACACTATACAGGCAAAAGCCTTCCTACCTCAGGATCGGGCTTTCACCCTGACCTCTCTGGCGCATCACTTACAGACTCAAGAATGTTCAACTGCTCGTCCCTTCCTTATACTTTTGGGTCACATGGTGTCCTCGGTGCATGTCACTCCGATGGCCCGCCTCGCCATGAGAGTAATGTAGTGGACCTTAAAATCCCAGTGGGTTCAAGCTTGTCAGCCATTGTCCAGCATTGTCCAAGTTACCACACAGCTCCTCCAGTCGCTAGCCTGGTGGATGCAACATTCCAATTTGCTTCTGGGTCTTCCATTTCAGGCTCCAGAACCTCACAAATTACCTTGACAACAGACGCCTCCAACCTAGGGTGGGGGTGCTCATGTTGACGGCCTGCAGACTCAGGGAACCTGGTCTCCAGAGGAAGCCAAACATCAGATAAACTTCCTGGAGCTTCGGGCGATCAGATATGGCCTCAGTTTTTCAGGATTGCCTCTCTAACAAGGCCATTCTGATTCAAACTACAATCAGGTGGCAATGTGGTACATCAACAAGCAAGGGGAAACGGGCTCCTACCTTCTGTGTCAGGAAGCTGCACAGATATGGGCGTGGACCCTTTCCCACTCGATGTGCCTCAGAGCTACCTACTTGCCGGGAGTGGACAATGTGTTGGCGGACAAGTTGAGTCGCACGTTTCATCCGCAGGAGTGGTCTCTCAACCCCACGGTAGCGGACGCAATATTCCAGTGTTGGGGTTACCCTCATATAGACCTCTTTGCATCAGTCCACAACTGCAAAGCAGAAAACTTCTGCTCTCTAACTCGCAGCTGCCACTCGCAACTGAGGGACTCTTTCTCCCTCTCGTGGGCCAACGGTCTCCTTAATGTGTACCCTCCACTTCCACTCAAATCAAAGACTCTTGTGAAGCTACGAAAGGACAAGGGCTTAATGATTGATAGCCCCTCACTGGCCACACCAGGTGTGGTTTCCAATCCTCAGTATGCCGGCACATTCCTCTAGGGAAGGATCCCCTTCTGATAACTCAGAACGACTGGAATCTGTGCCACCCCAACCTCCAGGCCGTATCTCTGACTGCCTGGATGTTGAAAGGTTAATTCTCCAACCACTTAACCTTTCAGAATCGGTGTCCCGAGTCCTGGTGGCTTCACGAAAGCCTTCCACGAGAAGGTCTTACTGCTCTAAATGGAAGAGGTTTACGGTCTGGTGCACTTCCATGTCCATAGACCCCTTCACTTGTTCCACTGCAAAGTTTCTGGACTATCTCTGGCACCTGTCAGTCAGGCCTGAAAACTTCCTCTATCAGGGTGCATATCAGCGTGGTAGCTGCATTCCATAAGGGCGTGGGAGATGTCTCTATTTCAACACAACCCTTAGTATCACACTTCATGAGAGTTTTGCTCCACTTAAAACCTCCACTGCGCCCTCCGGCCCCTGCTTGGGACCTTAACTTGGTTTTGGGACGGCTCATGAAACCTCCGTTTTGAGCCTCTCCACTCCTGTGATCTCCGCTATCTCACCTGGAAGGTAGATTTTCTTCTCGCTATCACATCCGCTTGCAGAGTTAGTGAGTTGCAGGCATTAGTTACTTTCCTGCCTTACACTAAGCTTCTGCATGACAGGGTAGTGCTCCGCACTCACCCTAAATGTTTACCAAAGGAAGTCTCAGAATTTCATATCAATCAATCCATCATCCTACCTACCTTCTTTCCCAGGCCCCATTCAAGCCCAGGAGAACAGGCTCTGCATTCCTTGGACTGCAAGCATGCTCTAGCATTCTATCTGGAATGCACATCAGCCCACAGGAAATCCACTCAATTGCTTCTCTCGTTAGATATCATCAAACTGGGTAAACCGGTGGGAAAGCAAACCCCTCTCCTCCTGGTTGGCGGACTGTATCTCCTTCTGCTACGAGCAAGCAGGCATTCCCCTACAAGATTGTGTGAAAGCACACACTATCAGGGCCATGGCAACATCAGTAGTGCACCTGCGTTTGGTGCTGCTTGTTGACTTTTGTAAAGCTGCTACCTGGAGCTCCCTCCATACCTTTGCAGCTCATTGTTGCTTAGATAAGGCTGACAAACAAGATTCCATCTTTGGCCAGTCTGTTCTGCGCAACCTATTTTCAGTTTAACTTCCCAACATCCTTCCACCGACCCATCCAGGGTTCAGGATGCCCTTCTAACCAAATTCCAACCCTGTTGTTGTGCCTGTTGCACGTCTTGGGTGCATTGCTCGGGCATCCTCAGTTCGGTACTCGCCCATATGTGAGGACTACCATCCTGCTTGTCCTGTGAGAAAGCAGAGTTGCTTACCTGTACCAGGTGTTCTCACAGCACAGCAGGATGCCCGCCACCCCGCGGAGTTGGGTTCATTTACGTTTTCTTATTTTATTTTTCGCATGTACTTTTTACTATAAGACGAGTCTGAAGGGGGTCCCCTGCTGGATGCAGGGTTAGTGCCATGCTGGGCATGCCCAGTAGGTGCCAGTCAATGTTCTAGAAACTGACAAAAGTGTTCCGTAATTGGGCTCCATCCTGTGATGTCACCCATATGTGAGGACTAACATCCTGCTGTCCTGTGAGAACACCTGTTACAGGTAAGCAACTCTGCTTTCCTTCGCCCGCTAGCTGAATGTGGTATTACAACAGGAAATAAAGTTCAAAGGTAGAAACAAGACTGAACCGAATTCACGCCGTCAGCTCAGCCGGCGCCATCTTGGGTGGATCGTAGGTTATGATTCTTAATGTGGAACTGCCTAAGTTGCTGGTTATTCTGAAATTATCCTGTGTCCAACAAATGTCAGGAATTTTTCTGTTCGTTGTGCATTAGGATTCCTATGATTAACAGTGCCCCTGTTAAGAAGAAATTGGAATCCTTAATACTATACATGTAAACTGTTTTATGTTTAATGCATTTCCTCTTTTTTGTTCTATATTAATTTTTGAGCCAGATGCATCTCTCCGCCACTTCCGCAAAGTCCATGTCCTTCTCCACCCATCACATAGGCTATAACAGCTGACCATCTCAACTTGTTTAGACACTTGTGGAAAAAAATTGTCTATGCAGGATTATGCACTAAGCTGAAGGGTTTCAGTTGGTCCATATTTTATTTTGGTAATGTGAGAAAGGAGGGGAAATCCATTTTCTAGGACAGTCTTTGCTATTAAGTGTAAAGTCATGTAGCTTATATATATTTTAGTACATTTTAAGTAGTAAACTACTACAACACAACAATCCTTTGTGTGCTGCTTCAAGCAGAGAGAAATGTACTTAAGATATTGCAGTGGGATTTTACATAGTATTTAGGGTCTACCTCACTGAGGTGCTTTTCCATTCTGTGTCTATGGGGAGAAAGTTTAGTAGATCGGGTCCTTAGCTTTGCGCCTCAGAAAACTAGATTTTTGATTGTTATATAAGATACAGAAACTAAACAAAAAACTGAAATTTCTGTAAAAGTTCATTTTCATGGACACATTTTTCTGCCTTATTTTGTATGGTGGTAGCCTCTCTTGTTAGAATGCTGCATGTGAAGATACTAGTTCTTAGAATCACCATGCAACCCTTTTCTTCCATGGGCCTTAAGGATGTTCCTTGATGTGATAGATATTTTTCTCACATATCTGGGACAGTATGGCATGGTGATCCTCTTGGATATGGATATTTAGCATTTGCTGCTGCGTTCAATTACAATGGCAGTAATTTTGACCCAAGTTTTGATAGGAGCACTGCTAGTAAATTTGATGAATTAAACAGCATTGTTCAGGATCCTCCTTGTCATTTTGTGTTTAATTCCTGTGCAGGTTTTTGTGTGTGATGATTTTGAAAGTGCCCCCCCCCCCCCCCCCACAAAATGACAAGGAGGATCCTGAACGATGCTGTCTAATTCATCAAATTTACTAGCAGTGCTCCCATCAAAACTTGGGTCAAAATTAGTGTCCTACCTGGCTGTGTTCATCATTCTGAATCATCAGTTCTTGTTATGTATTCTGTTTGGGGTATTTATGGATTAGGCCAGTGGTTCTCAACAGGTGTGACAGGACATACTGGTGTGTTGCAAGGTCCAGGGAGGTGTGTTGCAGGGCCAGTAGGAGGCTATCGTTTCTTATCAGCCTGATTTGGGAGTTGGTTGACTTCTCCTTTTATCAAGCCTGACAAGAGGTTCCTCTTGCTTTTTCTCTCTTACAGCCTACTGGAAGACTGTTTCTTCCTTTTCCAGACCAGACATCACCAACTCCTGCTCTTCTGGGCCTGGAAGAGATGCTACTGATGCAGCAGCATTACTTGTGGGGGTTGGGAATCCTGGGCAGGAAGAGAGGGAGTGTGTAGATTGTTGAGCAGTAAGGGGTGGGAAGAGGGAATTGGGGGTAGCTGGGCAGGCAGGGGGAAGAGAAAGTCAAGCAGTATAGAGAGGGAGCACAGGGAAGAGGATGGGGTGTGTGATTTCAGGGATGTCTTTTGGGGGGGGGGGTGATTGAAAGGGAGTAATTGGGAGGAGTGAAAGATGATAGGAGCATGGGGGAGAATGTTGGGGTGCAAGAGCCATACTATGTCAGTTTTGGGAATGTGCATGTCTTCTAGCTTTGTATTTCTAGCTCTTCAGTTATGCCCTGCATGCAGAATGGCTTTTTGGAGTTTACATTCTAGTTATTTTATCTCCGCATTTATAATTATGGCCTTTTATTTTTTTTATTTGGTGAAGGTCTGGTCTATGTGTGTGACTGTGATGAGGTATTTTACTAGCATGTAGGTATTTGTATCAGTCTTATTGTGTTTTCTCAATAGGACACGCATTGGTGGTGCACTGCTGCCTTTTCAGTGGTAGGGCTATTGCTGTTTGAGTTTTCAGAGTTAGTGCTGCTATACTATAACAGATTTGCTACACATGTTGAATTTTTGTTTTTATTGTTTTATAATGTCTGGTAGTATAGGCAGTGTTTTGTTTTTTTTGCTGTTACGGAGTTGACACCAGAATCAGAATACCTCTTTTGTATGGTGAGCTGAACCAGTTTTACTCTACCCCAATTGTTTGGGTTCCTGTGGATACAGAGTATATGTTTACATTTAGCCCCATGATGATTGTGTTCAGTGTGTCATACACGTGAGCATCATCTATCAGTTGTATCCTGACAGAAGAAAGGTTGAGAACTACTGGATTAGTCTATAGAGCTGGCTTGGATTGGATTATTCAGGGTGCTGCTTTGCTGGCCTTACAAGTACCCCATGGAGCCATCGCTTTCATACATTTGAGGCATAAACCAGGAAGGCTATACTCATAGAATTTCTTTTTTTTTAATTTTATTAATGGTATGGCTTTAATAAATGGTACATCTATGCAAAAAAAAAAAAAATAGAAAAGGAAGCCTAAAAATCAAGAGGATGATCTATGCACTGAAACAAACAAATTAGAATTTGGATCAATCAAATTAATCCTGTTGCTTTAAAGTACTTCCAGATAGATATATAGATATATTTTTTTGTAATTCATATTTTATTAGGCTGAAAACTGTAACAGGATAATAATCAACATAGTTCAATCCACTATAAACTTTTATCAAATTAATAAGTCTCCATCTGGATGCAACATATTAGAAGAAAATCCCACACCACACAGTCACAATAGCTATATCCACCTGCCAAAGTATTTCCCCTATTAGTTCTCCCTATAAACATGAGAGAACAATCTAAACATTCAGTACATCTTATAAACACCCTCCTTGTTCCCCAATATCCACCCTTCCACTAACCCCTCTATCCCTTATTCTAGCTGTGCTGACCTTTACACTTCCATTGCAAATAAGGTTTCCATATTTTCCCAAACTTATCCAATCTATCATTTTACATAGCTGTGAGTTGCCCCATGTACTGAACTCTCTTTATTCTGGAGCGAATAGCCAAGGACGGCAGCTCAGGTCTTCTCCACCAATAAGCAATCTCGCACCTAACCGCTGTTACGTTTTGTGTAATCAAACGCTTCTGAGGCTCGGTGCCCAACCCTATGGAAATACTTAACGGACACATTTTAGGGTCTTTAGGAACTGAGAACCCCAGCACTTCCCTTTATAAGATACATTACTCTGTCCCATAACCTAGCCACCTCGGGACAAGTCCACCATAAATGGAAGAAAGTATTTCTGGCCCCACTTCCCTTCCAAAATTTGTCATTGACATTTTGTATAGCTGAGCTGGAGTCAGATCCCATCTATACATGAGTTTATACCCATTTTCTTTTATTTGGGCTGAGACTGAACTTCGCCCAGCAGCCACATAGCACTGATCCCATTCCCCCTCTTCAAGGTCTTCCCCCAGGTTGTCCTCTCAGGCTAGTTGATACGCCACCTTCCCTCTCATTTCCTCATTCAGCAACGCATACATCCGGGATATAGGCCTTTTAAACTTGCAGAAATTTACAAAAAGTGTTTTCCCTTTTTTTCAACTCCCAATGAAACTTCTCTGAATAAAAATAATGAACCAATTTATTGTAGGAGAGTTTGTCCTTCTGGGTCAAGGGATATGATTGCTGCAAAATGTGAAAGGGAATCAGCCCTTGTCCATCCCTGTTTTGCTCCAGTCTGGTTATTCTCTTCCCTCTTCACCCTCTTTATTTCTTTCCACTCCATCCCTGGCCCAAAATGTTTATTAAACAAAAAAAAGTGTGTTGAAAAACTTACATATCCCCTGTTAGCCTAACTCTCCACTTCCTCTAACACCAACCAGGAGAAAGGTGTCACCCCTGTCGTCGGTGGCTTCCCTTTTTGCCATAACCTCACCTCCAATGGGGGTTTTCCTGCTACTGCTTGGGCAATAGTGATCAATGATCTCTGCTCCTTTTGTGCATGACAAGCAATCAAGCCCCCCCCCCCCCCCCCCCCGATTTATATTTTATTGTTACTGTAAATCCTGGAAGCATTTAGGAAAGGAAGCTCTGAATTGGAAACATCTTTTAACAAATTGGTGCACTTTAATATTTTGTGAATGGTGCTGTGATATTAAAAATGTATTACACACTCCACTGGTGGTGGCCAGTTACATAAAAACATTCACAGTCTAAAAGCAAACATAAAAATGAGGATGATATCAGCGGGTCAATGTGAATAGAACAAAGTTTGGAGAGTTTAAGCCATAGACTCTCCCTTTTCTGATAATTCGAATGCCTGTCTGAACAAGTATGCTTTCAGCTGTTCTTTGAGACTTGTGGCGTAGATTGTAGCATAGTTGAGCTGTGAATGTGTTCTAAAGTGTAGGACCTGGAACAGAAAAGGACCTTTCCTGAGCCTCTGCCAAATAGACTAGTCTGGTGTCCCTCTTCTCTGTTTCATCTCCAAAGAAGAGGTATTGGTGTCTGAAAGGTCCTCCAAGCATTATGAATGGAAATAAATGGTTGGGCTGCTGTGTTGATTAGCAAATCCCCATTCAACTATCTGTGCACTGTTAACACCCTGAGTGGACTTGGGAAGAAGAATGCTGTAGGCCAGCATGGGGAAATGGCTATAAGAAAAGGTATACAGTAGGCCTTTTATTCCAGAAATATGTGAAAAAAAGAAATAGACTCTAAAAGAGTCAGGATTAGAAAAAGGAACTTGGCTCTAGTCCTTGTTGTGCACTATTAAAATTTAACTGATCATTCCAAATAAATAAGAAATAAACCATGACAAGTGAAGAGTAAGTGAGATGAGGCAGACATCTGATGCACTAAATTTTCGTTGTCAGTTTTGCTGACTATTTCAGTTGGAAGCATCTAGTGACCTTGCATAATATAGTTTAGGCTTTTGTTTAACCATATGAACAAATATCCTGAGAGAAAATATTTGGAATAAAGGTAAATAAAAAATATATAAAGGGATACCTTTTTATTGGACTAACACTACATTTCTTGACTAGTTTTCAAGAGCTAATACTGTCTTCCTTATGTAGGGAACCATTAGTCACCCAGTAGATGGGCCTAGATCCCTGCCCTAAGTATTTCCAGCATAATGGGAGAAACCATTCCATTGCAGACTTCGCCTTGAGGCTGGCTGTGAATGGTAGCTCCTTAGTCCACTTTGGGTGGGGGGCTTAGTAAATATCCTTTTGAGTTGGCTCTTGGGAGTGAAGTTACTGTTTTGCAGTGTTCTTAATTTGAGTTAGGCCTGCCAGGTCTAATGGGTCCTTTTGTGAGGAGAAGCTTCTGCAGTGCACCCCTTGCCTGTCAGGAACTGTCTCCAGTTTTCAGTGATGTTTTGAGTTTATTTCTTCCTGGGTGAGACCCTAGTTAATTCTGTTGAGAGACAAGCCCCAAATCCAGAAGCCAGGAGTGAGAAGACCTGTGTTTTTCTTCCTGCCAGTGTTAGGGACTGCAGTGACTTATCACCTCAAAGCACTTTGAAAGTATTTCCCTGTTTGGTTTGTGAGGAGGTTTAGTACCTCAATTCCTCACGTGGAAGCTGTAACATAATAGACTGTTTTTTAAAGTAGACCTTTCCTTCAGAGAGGTTACTGAAGGAGAAGTTAGGAGAGAATAGACAAGATTATTGGAGACTCTCAACAGGATGTTCACTTTTGGGACACAGGCTGGGAAAGGAGAAAACTCAGTGGAGCTCAGGTACTGTTGTGATAAGGGGATTTCCCAGGACAAGTGGAGTTTTTGCTTATCCGCTCACTTCCTGAGAGATAAGGCATAGCCAAGGATCTTTTACTGAGGACGCATACACAGAAGAAGGAAGAAGAATCCAACTTGTAAATACCCAGAGCACAGTTATAACATAGTTACTTAATTGATTGGACATTGATTTCATTTGAAGAATCATCAGTAAATTTATTTTGAACATCCACAACTGTGTCCAGCCTGTCTGTTCCCTGCAGCACAGCTTCACAGTAAGAAAACGAGAGTGCCAGTGAGAGATACACACCTACAGGAAAATCCACACCCCTGCCTGGGCCATAAAAAGGTCTGCCTTCACCCCTACAGAAAAGAACCCATACCTTGGACAAATAATTAGGGACAAGGGTTAGTGAGGACAACCCCTTTGAAACTGCTAAAATCAAGAAAAAAAGGGTTACACTTAGGTCAGAATAAAATGAGCAAACGTTTAAAATTAGAAATGCAGTAATTGATCAAGATCTTTTTTTGTCCTCCTCTGTCTTGGATTGCAAGCTTAAACCTCAGCCATCTTCCAAGTACTTCTCATCTGGTAGGGGTTTAATAGATCCCAGTCTGAGATCTGATTTAAAGCAATCACTTATTACTAGTGCAGATGGTGTGTAGAAATTGGGTGTGGAATGAATGAGGAAGAGATATGAGAAAAGTAAAAGTAGAGAAAATGTCTATGGCATCAATTAACATGTTCCCAAAATTTTGTAGATATATTATCTCTAATAGGGCATTTTTGGCTTATTTGTTGTATATGGAATACGTTCTCACAGTGTTTTTGCTGCTGGTTAAGTACCTATGATGACAGTTTGCTGCTTTCAATAGTGTTTTGCTAACAAAATCACAAATTGTACAATAAAAATAAAATTACTGTTCCAAACTGGACTGACTTAGTCAAGTAATTCACTCTCCAGCCTCACTGGCATAAGAGAGCAAAACACAGGAAAGCCTGGCTAGTACCTGGTTGGGGGGTAGCTGCAGAAGGCAGTGGCAAATCTCTGTAGTACTCAACCAAGACAGTCACAGGCACCCACTGGGGTGTAATTGCCTAACCCTAGTCGCCCAGAAATGGATAGAAAGAATAGGAAAAACACACATTTATGTAACTAGTATGCCGTATAATGACTAGAACATTTGTCCATCACTTGATGCATTACTGCGATACTTATCCTGACATTCTTAAAATAAAGCAAAAAAGTAATCATTTAGCCTCCCATAGACAATGGTCTAAAAGATCTTGAATCGAGTTTAACCCCACCCGTCATCCTTGCATTTCCGTTTGGACAAGATTTAGGGAATCCCAGTCCAAGCTCAGATCAAGGAATAAATAGCCCATAATCTATTTTGTTTCCCAGGTTTTGCCTCCAGGGAGTGTGTGAGTCTCTCCAAAGTTGATGTCCTTCATCTGACTAGAGGAGTGGACTAACTGAGGTTCTGATTTTCAGTAAACACAGTATACACTTTTTTTTTTTTTTTTTTTTTTTTTAAACAGTTCATTTGTTTAAAATCTGTTCTAGATGAAATTCTAATTACAGAGACTTATGGAGCTCTAAGTATTCAAGACAACATAATTTTATTTATTTAAAAACTTTTTTATACAGCATTCGTAGGACACATCATGTCGGTTTACAAATAACTGGGAAAGGAAATTACAATGAACAGGGGAGGGGTTAACTGGGTGATATACAAAGAAGAGGAGAGGAGAGTCAAACAGGCAGCATTATAAGAACCAATATACAAGGTTAATTGGCATGTGCACTTGAGATATTTAGTATATGAAACTTATTTACAGTAGGACAGGGGCAGGTGCACGTAAGAATGATTAAGGGGGGGGGGGTAGGGAGGGAGGGGAGGTGGGGGTGGTGGGAACCGGGTACAAACGGTGATAGTTTCCAGGGCGAAGTTGATGGTGGTGTGGGGGAGAGGAGAGTCAAACAGGCAGCGTTATAATAAGAACCAATATACAAGGTTAATTGGCATGTGCACTTGAGATATTAGTATATGAAACTTATTTACAGTAGGACAGGGGCAGGTGCACGTAAGAATGATTAAGGGGGGGGGGTAGGGGAGGGAGGGGAGGTGGGGGTGGTGGGAACCGGGTACAAACGGTGATAGTTTCCAGGGCGAAGTTGATGGTGGTGTGGGGGAGAGGAGAGTCAAACAGGCAGCGTTACGAAAAGAACCAATATACAAGGTTAATTGGCATGTGCACTTGAGATATTTGGTATATGAAACTTATTTACAGTAGGATTTATTTACAGTAGGATTTACAGTAATTTCCCTTAATATCCCATAATGGCCATCTGATTAAAAACTGGTGGTGATAAAGTTTTCTCACTGATTTATGCCTAAAATGTTTCAAGGTGGGAAGTTGGCACCTGATTTATAAAGGTTGTGCTGGGGGGAGGAGGTTCACAAATCAGATCCCGAGTGGCCTCCTGGTGGGAATGGGAATTTGGATTTGATTACTCTCCTTTCCAAACCTGAGCTCAAGGCATGTTACAGTATTTCCAAGTCCTCATAGGCTTTACTATATAAGGGTCTAATTTATTAGGCTTTTATTTCCCCATAGGCACAGAATGTGGAGGGGGGGGGGGGGGGAGCTTTAGTAAATCAGATTGTCCTTGAGGCAGTGGAGGACGAAGTGACTTGCACAAGGTCAAAAGGAGCATCAGAGGGAATAGTGGCATTTGAACCCTAGCTTTCCTGGTTCTCAGCCCACTGCTCTAACCACTTGGTTACTCTCACTAAATCATGCTATCTTGATTATGCTTCCCCCTGTATCTCTTATTCTCATGGGGTTTAGCCAATGTGAACTGTGACATTAGACAGCAACTTTTGTAAGTGTGCTTGAAAGATATTAGAAAAAAATGTTTTTTGAGTTGGCAAGCTAATATTGCAGTATGCTAACAGTTCTTTTAATTCAAATGCTCCATGCAGAGCTGTTCACATTTTTTAACTCTTTCTGTAGTATAGGGATATGCAGCCCTTGAGAGAGAATGGGGAGGGTATTTTGTTTTCACCATTCGGCTTTTTTGAAGACAATTTTTTATCTTCATTTCCATTTTTCCTAAATGAGAAACATCTGCTTAAGAGGAAGGAAGAGAGAAAGGAAGGATGAGTAACTAGTTTGATTTATTCAGCAAGAGGAAAGTATCTATTTAAATTGACATTTTAATTCTCAAATTGTGTAATGGTTAAAAGCATTTGAATTGTTTGCATGAGCCAAATCTTGCTTTTTCCCATCGATAGCAGGGCTGAATTAGCCATGCTGTATGGGAAGCGCCGCGATCCCGGGTAGGCGGAGTTTCTCTTAGTTAATCACAGAGTTTTGAACTCTGTGCGTCTGCGCGGTCGTCTTCCCGCGTGGTTCTCTCACCTCTTCAGTTTTTTTTCCGCGAGCCGTTCGCACGAGGGGTTTTTTCTCTTAGTGCATTTTTCCTCTGACTGGATATTTCTCGACTATTTTTTTGTGTTTTTTTTTTCTCAAGATTTCACATCTCAGATGGCTCTGAAGCCACCTGGATTCAAATATTGTCAATGTGGCAAAATTATGTCCATCACGGATGGACATAATTATTGCTACATTTGCCTAGGCCCCGATTACGATCAAAAATCGTGCCGGGACTGTGGCAGGATGTCGCCGAGGGCCCAGCGGCACCAGGCCGCGAAGATGGAAAGGCTCCGCATTGGATCTTCGGTTCCACCATCCTCCATCCATTCCTCGCTGGGACCGGCGAAATCGGGTAAGATACACCCGAAGAGGGTGTCCTTGCTGGGACCAGCAGGACGTGATCAACCCGAAAAACGATTAAGGCCAGGGTCTCTCACACCTTCAGAACCTCGTCCAAAAGCCGGGGATCCGGCAGGTGAGCCACGGCACAAAGTACCGGAGCGTACTTTTTCAAAAACTGCGCCGTCTGCGTCGAAATCGCATCATGACGCTTCAAGAACGAGGCACGGATACGGTGCATCACAGTCATAAAGCATCATAGACGCGTTATTCGAGGCACGGAACAGCTTTGACGCACGGAGCTACGGCGCACGGAGAAGATACAGCACTAAGCCCATTCCACAACGCACCTATGGAGCATATATTGATTAGGGATGCTCCAACAACATATGGTGCCAAAACAATGCATTTACAAGTCACCAAGTGTATCAGACAAGCAATCAACAGAAAGTCTTCAAAAATCAAGAGTTCATAAAAAATGTCGTCAACTTCTGAAATTGATATTAAGGCCTCTCAACATCAGGATCTTCTCCTAGTGGTAGCTCCTTGGTGAGTCTCTCATCACTTTCCAGAGAGAAGAGACGTTCTCCTTCATTGCAAATACCATTAACACCTTCACTGGTTATACCTCCTCAAAGTCACCCTAAGGGACAGGTACTAAAAGATATTTTGCTTGCGGCTATTCCTACACGAATCCCAAAGCAAAAGATTCACATTCCTCCACAAGGTACTCTGGCTGCATCAACTATGACGAAAATCAACTATGATGAAAAATCTCAGATATTCTCTCCTCTTTTTTTCCAAGAATTGGAAAAAACAAAGGAATTACCACCACAGCGTTCTCCAGAAGATTCTCCTGAACCGCCTACAGGGTTAGAACCTCTAAACCAGCAAAAGACAATACCCCAACTCAACCCATCAGCCCAGGTTCTCCGGAATCGGTTTACTCTGAAACTTCCTCAACAGGTATGCCATCTGACCCTCAGGAAGGCTTACCGGAACCATATTCTCCTCCGGACCTGATTTATTCGAAATTTGAGAAAGTAGGCAGTCTGAGATAGGGGTGACATCATCGGAATGGATGGCTGACTAAATTGGAGCTCCCACTCCATCCTATCCCCTATTGAGTTAAATCTCCACCATCCGCTTTCATGACCCAGTGATCCTGGATCTATCTTGGGACAGTAAGTCCCTGATGTCGATTCGCAGAAAATCGGAGGATTTTAAAAAGTTTCTCTTACCGGAGGCGAGAACCACCTGAAGCGCAAGGCCCCTCGCAATGGCAGCGCTTGAAGAGGCAGACAGCAGCGGGTGAATGCTCAGAGGGACTCGCCGGCGATCGACTATGACTACCGACCCGTCAAGCAGAATGAAGCACCTGGTTCGCTGAATTACGGCAGGATTTAATCGCACACAAAACTGAAATTATGTCATCCATAGAAGAAGTAAAAGAAGAAATGGCAGAAAAATGGCCGCCGCCTCTTTGAAATTGAAAACCCGAACAGACGCTTTCACTGAAGATATTAAAACGGCAAGAGGGGGATCGTATTAAAATTCAGCAAGAAACTGTCTGCCTTAACTGATAAGTTAGACCTTGAGAACAGGTCCAGAGACAAAAATTTGCACTTCCGGGGTATCCCCGAATCTACAGAGTTTCAGGACTGTAAGGCAGTGGTGACTAAAATCAGCGCCATGTTGCTTGCAATAGCAGAGGATTCCGAGGCTTCTGCCATCCGAATAGACAGAGCACATCAGGCTTTGGGAAACCGGCAAGGTAACCGTCCCAGGGACATTATAGCCCGTTATCATGATTTCTCTGTAAAAGACAAAATATCCACAGTGGCCCGAAAGCAAATGGTATGGTCCTGGGAAGGACAGGATATTATGATTTACACAGACCTGGCTCCAATTACCATCCGCAAGCGCCAGGATTTGAAACCCATCACTGAAGCACTGAGAAAAGCAAATATTCGTTATCGATGGCTTTTCCCATTTGGGTGGGTTTTTTCCCTCAAGGCAACATTCCCAAAATAACATTGCAGGAAGGAGCAGCCGTAATGAAAAAACTGCTGGCTATGCCGGATTTGAAGCTACCTACAAATTGAGCAAACATCTAATGACGTGAGGATTATCCACGGTGGCAAAGGGTTAATAACGGTGGCAAGAGACTGCGGCACAACCATGAAGAATGGGGCTTCGGTGACATAAGCCACTTAAAACTGCTTATATTCAATCTCACTACTCGGAAATATTGTTTTCCAGGGATCATATTCACATTAACAACGGATCCACCTTGGATGGACGTACTAAGCAGCGTGAATGGACTTTCATGTTGGGTAAAGTTTTTTTCCCTATACTGGAGATTCAAATTAAGATACTGGTTTAAAATGTATGGTGGGGGGGGAGGGAAGAGGTGTTGGAGGCTGGGATGACTAACTTCTCTCCTGACATAGCATACAGGTTGCAGGATGTGGGCCTGTCTGCTAGAAACCTAGAACTAGTAGGGGCTGCCCTACGAGGTTCACAGAAATCAAAAAGGCTAGGTGGATACTGTCAAGGGGTTTGGGAAACTTTTCTTAAAATATATACCCGGGTGCTAGTAATGGTTCTAGGAGGCATGAGGAGGAACGGATGGAGAAGTGGGGTGGGAGTATCCTTTATCAATACACATACATTCAGGGTCTTAAAACTTTTCTATGGCTGAATTTACAAATACTGTCCCTTAATGTTAAGGGACTTAATTCCTATAGAAAACGGCAACTACTATTTACTGAATTGAAACAGCACATGGCCATTGCCTATACAAGAATCCCATCTTAAATGCAGAATCGAGCACACCATGAAAGCAGCATTGTTCCCTCACCAATATTGGGCAGAGAGCACTAAATCTCATAAATACACTGGGGGTGGGGATTCTTATTCATAAAGATATTATATATGAACAGGAGACACATATCTCGGACCCAGAGGGTAGATATGTATTACTTACTATTGTAATGAGAGGTGCAAAATATACCTTTTTAAATGTTTATGCACCCAATTGCAGCCAAGGGTCTTTTTTGGAGAAACTGGAAAAAGTGTTAGAACTGCATTCTTCCGGCTGTCTGATAATAGGGAGAGATTTCAACTTGACAATAAACCCTCGCCTTGATAACTCTAAAGGCTGTGGGACGTCCCTTAGCAAAGAAAGGAAGCTACTTAAAGCTCTCTGCGCGAGTCAAGACCTCCTTGATACTTGGCGAGTATATAACCCCACTTCGTATTATTCCTGAGCGCACAAATCCTATTCACACATTGATTTATTAATGGTAGATAAGTCAATTATAAACAATGTCCTCAAACCGTATGTAGATTCTATAGCTTGGTCTGACCATGCCCCAATAGATATCACGCTACAAGTTTTGAATTACGATAAAGGCACCCAATATTGAAACTCAATGAAAGTTTAATTGAAGATGAGACTTTTCCTTGGCACTCAAGGAGGAGATACAGGAATATCTCAAGTTTAATTACACGGGAGATGTCTCTCCGATGACCCTCTGGGATTGTTTGAAGTCAGTGCTCAGGGGTAAAACTAATTGCGGAGGGCGACCCACGTTAAGCGGGCCAAGAGAAGCTGATAAAAAGACCATCTTGGCAAGGATCAAACAATTGGCAGCCTCTCATAAAAGCACGGGGTCTGCAAGTACCCTACAAAAACTAGAACAATGCAGGAAACAATTGGAAGCTTTAGAAGCAGCAGTAATAGCCCATCACCTTGAATTATTAAAACAAACTCACTATGAGGGAGGTAATAAGGCTGGTAGATAATTAGCTCGTAAACTTAAGGTACAATGTTCTCTTACTACTATAGTTAAAATTAAAGATGAGCAGGGTAACGTTTAAATGACGAATAGTGAAATTAGACAGCGCTTTCTACGCTTTTACAAGGATCTTTATGCTTCAGATAGCACTATAAACCCCGAACAGATCAAGGAATATTTACTTAATGCCTACCTCCCCCTGATATCCCACTCTCAACAGGACATGTTATGTTCAATATATTTTATTGAGGAAGTGATCCATAGTAAAACGATATACAGTTATCCAAGAACAAGGTAACAACCAAAACTACAACAATGCAAAGTACAAGCAACAACACATCTCTGGTGCTTCCTTGTCTAGTCCCTTACGGGATCACTATCCAGTTTTATCCTTATGAGAGGCATATCCCAACCAAGCATCGTGGTATCCGGGAACCCTTATTCTTCCCCCTCCCTATCCACAAACCCAACCGCTCAGGGTCCGTTCAAACATGACAGTTTAAATTGTTGAGTACCAGACTCCTAGCCCGGTGAGGCAAACTTTGGATATAAGCTTCCCAAGTCTGAGAAATTTCCGGCGAGCCACCGCGGACGATCGAGACGCCAAATTCTCGAACTGGCATCAGACGATGAAGAGTATCCTCCATGTCCAAAAGGAGGGCCCCCGTCTGCTCTTTCCAATGAAGAAGGATGATTTTCTTCCTGACGAGGCCAGCTTTTTTCAACAAAGTCCGAGATCCCAGGCTAGGAACCAAATGTTGTGTTACACAATGAAATAACCACAGATATGGAGAGAGAGGGGTAAACGCACCCCAAACAGCCCTGTGAAATATGTCCCTAGTCGTTGCCAAAACTTTTGAGCGTTCGGGCAAGACCAGAAGACATGCGCTAGCGTGCCCCTCTCCTCCCCACAACGCAGGCATTGAGCAGTGGCCGTTAAGCCAGATTTAAATGCAATAAGAGGAGAGATATAAGCACTATGTAAAAATTTTAAATGCATCTCACGGAGGTACATATTGCTTGTAACCGGGAAAACCCCCTTCACACTCCCCGCAAAAATGCGAGCTGTCATTCCAAACCCTCCATCCTTGTTCCAACGATCTACCGAGATGGTATAGGACTCCACGGAGGTTCTCCGGGCTAACCCCCTGTAGTACATGGATAGAGAGGGTTCCTTAGGAGCATCGAATTGAAAGAACCCATTGAGCGCCTTGAAGGTCGCCAAACACTGGTCCGGCGGCCCCAAAGATTTGACATAATGATGCAATTGTAAGTAGCCAAAACAATGTTGATTGGGGATCCCATACAGCTCCTGCAGTGTCGCAAAAGACATAAAGTGCCCCTCCTCATCAAACACATGTCCCAAATACTCTACCCCCCTGGTCTGCCACTTAAGAAACGGGACAGTAGTTGAGCCAGGTGAAAAATCGGGGTTACCCCGCAGTGCGGTGAGATATTCACATTGTTGAGGTATCCCTAGCATTTTAGTGAGATACGCCCAAGTCTTCCGTATAGGAAGTATCAAGGGATGTCGAGCCAACAAAGGTGGTAGTTTATTTCCACAGCTCATCACACATGACTTAAAGCCAAGGGTCTGGTGAAGGTCCTTTCCGCCAAAAGATTGACAAAGGGAGATTTCCCAACCAACCACCCACGGATTAAACGCAGATTCGCCGCCATTCCATAGTGTTGGAGGCGAGGCACCCCCATCCCCCCCACCGCCCAAGGCTGCTTCAACCAACCCAAGGAAATTCGGGCTTTACCCCCTTTCCAAATAAAGTGACGTAGTAGCTGGTCCACGCGACGAAGGTCCTTGGATAACAGCAACAGAGGGTAGTTCTGTAGAACATACAGCCACTTAGGTAGTATTACCATTTTAAATAGAGCGGTTCTCCCACCCAAGGAAAGTGGTAGATGACGCCAGGCGGCCAACCTCTCCTGCGTAAGCTGTAGAAGGGGGAGAATATTGAGCGAATAAATATTATCTAAATTAGGAGTGAGATGAATGCCCAGATATTTAATGGATCCCTTGGCCCACTGCAAAGGAAAGGTGCCCTGCCAACGTTCCTGAAGGGAATTCGGGAAAGCCAACGCCTCAGATTTATTCCAATTAATACGCATACCGGACATCGCCGAGTATTGGCCATATACAGCTAGCGTAGTTTCCAATGAACGAGCGGGGAAGTGAGAAATAACAGGATATCGTCCGCGTAGGCCGCATATTTGAACAGCTCCCTTTGTTTCCCTTCCAAAAAACTGCAGCCCTCGGATACCAGGATGGGCTTGTATAGCCAGGAGAAAGGGCTCCAAGGTAAGTAAGAAAAGGAGAGGTGAGAGCGGGCAACCCCTGCCTCTTTCCCCTGCCCACCTTAAAGGGTTCAGTCAACCCCCCATTCACTTGGAGACAAGCTACCAGGTTGTTGTAAATAAGTTCACCACCACCGCCTGGTAGAAGAACCCACTAAACCCCATTAATGTTAAAATATGATACATGAAACCCCCATTCCACCCCGGTCGAAGGCCTTCTCAGCATCAAGACTAATTACTAAGTAAGGCTCAGCCACCCGGGTACAAAGCGTCATCGCCGTAACCACCTGCCGAATGTTCTCAAGGAGTACCTCTGTTTAACAAAACCCACCTATCCGGCTGTATGAGCGAAGGCAGCACATTCGCTAGGCGCTCTGCCAGCACTTTAGTCAGTATTTTGTGATCTACATTTAGTAGAGAGATGGGGCCGATAGGATTCTGGGAGCAAGGGGTCTTTACCCGGCTTCGGGATCAAGGTAACATACGCTTGATTACCTCCAATTGGAAAGGTACCCTGAGCGATGAGAGCATTATATACCTTAGGCAACAGGCCCGACAATGATTCCCCCAGGCAGTGATAAAACTCAGCACTGTATCCATCGGGACCAGGAGATTTCAATTTGTGCATGGACCTAATGACTTGGGAAACTTCCTCCCCTGAAATAGGGGCATTAAGATAGCGACTAAACTCTAATGTCAGCGCAGGAAGTTGAATCGCGTCCCCGAACTCCTCCCACTTAGAGCTGTCCCATCCCTCCGATTTATACAATGTGGAATAGTATGTATGAAATACCCGACGAATACTGTCAGTATCTGTCACCAACTGCCTTTTAGCATTCCGGAGTGCAGGGATATGCCGAGACCCCCTAACAGATTTAATTAAATTGGCCAGCATTTTGCCTGACTTTTGACCGAATTGGAAAAGCTTATATTGGTAAAAAAGGAGGCTTTTCTCTGCCCGTGTATGTAGCAAGGTATTAATAGCCGTTTGCAGCGCCAGGTATTGCTCTCTATGCCCCTTAGAGGGCCCCAAAATAAGCTCCCTCTTCGCTTTTTGCAGTTGGGCCGTCAGCGACAGGAGTTGTTTATCAATAGTCTTTTTCCTGTGCGCAACATAGGATATGATTTCACCACGCATCACTGCCTTAGCAGTGTTCCAAAAGAGTATGGGATTATCTTTATGTTGAGCATTAGACACCTCAAAAGCCGCCCAGCAGTCCCGCAAATGTGTCTGAAATGCTGCATCCTTCGCCAAATAAAAGGGATACTTCCACAGAAAATTACTGGAAGTCCGGAGAGGATGGGAAAGCTCCACCCACACCGGAGCGTGATCAGAAAGAATCACATCGTCTATCCCAGCCTCAACCACCTTAGAGAGGCAATGAGAACTCAGTAGGAAATAATCTAGTTGCGCATGCGAGCCGTGGGCCCTAGAAATGTGTGTGAATTCCTTGTCCATAGGGTGTAATACTCTCCAAACATCCAAAAGGTGAAGAGAAGCCTCCAAAAATTTGATCCCTTTACTAGGGCCCCCCCCAAATTCGTGCCTTTGAGTCCTTATCAAGTGTAGGGTCGTGTACAGCATTGAAATCTCCTCCAATCACTATCATTGCATCTATATAAGGTAACAAATGGACAAGTAACGCTTGAAAAAAGGAGGCTCTGTAGACATTGGGAGCATAGATATTGCATAGTATAATCGGAGCATTATTATATCTTCCCTCCAATATAAAATAGCGCCCTCTCGGATCCTTAATTACGTGTAAAATCTGAATGGGTAAGGACCTGCACACTAAGATGGCGACCCCTACTGAGTGTGACGTCCCAGAAGCTGCATACACCTCCCCCACCCAGCGCTGCCTCAATTTATCATGTTCTTGGGCAGTAAGATGCGTCTCCTGCAAAAAGGCCAAAGCCGCCCGTTTCTTATTCAGGACTTGTAGTATTTTAGTCCTTTTAATAGGCGAGTTAATGCCCCCCACATTCCAGGAAAACAGCGAAAGATTACTGGTACTCAAGGTGGCTTATAAGTCCAAATTATATGATCAGGTACCGTCAGTAGTCTAAGAGGGATGGGCCTCCCAGCTGGACCCTCCCCCACACCACCTAGAGTGGTATAGAACTGAACCCCACTAGCACTCCAACCAAAAGAAGTCTGGATCTGGCTAAGGATCTCTACCCCACTTCCCCCTACTACCCCCCCCATCTCCCCGTACCCCTCCGTCTACCCACTGACCTTTGACTAAACCCCCCCTGTACCCCCACCATCAACGGTGGGTGGAGATCACTCAGACAATGCCCGCCCCCCCCCCCCCCCCATCCATCCACAATAGTAAATCCCTCAACATGAGCCATAATGATGCCAAATAAAAGGCAAGAAATAACAAGTAGGAAGCCTGCAAACACATTCAATAAAAGGAACACCCAGAAGTCCCAACCAACCACCACTGTCCCAGGCATCGCTGCCCCAGTCCCAATCACCAGGCCAAAATCGGGCCTGTGCCATAAGAAAAAAGTAGAAGAAAGGTAGGTACTGAGCCCACTGCCCGTACGCTCATCAATGTTCATGTTCCACCTGGTGACAGGGAGTCCGCAAACCAAGGAGGACTCCTTCAAGCCCAAAACAAAAACAGCCATGTTCTGTAAAATAAAAAAATATACACAGCTGCAATCCAAAAAGAACCTGAGTGCAGGCCAAACCCAACAAAGAACCATGAACCAAACGCAGGAACAATCACCATCCAGAAGTCTGCAGGTAGCCCGTCCGGCCAGCCAATTAGTGACCACAACTCCACTCGGTCTGCCCCAGCGCATTCACTCAGTCACTCCCCGAAGCCAGCGCCGGTAATGATTGCAGATATTGCTTGATAGCCGCCTCCTCCGTGAACCACTTGACCCCTTGAGCTGTAGAGACCCGCAACCTTGCAGGATAAATTAGGGCCGCTCGCAAGCCCCGTTTATACAACTGGGAGCAGTAGGGAGCCAGTGCCCGCCGCTGTAGTGACACAGCTTGTGAGAAATCTTGAAAATCAGTATGGGTAAGTTCTCATACACCGGCTTCATCCCCTGTTGTACAGCACGGATGATGGCAGCTTTATGAGAAATGTAACCATTTCGCAATTACCACCCTGGGCCGGATCTGGTCGTCGCGCTTCGGGCCCAGCCTGTGTGCGCGCTCCACACGAAGAGTGCCCGACAGCCCCGCAAGCTTTAAAGCCGCCGGCAGCCAGCCCTCCAAAAATTGAGGAAGCTGGGCCTCCGCTATCCCCTCCGGTAGGCCGACCAACCTTATGTTTGCCCTCCGGGACCGGTTCTCCAGGTCTTCCACTTTCCAAGCCTGTTTTTCCAGGGCCAGTTTGAGTGCCTATATATCCTGTTGTGCCGTGTGGAGGCCATCTTGATTCGCCGACACCCGCGCCTCCACGTCCGAGAAACGCCGATCTATGACTGGCCATCCCCCGCCGTGAGCTCCTGGAGCTGCGCCGATATTTCTTTAATTCGGGGTTAAGCGCTGCAAGGATGGTCGCTGTCAACTCCGCAGCTGGGCTGGAGGGCACCAAGCCCTGCTCGGACGTCCCAGCCGCCATTTCCAGAATCGGATCCGGTTGTTCGGGGCCTTCTCGCGTCGCGTTCTTTTCTTTGTTTTTGGTCCCCCGCCCGGGTTGCCATCAATAATCACTGGGCTGCTAAGATGACCAAGAGTCCAGGCAGGCGCGCACAGGCCTTCCAAATTCAGCAAATTGCCGCTGGATGTGGATGGATGGCTTAGGCCTAGCCACCCAGACGAGAACTCACATCCGTCCTCGCCAAGCGTCACGTGATCTCCAACAGGACATGTTAAATAAGGAGATCTCCAGTGCTGAAATAGCTTGGGCTATTAACAGTTTTTAAAAATGGGCAAGTCCCCTGGCTTAGATGGCTATACGGCTACGTTCTACAAAAAATATGCTGTTCAGCTGATTCCTCTGCTTTTAAGTGTATTTATTCATTGAGGGGTAACAGACGAAATCTCATTGGTAACTAATACGGCAGGAATAACAATATTGGCTAAGCCTGGTCGAGATCCAACACCCTGTGGTTCCTACCGACCAATATCTCTAATCAATCTTGATATGAAATTGCTTGCTAAAATTTTGGCAACAGGTTGAATTCCATTCTACCCAGAATTAGTGCACCAGACCAATCTGGCTTCATTCCAGGGCGAATGGCATCGGATAACGTCCGCAAAACTATCAATTCTATATGGTGGTCTAAAAGTCACAACATCCCATGCCTGCTACTAGCATTGGATGCTGAAAAAGCATTTGACTTTGTCCACTGGCCCTTCCTTTTCCAAACTTTTCAAGCCATGCAAATGGGGAACCACTTTCTAGGGTGGATTCAGAAATTCTACTCAGCACCCTCTTGCTTGCCTAAAGGTAATGGTGGTTATTCACAAATCTTTCCCATAGGAAGGGGAAACTCAACAGGGATGTCCTCTTTCCCCCCTTCTCTTTGCACTCTTCTTACATCCTTCACACATAGGATATGCAATCAGGATCACATACAAGGTATACAGGTGGGAATTTCTGTTCTAAAATGTCATTATTTGCTGATTATATTTTATTCACTGTTTTCTGACCCATCCAACTCATTGACTGCCATTTGTTCAGAGATCTCAACTTTAGTCAGTTTCCGGTTTTAAGTAAACTGGGGACAATCTGAGATTCTTATATCTCTGTACCAATGCGGTGGCAGACAGTCTCAGGAGGAATCACCCCCTTTCGTTGGAGTGATTCTAAAATAAATATCTGGGGGTGTACATAGGTAGGCAGGATGACCTGTTTCCAATTGAACTATCCTCCACTCATGGAAAAAATATACAGAATCTGGAGGAATGGGACCGCTACCATATATCCTGGCTTGGTAGGATTGCGGTCCTTAAAAATGAATATCCTCCCCAGAACCTTGATATCTTTTATAAAAACACTCCCAATAGCGTTAAAGCCACCATGATAGAGAAATGGCAGAGGCGGCTTCTTAAATTTATTTGGAAAGGAAAAAAGGCCAGAATAGTGAAGAAAGTATTGTATTTACCAAAGGCACAAGGAGGAATGGGAATTCCTAACCTACACTGGTACCATGCAGCAGCACACCTCAAAGCGATTTATAGACTGGCATAAACAGGGGAAACAACCGCTATGGGTGCAATAGGCATATTGCCAATGATGGCCTGTTCCAATCTCAGCTCTGGTGTGGCAACCTAAAGCTTCTTGGCGAACTCTCCCCACACTTCCCGAAACTGTTCAAATTACCTACATGGTAATTATGGTCCCGTTGGAAATCTCTTTTAGTGGGAAACAAATCCTATTTTCACAGTTCACATATTTTTCATAATAAGCTGTTTGGGCCTTGCCACCAACTATTGGCTTTCAGCAGCTGGCAGGAAAAAGGGATATGTAAAATGGAACATTTGTGGAATCCGGGAGGTTTGATTCCTTTTGAGACCCTATGACATAAGTATCAACTGCCACCCGGAGATGTAATTCTCCTATCTACAGGTTAGGCACGTTTGCACAAACTGGTCGATAGGGCTGACCTTGACAAGGGTATATCGGCTTTTGAAGATATGTGCCGCCTGCCGACAAGATGGAGAAAATTATTCCAACATGTATTCAATGCTAACTGGTAAAACTAGCTATCAACATTCACTATGCAGGGCCTGGGACAGGGATATACCGGATGTATTCACAGAGACTACATGGCGCACATATTCCAAAACATCGGAAAAGGTCTGATTCAGCTAGTTACATAGAAAATGGCTATAAGCTGCTTTTAGATGGCATATAACTCCAGATAAGGGTTCATCATATGTTCCCCACTATTCCCATAAATGCTGGAAACTATGTTAAGCTCCTTTTACACATGTGGTGGACCTGCCCTAAGATATAAAAGGTATGGTCTTCTATTATTTGGCTGGTTGGGCGAAATCCTTAGTGAACATGTATCATCAGGCACTCCTCCACTTGGAGATCGGACAGGACAAGATAGCCCATATGCGATTTATTCAATTTGGTACTGTTGCCACTAGATGTGCTATAGCACAATTTTGTAAATCTGAAGATACCCCTTCATTGGAGCTTATACAAGCCAGGGTACAGACCCTATATAATCTGGGGAAAATCACAGCTCACAAAAAGAAACAAATGTTACAATTTCATAAAGCTGGGTCTCAATTCAAGCTGTGGCTTGCCAGGCAGTCCTCATCCTCTGAGACACACAGTAGTACCCCATCAACATTGGTAGCCTAAGACCCCTTGAATGAATATAGCGACAGAGGTAATAGACGAGTGTTCCCGAAGTTCCACCTTCCATAGTTACAAACAAGAAGATTGGGTGGGGGGAGGGAGATGGAGTTGAATAATGCTGACATAAGTTTGTTTCTGCTGGGCGGTTAAGAAATTGTTGTTTAGCATACAGAACAGACAATGTAAATTGGGGTTGAACCTATACAAGATATATACTAGATAATACAGCAATGTACAAAATGTATGGACACTTATATTAGGGTTTAAGAAGATTATTGTCATGTGGCGTACAAGTTGCAAATACTATACTTTATTGTAAATGTTACAGTGTTCTATGGTTGACATGTTCTCAAGTTGTATTTATGTAATGTCTGAATGGACAATCTTGGTGGTTTATAATAAAAACTGTTTACAAAAAAAAAAAAAGTAGGCAGTCTTCTTCAGGTGGAAACAGGAAGAATACCTGACCCAAGAGCTGAAATGCTCGGTATTTTAAAGATCTTCGAATCTCCTCCTGAGCCCACCGCTCTCCCACCTCATTCGGTATTAGAAAACCTACTCTTTAAAATTTGGAAGACTCCTTTCTCATCACCGGCTACTTCTAGAAAAATTGATATCAAATATAAGATGCGTAATTCAACGATTTACGAATCTGTCCAACTACCACACCAATCAATAGTGGTAGAATCAGCCTTGTCCAAGGCAAAACGAAATAAGTTGCATTCAAATACCCCACCGGGCAGAGAAAATAAATTCCTAGATGATTTTGGAAAAAAGATCTACCACTCCTCTATGCTCACGAATAGGATACAACATCACCAATTTTACACTACGCAGTACTTATTTGAGACACTCCAAAAACTGCGCCCACTGTGTATATCGGAAGACAACACACTACATCAGTCTCTTGGAGATGGAAGAAGGACTCAGGCATTTTTTACGCTCTATTTATGAATCTTTCGAATCTTCAGCAAGAGCGTCTGCTTCAGCTATTGCGGCCAGGCGTATGGCTTGGCTTAGAGCCAGCGCTATTTGGACGGATGTCCATGAGAAGTTGGCCGACATACCATGTATGGGCGACAATCTCTTTGGAGATAAATTTGGAGATATAGTATCACATTTGAAAGAACAAAGTGCAGCGGTGCAATCTCTCACCACTCCTGCAGATCCTCAGAAGTCGCAACATCTATTCTTTCCTTACCGTCGTCTGTATTATTCGAGACCTTACAACAGACCTTATACGCAGTATAGGCCTCAACAGTACGCACCTCCGAGAAATACGGCTCAGCAGGGCGTTAGGGGTAGAGGCAGACAGCAAAGAACAACAAAACAATTACCAACAACTCAACAGAAACCTGCTTCCTCTTTTTGAAATTGATGCAGCCACCACCAATACCTGCTTTCATAGGAGGATGCCTTCAATTTTTTCTCCAAAATTGGGACTCCATCACTTCAGATCAGTGGGTACTCAACATTATCAGAAACAGTTATTCTCTGAATTTTCAATCCACTCCATCTCTTCCTCATATTCCCTCCGAAGAGGATGATACAATCCCACTCCACATTCCTCACAGCGGAATTGAACAACCTGCAGATTCAGCAATCTATACAAATTATCCCCCTTCATCAGAAACACCAAGGATTTTATTCCCAATATTTCCTCATTCCAAAGAAGTCGGGCGGCCTACGACCCATTCTAGATCTCAGACTTCTCAACAAAACACAGAGAGAGAAATTCAAATGACTTCTCTCAAAAATATTCTACTACCGCTGATTCAGCCCAACAATTGGCTATGTTCCATCGACCGGAAGGATGCATATTCCCATATACCAATTCACCCGTCTTCTTGGCGTTTCCTATGTTTCCAAGTTCAGAATACACATTACCAATACAAAGTTCTCCCTTTTGGCCTATCTTCAGCCCCAAGAGTATTCACCAAATGTCTAGCAGCGGTGGTGGCTCACCTCAGAAAACTTTTGATCCAAATATTTCCTTATCTGGACGACTGGCTAATAGTAGCATCGGACCAATATACACTGAAAGAACGCACGATCGAATGCCTTCAGAAGTTGGGATTTCTAATCAATTTCGAGAAGTCTCACCTACAACCAACTCAAGCACTTCAGTTCATAGGTGCTCTCATACACACAGTCAAACAGAGAGCATACCTTCCCCGGGACAGGATGCAGAACATACAATCATTGGCACACAACCTGCTTCACAGAAACCGAGCATCAGCACGCCGGGTGCTTCAACTTCTCGGTCATATGGCAGCAGCAATCTGTGGTTCCCCACACCAGACTCCACATGCGCCTATTACAATGGGGATTAAAAACTCAGGGGTCTCAATACATATAACCACTCAGCACCAAGATTCAAATTACAAACGCAATGAAAGAGGACATTCGATGGTGGCTCCCTTCCAAGAATCTTTCCTCGGGAGCTCCATTCCGTTTACCACCTCACCAAATCACTCTGACCACAGGTGCCTCCAACAAGGGTTGGGGAGCACATCTGGGCGAACTGAAAACTCAAGGTCTGTGGACCCCTCAGGAATCTACATACCAGATCAATCTCCTGGAGCTGAGAGCCATATGGATGGCACTTCACATGTTCTCGGATCAGATGCGGGGATCAAGCCTCATGGTATATACAGATAACCAGGTAGCCATGTTTTACATAAACAAGGAAGGAGGGTCCGGTTCCTGCACTCTCTGCCAGGAAGCAACACAAATTCTACATTGGGCAGTCAAAGCCCAAGTATCAATTCAAGCAACATATCTTCCAGGTCTGGACAATGTGACAGCAGACAGTCTCAGTTGGATTTTTCATCCACACGAATGGACCTTAAATCCAGACGTGGCACAAAAGATCTTCAAACATAATAGACCTCTTTGCCACGGAAGCAAACAGACAAGTCCAAACCTTTTGCTCAATTTACCCCAGCAATCAAAGGATGGCTCCAGATGCCTTTCTCATTCCATGGACACCAGGCTTGATGTATGCCTATCCACCCATTCCACTCATTTCTCGAACAATTCAGAAATGCATCCAGGATGTCTCTGACATGATTCTAATAGCCCCGGCATGGCCGAGACAGCCCTGGTACACGTATCTCTTGAAACTCTCCATTCATCCACCGATATCGCTTCAAAACCTTCCTCATCTTCTGACACAGGAAGGGGGCTCATTACTTCACCCCATGAATCAATCACTTCATCTCACAGCGTGGAGATTGAAAGGCAAATACTAACTCCCTTAGGTTTATCTTCTCAACTAGAAGATATTCTCATTGCCTCACGGAAACTTCAACCAGACGTAACTACAAAGGAAAGTGGCAACGTTACTTGGACTGGTGTACTCCAAAGAACATAAATCCTTTCTCATCCACGGCCACTCAATTGTTACAATATCTGCACACACTCTACGAAGCAGGCTTAGCCACCACTTCGGTACGAGTTCATATCAGTGGCATGGCATAGCTTTTCATGATCCTTTTAATAACCTTCCAATGTCTAACCACCCATGGATATCTAGATTTATGAAGGGAATGATCCGGCTTCGACCACCAGTGACTAAGCCTCCAATTCCATGGGACTTAAATGTAGTACTGGAACAACTAATGCTTCCGCTTTCGAACCATTAGACTCTAGCCACATCAAATATATGACATGGAAACAGTTTTTCTCATTGCCATAACTTCTGCAAGGAGGGTCAGTGAATTACAAGCCTTAGTTTCACTACTCTCCTTATCTTGAATTCTACCATGACAAAGTGACCCTTCGTCCTCACCCTTCTTTTTTTTTACCTAAGATGGTAACCTTTTTTCATCTTAACCAAACCATAACTCTACCTATTTTTATGCCAAAACCACATAACAAACGTGAAAAACTTTTACACACTTTGGACTGTAAAAGAGCGCTGGCCTACTATAAAAACAGGACTCAATCAACATCGAGACCTTCTCAACTGTTCCTTTCCTTTAACCCGAATGATCCTGGTCAACCAGTCTCAAAAAGGACTATAGCCAGCTGGTTATCACAATGCATACTTTTTTGCTACAACAAACGCTCTATCAAACTACCCTCTAAGTCTCAGGCGCACCAAATTCGCACCACCGCAGCATCAGTTGCACACTTAAGTAAGGTTCCATTGATTGATATCTGCAAAGCGGCAACATGGTCGTCAATTCATACTTTCACATCGCATTATTGCCTCCAACAGCAGACGACCTCTGATGCAGCACTAGGCACAGCAGTCTTATCACTAAAAAGAACATGAGACTGTGTACCACCTCAAAGGTTGATGTCCTAACTTAATAACAATAAATATACAAGGGACACAACCAGATGGCTGGGGTATCCCATACAGCATGGCTAATTCAGCCCTGCTATCGATGGGGGAAAAAGCAAGTTTCCTTACCGTAAATGGTGTTTCCGTAGATAGCAGAATGAATTAGCCATGCTGACCCCCTCACCTCCTTAGACAGTCTCGAAGAGTCAGACCACAACCTCCTGAACTTACCTCTCGCTTGGCTACAAAGAACTGAAGAGGTGAGAGAACCGTGCGGGAAGACGACCGCGCAGACGCACAGAGTTCAAAACTCTGTGATTAGCTAAGAGAAACTTCCGCCTACCCGGGATCGTGGCGCTTCCTATACAGCATGGCTAATTCAGCCCTGCTATTTACGGAAACACCGTTTACGGTAAGCAAACTTGTTTTTTCCTAGCGTGCAGCAGATGGACTCGGGACCAATGGGTATAGTGTACTCCTGATAGCAGTTGGAGACTGAGTCAGATTTCAATCTGACATCAGCCTATATATATCCGTGAAGGAAGCACTGCTCTTCAGTATTTCTCTGTCTCCTTAGCAATTTGGGACTCTACACACGCAGCGTTAGAAAATTCAAAGAAGAAAGACAATCTTACCTCTACAAAACGAGCCCCGCTCTCCTGCGGTGATACCTAAGGGTCCCTCCCCCAGTTGAGAATTCCTGAGGTGATTTCTGAGATGCCTCTGTCCAGTAGCCGGTTCCCAGCATGGACTTAGCCCCCAGAGTGGCTGCGAGGCAGCGGGTGCAGCACCGAGCACGGCGGTGAAGGTAATTTCCTCTCCCCCCTGCAGCCGGAGACCGCCCGGCATGAGACCGGGAAATGCCGAGACAAGGTAAGAGAGAAAGTTTTCTACAAGTCTCTGGTCTCAGAGGCTCAGCGAGCTGCACAGATCGTCCTTCCAGCGTCTGGCTAATTGGGTTGAACAGACCCGTCCGGGCTAGACCCTGATCCGGTGCGAGGGTCCTTCCACATGGAGACCCTCCGGGGGTGGGGGGGTTTCGCCATCTTGACCGCGTGGTTGTCTGCGCCATTTCCCCCCCTTGACCGCCATATGGTCTGCATAACTGAGCCATGCGCACAGCAGCGTATTGGGCGCACAAACTACTTGTGTGCACAGCGGCACGCACATCCCCGCTACACACATAGATAGCGGTCTACATGCACGGTGTCGCTTCACCCGGAGTGCACTACTAAGCCTCCCGGCGCGCCCATGCATGCACAGACTAGCTTTTTGGAGCCGCTCCGCGCACAAATCATGACACCACCGGTCAAGAAAGCCAAGGGACTAGCCCTCTGTCCAGCCTGCCACCTGAGAACTGCACAATCTGAAGTGGTCTCCGCCCTGTGCCTGCAGTGTGAAGAGGCTCTGGGGGAACCTAGACAAGGCCCCTCTCAGCCAGTAGAGGAATCCGGGTCTACCAATGATAGTACCCCGGACCTCTCTATCTCCTGCTTGGCCCCTCCTCAGATGGGCCCCTCGGGGAATGCCGCTGGATTCAATATAGACCCAGGGACTTTTTCCTGGGTGGAATTCTTCAAAGGGCTGCAAACCTTTTGTCCAGGTGCATTTGATGCCACCTGTGACCCAGCCACAACCTCCACCAGAAGACTAAAACCTTCCAGGCCCCTCTCAGCCCCCTCGTGATGTGCCTCCTCCAGACAAGAGCCTCCCCTTAGGGGACGCAGACACCTCGGAGGAAGAACCAGACTCCCTGGAGGAAGGAGAAATCCCTCCAGGAACGGAACCATACCGAACCATGATGCGTTTCTTCTCAAAGACGAGCTACCAGATCTCGTTTCTCTGAGCCTGAAGGTTCTGGCCATCCCATGCACAAGTGCCACAGCCAAACCTAAGACAAACCCTGTCTTGGTCGGGCTCCGACAGGCCTCATGCTATATCCCAATGTTACAAGCCGTGCAACAGCTGATCGACATGGAATGGAAGGCTCCGAAGGCCAACTTCAAGGGAGGACGGGCCCTAGAAGCCCTATCCCCCCCCCCCCGGAACCCTCAAATTCTAGGGTTCCCCAAGGTGGGCGCCATGGTCTGCGCTATATCAAAGCGCACTACTATCCCAGTCGAAGGAGGATCTGTGCTCAAGGATATCCAGGACAGACGTCAGGAATCCATCCGTAAACAATCATTTGATGCCGCAGCTATGAGCCTGCAGATCGCTGCCTGCAGCGCCGTGGTGACACGCACCTGCTTGTCACTTTCCAGGGATGCATCCACGTCCATCGAAACATTAGAACCAGCGATATCTTTCCTCACGGATGTGACCTCCAACCTAGTGTGCACCTCAGCCAGGGGCGTCTCATCCTTAGTGGCAGCCAGAAGGCAACTCTAGCTCCGAAGCTGGTCAGCCAACGCGACCTCCAAGACTAAACTCACGAGGATGCCTTTTCAAGGATCCCTCCTGTTCGGAAGCGAACTGGAGAAGTTAGCCTACAAATGGGGCGAATCCCTAGTACCTCGTTTGCCGGAGGACAGGAACAAAAGGAACAAACGCCCCTCTCCCCGAAAATCCAAGGGCAGAGGATCCCAGCATTTTAGACCATACAAAAACACGTACCAAGCACCTCGCCCCACAGGCAGGGGCCAGTCCTTTCGGAACAGACAAAACAAGAGGGAAGCCGGCTCAGGTCCAGGCCCCAGCCGCACCCCACAATGAGGATCAACAGACCCATCTACGGGAAGAAGCCATAGGTGGTAGACTTGCCCTCTTCTACCAAAGATGGGTCGAGATAATTTCGGACAAGTGGGTCCTAACCATCATTCGAGAGGGATACTACCTGGACTTCCACAGCATCCCTCCAGACAAATTCGTGAGATCTCAGTGCCACCTCCTTTCCAAAGGATGGCAGTTGAAACCATGCACCAACAAAATACTGGGCACTATTCCATCTATTTTATTGTTCCCAAGAAGGAGGGAACATTTCAGCTCATCCTGGATCTCAAGTCCGTCAATCACCACCTAAGGGTACCACACTTCTGCATGGAAACCCTACGCTCAGTCATCAGGGCAGTACAAACCGGGAGAATTCCTGACTTCACTGGATCTGTCAGAAGCCTATCTCCACATCCTGGTCCATCACGACCATCAGCGCTTTCCAACCTTTGCGATACTGGACCAGCACTACCAGTTCTGCACACTGCCCTTCAATCTAGCTACTGCATCTCAGACATTCACCAAAATCATGGTGCTAGTGGCGGCAACACTGAGGAAAGAAGGAATACTCATACATCCGTATCTGGACGATTGGCTGATCAGGGCAAAATCTCCAGAGGAAAGTCATCAGGCAACCACCGGAGTCAAGACTCTACTGCAGAATCTCGGGTGGATCATCAACACAACCAAGAGCTGCCTGCAGCCCTCTCAATCGCTGGAGTACCTGGGAGTCCGGTTCGACACCAGACAAGACAAGGTCGTGCTTCCCCCGACAAGGAGAAGGAAATTGATGGACCAGTTGCGACACCTGCTGAGCTGTGCTCGCCCCACAGCATGGGACTACTTCAAAGTCCTCTGCCTCATGACATCAACCCTAGAAGTTGTCCCATGGGCAAGGGCCCACATGCGACCACTACAACATTCCCTACTGTCAATCTGGAACCTGATGTGCCAGAACTACTCAGTTTGCCTCCAGCTACTAACAGAGGTGCGGATCCGGCTACAATGGTGGGTACAAGAGAACTACCTGAACAAGGCTAGCCCCACCGACCTGGGTCTTGCTCACCACGGACGCGAGCCTACGAGGGTTGGGAGCCCACTGCCAGGAACTGACGGCACAGGGGCAATGGGACAAGGAAGAGTCTGGATGGAACATCAACCGACTGGAAGCCCGAGCAGTCAGACTAGCCTGCCTACAATTCTCTCACAGACTCCGGGGCGAATCTGTCAGTCATGTTAGACAACACCACAACAGTTGCCTACATCAACCGCCAGGGAGGAACCAAAAGCCAACAGGTTTCCCTGGAAATAGATCCCCTAATGGCATGGGTGGAAGCAAACCTACAAGGGATCTCAGCCACCCACATTGCGGGAAAAGACAACATCACTGCGGATTACCTCAGCAGAGAGAGTCTGGACCCAGGGAAATGGATGCTGTCGCCCACAGCCTTCCAGTTTATAGTAAACCGCTGGGGAACCCTAGCCATGGATCTTCTGGCAACCAGGTCCAACGTCCAAGTTCCCAAATTCTTCAGCCGCAGACGAGAACCACAATCACAGGGAATCGATGCCCTCGTCCAGACCTGACCACAGGAAGACCTGCTTGTACACCTTTCTCCCGTGGCCACTTCTGGGTGGGATCATCCGCACGATAGAACACCACAGGGGACTGGTACTTCTAGTGGCCCTGGACTGGCCAAGAAGGCCATGGTACGCAGACATGCGAAGACGTCTTGCAGGGAACCCTCTGTGTCTACCTCCACACAGGGACCTGCTCCAGCAAGGACTGATCCTTCACGAAGATCCAACTCAATTCTCTCTTATGGTCTGGCCATTGAGAGGACTCGCCTGAAGAAGAGCGGATACTCGGGGGCAGTGATCGACACCTTGCTCCGAGCATACAAGTTTTCCACCTCTCTAACTTACATACGAATATGGAGAGTATTCGAAGCCTGGTGTGAGGACGACGACATCCTTCCGCGGACAGTCAAAATCCCCATGATCCTGGAATTTCTGCAGGCGGCTTGAAGAAGGGGTTGTCCCTCAACTCCATCAAGGTTCAAGTGGCTGCGCTGGCCTGCTTCAGAGCCAAAGTGGATGGCATCAGTCTATCATCCCATCCAGACGTTTCCCGCTTCCTGAGAGGAGTCAAACAAATCCGACCACCCCTTAAAGTGGTCGGTGCCTCTATGGAACCTCAATCTAGTACTAGACTTCTTAGCAGGAGTTTCCTTCAGACCTACACGCGGTCTGTCACTACGGCTCCTGACCTTGAAGACTGCATTCCTAGTGGCAATATGTTCATCCCGTCGCATCTCTGAGCTTCAAGCACTATCCTGTCGGGAACCGTTCCTTAGATTCACACCGGGATCCATACAGCTCCGCACTGTTCCCTCCTTCCTTCCTAAGGTGGTTTCTCACTTCCATCTAAACCAAACCATCTTGCTGCCATCTCCAGACGAGCAGAAGGACTCTGAAGACTCGTGCTTTCTTCGCCACCTTAACGTCAGCAGACTCCTAGTCCGATACTTGGAAAGATCGGAACCCCTACGAAAGACGGACCATCTATTCATCCTTTACAGTGGGAAGAAACAAGGGGAAGCGGCCTCGCGGGCAAACATAGCCCGCTGGATCAAAGAAATAATCAAGGTGGCCTACGTAGAGGCAGGAAAGCTTCCACCTCTACAAGTCAAGGCCCATTCCACAAGGGCCCAGGCAGTGTCCTGGGCAGAAACCAAAATGCTGTCACCCGCTGAGATCTGTCGGGTGGTGAAGTGGTCCTCCATTCACTCCTTCTCGTGGTTCTACCACCTGGATGTTTAGGGCTGGGAGGACACAGCATTCGCACCCGGCGAATGCTGTGTCCAGGTGGGAGCCTCCCACCCGGTTCGGGAGCAGCTCTTGTACATCCCATTGGTCTGAGTCCATCTGCTACACACTAGGAAATGGAGAAATTACTTACCTGATAATTTCATTTTCCTGCCCATGGCTGCCCCAAAGAAATCAGGAAACCTCGGGTGACAATCCCCAAGAGCAAGATAAGCATGGGTAAGCCAGACTTTACCTCTAGTTAAAACACCCATAGTTGGGTGTCAGCGTTTCTCGGTTGAGTGCACTGGCGGTCTCCAGCTGGAATTAAATTCAACCAGGCCAAGTTAATCAAGTTAGCCAAATTAATCAAGTTATTAAACAACCATATATCCACAATTGCTTTTCGAGGAGAATACTGAAGAGCAGTGCTTCTTGCACGGGTACATGTAGGCTGACGTCAGATTAAAATCTGACTCCGTCTCCAACTGCTATCAGGAGTACACTATACCCATTGGTCCTGAGTCCATTTGTCTACACTAAGGAAAACGAAATTATCAGGTAAGTAATTTCTCCAATAATGTAAAAATTATTTATAAAACACTCCTAAAAATCAGCTAATACTACTATTGCTGGATCTTTTTTTTTATATATATATATTTTTTACTTTTGCTAACTCGCCTTTTAATTTGTACTAGATAATCATTTGTACCACTCTCAGCTCTTGATGTCTAGCTTGTGTCTTTGCAGTCAATTAAACCTTTTTCCTCTCCCAGCTTCAAATATCAGAGAACTCAATTCTTGAATACCAAATAATTTATTTGAAAGTTGAACAGTTTAAATTCATTGTGGATGTCAAGGTATCAAGGATAGCCGCATAGACAGCAGAATCCAGTTCAGCTATTAAGTTTCTGAAAGTCCACTAGTTAGAGGAGAGACAAATGCAGCTGTGATAGCTCTAGATACTAATGAGTAGTAGTAGAATAGGATAAATAGGTGAAAAAGCAATGCTTTAAGGAGCCTTTAGACTAAGACTCAGTGAGAGCTGCTAACTTAAAAGGCAACTCTTGTAACTGAAAGTCTCTGCAGGAAATGAATAATCCCAGGCATTTCTTGAGACAAGGAATCAATAAGAGGAGGCAAGATATCACAGACAGAAAGACAAAGCAAAACAGGAAAGACAAATAATTACCAATCAGAAAAAAGAGCTCTACAACATACAGAGAATCTAAGCAGAGCAATATCACAAAAAACAGTGTAGCAGCATAATAAGAAACATATATACATATACTACATAGGCAGAATATCATTTATGCAAACTTACCTAAAGGGCTTGTGGTAGGATGAAGATGAAACTTAAATATAGTAGTAAAGGTTTATATGGTTAACAGATTTTACTGATATTCATATTTTTATCCTACTTTCCTAAGGAGAAAACTTATGAGATAAGTATTTCCCCTCCCCCCCCCCCCCCCCCCAATAAGTTTTGTAATTTGGTGTCATCCCTACATCAAATTCTTCAAGACATTTCGGAGAGGAACATGAGGACTCTACCAAGGGTGTGGTTTTATTCCCCCCCCCCCCCCCCCCCACCCCATGCTTATATGCAGATTGTGTGTACACACGTCCCAGAAAGTAGGCATATTTAGTTCTGGTTGGAACTTCTTTAATGAACAATACATCTAGAGTACTCTTTGTAAGAACTTTGTGGTGTTAAAGTCAGCAGTGCCTAGTACTCCTTGCAAAATTGAAAACTGATGGAATGAGTCAGTTCAACAAAAGAAAAATGAACCCAGCAAGATGTATTTTTTTAAAACAATGTTACTGGCAAAACCCCTATTTGTCTTTTATTCAGTTGATTAATTTGACCAGGACTTATCTAAGAGGAATAGTGGTGAAGATCCAAGAGATAATGAAATAATTTATTTTAATCGTCTTTCCTTTTTCTATAGCAGATCCATGAAAAACTTTTTTTCTTTGACCCTTTAAGCCTTTTAATTACTGTAAACTTAGTTACAGTAGTGCCTCCTACTCACTGCAGAATGGATAAAATTTAATTTCTATATTCATTAGTAATTAGAATTTGAATGTTTCATTACTTTTTAGCTAATAAGCATTTTAAAGAAGTTCTAATCTTTTTTCAGTAAGGTAAAATGAAATCCTGTAACTTTGTTAATGTATTACATTTGCTTGCTTTTATATAGCAAAACAAATAACTTTTTTTAGGGTGGTGAAAACCATAAACCCATTTGAAACAATGTGTTGTACTCTCAAGTTTTCCAACAGTAAGTGTTCTTTTGGCTACTAGATGCCATTTATTGTTGCTTTCAATTTAATCGCTTGCCTTTCCATCATACACCGAAGGTGATAAGAAAAGGAATTAATACACTCTTAATGTTTTTATTTTTATCAGACAAACACTATTAATCATATTAAAAAAAACCATAATTAAAATGACGGAACACACATACTTAAACATCAAAAATGAGCAAATAAACATTTTAAGAAAAAAACTCATGGAAATCCAAAGTCAAGTATAGCAAGCCCAAGGTATTCTAAACAAGACTAAAATATTATTAAAACTGTATAACAAGAGAAATAAACCCCCCAAAAGCCACTAACTCTTCAAACTAAAAACCATAACGGACCAAGATTTGATAAGCCATAGGAAGGCTAAGTAATTTTCTGGTAATCTTGCCTAATAAGGAATGGAATTGTATAAAATGAGGGCACAACAAGAGAAAATGCGATCTGTATTTGCTACCATTTTTACCTCCAGTGGAAAGGGCACATTAAGTGTGTGTGGCTAGATGTAAGTAACCTTGTAGGACAGCAGGTTTTTAAGAGGTCTTTCAAATAACTAGGGCCCGATTTTCTTGTAAAACTTTGTCAGGGACAGAACCTTAAATTTAGTCTGTGAAGGCTTTCCAGCAGTAGTGGTCTCTAAGGCTAGTGTCTGCTTAAAAAAAAAAAAAAAGGCTTTGGCATTCTGAACTAATTAGTTTTCTAATAATCTTTGCCAAAAGACCAGAATATGGTGAATTACAGTACAAGTGACTAGAAACGAAGGCATGGACCACTGTGGCTAAGGATTTAAAGTTTTTGATTATAATACAATAATATTTACTTATTTATTGTCTTGTGGCAGTTGTCTTTCTGATCAACAGATTCTAAAATTTGAATTTTTGTACAATATACACTTTCTCATAAGTGATATTGGTACATATTAAGGGCATGTTTTGGTTGGGTTTACCATTATTTGGAACTTAAGCAACAATTTAAGTTATAAAAACTAGAACACTCACGACAAAGCCTTTAACAGAAAATTTCTAGTCTGGAGGTTGTTACTATATTCAACTTTTCAGTAAAGTTATTTTAATTTAGAATGTTTCCAAAATGTCTTCATGAACATTTACTCCGAGCTCTTGCTAGTGCATAATGGACTGTTGTAGTAAGCAAAATGTTGGGTATAAGCCAATCGGAAGAAAAATGCTCTTGTTGGCTTTCTAGGCCACTCCTATTGGAAAGGTGGAAAATTTCTGGGCATCAGGCCTTCTGGGCACCTAAAATAAATTGGCATCAGTGGCTTGGGAGAAGTATCTGTGAGAAGAGTAGCCTGAGGAGAAGGTGAAAAGAAGAAACAAACAAGAAAAAAGCTTGCAAAACAAAACTAAAAAGGGTAGACAAAACTTAAAAAAAAAAAAAAAAAAAAAAAAGCTCCTAAAAGAAATTTGGTCTGGTGTCCAAGTTTTCTAAATATTTTTCCACTCCTGCCCATATAAGTTTATTTGTATTTTTTATTAAATTTTGTGCATATATATATTTGAACAGATCATGAAGAAAAAAACAAATATAGAGCCATAATAGAACACAATTAAAATATTTTATCTAAGAAGAAAAAAGTTAATTTGCCATCACATTGACAAACTAAAGAGTAGCACATCATCTGGACCAGATGATATGCATCCTAGGGTACTGAAGGAACTCAAATATTTCTGATCTATTAGTTAAAATTTGTAACCTATCATTAAAATCATCCATTGTACCTGAAGACTGGAGGGTGGCCAATGTTACCCCAATATTTAAAAAAGACTCCAGGGGTGATCTGGGTAATTATAGACTAGTGAGCCTGACTTCAGTGCCAGGAAAAATAGTGGAAACTATTCTCAAGATCAAAATCATAGAGCATATAGAATGACATGATTTCATGGAACACCGTCAACATGGATTTACCCAAGGGAAGTCTTGCCTAACAGATATGCTTCATTTTTTTGAAGGGGTTAATAAACATGTGGATAAAGGTGAACCGGTAGATGTGTATTTGGATTTTCAGAAGGCATTTGACTCAGTCCCTCGAGGTTTCCACGTAAACTAAAAAGTCATGGGATAGGAGGCGATGTCCTTTCGTGGATTACAAACTGGTTAAAAGACAGGAAATAGTAGGATTAAATGGTCAATTTTCTCAGTGGAAAAGGGTAAACAGTGGAGTCCTCGGGGATCTGTACTTGGACCGGTGCTTTTCTATATATATATATATATATATATATATATATCTGGAAAGGAATACGACGAGTGAGGTTATCAAATTTGCAGATGATACAAAATTATTCAGAGTAGTTAAATCACAAGCGGACTGTGATACATTACAGGAGGACCTTGCAAGACTGGAAGATTGGACATCGAAATGGCAGATGAAATTTAATGTGGAGAAGTGCAAGGTGTTGCATATAGGGAAAAATAACCCTTGCTGTAGTTACACGAAGTTAGGTTCCATATTAGGAGATACCACCCAGGAAAAAGATCTAGGCATCATAGTGGATAATACTTTCAAATCGTCGGCTCAGTGTGCTGCAGCAGTCAAAAAAGCAAACAGAATATTAGGAATTATTAGGAAGGGAATGGTTAATAAAACAGAAAATGTCATAATGCCTCTGTATCGCTCCATGGTGAGACCGCACCTTGAATACTATGTACAATTCTGATCGCCGCATCTCAAAAAAGATATAGTTGCGATGGAGAAGGTACAGAGAAGGGCAACCAAAATGATAAAGGAACAGCTCCCCTATGAGGAAAGGCTGAAAAGGTTAGGGCTGTTCAGCTTGGAGAAGAGACGGCTGAGGGGGGGATATGATAGAGGTCTTTTAAGATCATGAGAGGTCTTGAACGAGTAGATGTGACTCTGTTATTTACACTTTCGAATAATAGAAGGAGTAGGAGGCATTCCATGAAGTTAGCAAGTAGCACATTTAAGACTAATCTGAGAAAATTCTTTTTCACTCAACACACAATAAAGCTCTGGAATTCGTTGCCTGAGGATGTGGTTAGTGTAGCTGGTTTCAAAAAAGGTTTGGATAAGTCCATTAACGGCTATTAATCAAGTTTACTTAAGGAATAGCCACTGCTATTAATTGCATCAGTAGCATGTGATCTTCTTGGTGTTTGGGTAATTGCCAGGTTCTTTTGGCCTGGTTTGGCCTCTGTTGGAAACAGGATGCTGGGCTTGATGGACCCTTGGTCTGACCCAGCATGACAATTTCTTATGTTCTTATAGCTGCTGTTTTATTTATGCATTTATAAAATGTATATACCGTATAACCTGTCAAAAGTGGTTTACAATTGTTCACATACATAAAAACGTTTATACACCCATGTCAAAGCCCCCCTCCCCCCCCACAAAAAAAACCCCTCCATAACAAAACAGTAAATTAAGGAAGGCTACATTAGTCTATGGGATTTTATAAAGGTAATTTAGAATCTTTTGTTTGAGCTTGGAATAGCTGTAGCAGACCTAGAAAGTGTGTCCAATCTCCTGATGAATGGTGTAACAAATAATCACTGTGATATGTTCTGTTTGCCTAAAGCAGAGGGTCCCCAGACTATGGCCCATAACTAGCCGGGTCAGGCCTTAGCTTTATTTCGCCTACCTGCTTTGCTCTTTTTCTTGGTGTGGCTGCCTGTGGAGACCATCTTCCTATTTTTTTAATTTTTAATGCACATTGGTGGCAGAACGTTGCCTAAGCTCTGTCTGCACAATGGGCCATTGTTGAAAGTTTCTGGCGAGGAGGCCAAACCTGCCAGCAGGAGATTTTTGCTGGATTTCCCCAACCCCCCAGTCCATGGGCTGCTGGTATACTTCCTGCTGAAGGACACCATTGGGGTAATGAATAGGGAGGTGATGGGGTGGAGGGGTGAAATAAATGGAGAGGTTAGAGGGAATGAGAGGGCAAGGGAGAGGAGGTCAGTGAGAAGGGATTGAATGGAAGGGGTGCAAGTGACGTGAAAGGGGCTGAGTGGGAGAGGAAGGAAGTAAAGTTGGGAGCAGTAAGAAGGAAGAGAAGAGGTGAGGAGATGAAAGGAACAAAGGGGAGTGGGGGTAGGGAAGGAAGTGAATAAAATGGAGGGGAGAAGAGGGAGTACACACATGAAGAGGAAGCCAGTGCTGGGGTAAATATAAAAATATTAATGGCACTTTATCTGCCACACACCTGGAAACCCTGTCTCTTTTCTATTTCTCAGCATTTCAAATCATTCATAGGGCCAAACATGTCATTCCTCATCCTCTCTACCTCCTCTCCCCTGTGCTTAGCAAACTCCAAAGGGGATTTCTCCCCACCCCCCGGCCCTCTTGATTAGAAATTTCCTATGTGGCTTTTCCTTTGAAAAATAATGAAATAATTGTTCGTCTAGCAATGTAAATTAGAGATGTCCATGTTAAGATGGTCAAAAATTAAATTTGTTAAATGCAAACCATCAAAGTAGCTGGATTGAATTTAAAACCTTTTGTTAGAAAAAGAAAGTGAGCCGTTAAAGGCAAGCTGGTGGCAATAATACTGACTAAAGACACAACTAGAATATCCTTCACAGTGTGGACAAGAATTAACTGAGCAGACTGGATAGGCCATTTGTTCCTTTTCTGCTGTCAACTACTATGTTTACTATGTTAAGTGAAATGGCTGAAGATAAAACTTTCACAAGTACTGGTGCCCCTTTCTTAATCTGTGTTCCTGTACGTACCCGGATCAGTCCAGACAGTGGGTTGAGCCTCCTTTCCAGCAGGTGGAGACAGACTAAAACTTGAAGGATGTCCTATATCAGGACAGAGCCTATCCTCTAACCCTCCAGTATTCATCTGTCTTCAGCAAGTGCAGCATCTCCCCTTCGGTTCTCTGCTTTAGGCTAGTCAGCCTTTTCTTCTGTCTTTTGCTAGGCTCAAGCAAGTATTTCTTTTTGGTTCCCGCTTGTTTAAAAAAAAAAAAAAAAAAAAAAAGACAAACAGAGAAGGGAAGTTGCCATTTTATTTTTGGTGCTTTTTCCTTTTCTGTGTGGGAGACAGTTCAGTCTCCCAGCTCTTGCCCGGCTCAGGGGGGCTTTGCCCCTTTTGCAGGAGGGGATTCCCTGCATAGCCTGAGTCCGTGGACGCTTCCAGGTGTGGGGACCGAGTCTCTCTGGGTTTCGTTCCCCCCTCTGGCTGCCGAGAGGGTTTTTGAACCTGCTGCTGCGATCAGTTAAAAAAAAAAAGTTTTAAACTTTAAATAAGTTGCTGGTACTCACCTACCTCTAACTTATTTGCAGCAGTTGACCAGCATTTTTTCTTTTTTCTGGTCAGAGCAGGCCTTGAACCGGCAGCCAGACTAGCAGGAGGCAGCAGGTTTCCCTCCTGCTCTCTCCTGCTGTGCAGGCTGTCAATAAAACCTTTTTTTCTGCTTTTTTTTCTTCAGCCGCAGCTCTGCTATGTCCCGGCAGGCAGCCTGCCTTTCTTGTGGGCTGCCCTCTTCGCGTTTTTCTCGGCAGGTCTCTGCACTGCTTGCCTGCCGGGTGGGGAAGGTCCCTCCTCGGCAGGACAAGCAAATTTAGCCTGGGGCTCCACTCCTCCCGGCATGGCCAGGTCTTTCCCGGGTCGGCAGAGCCCGGGAACGGCGGCAATATTGGATTTTTCGTCTGGGCCGATTTCAGTGCTCCCTGGGGCTGTGGGGGGCTGGATTTTTTTGATTTGGCCCCCGTGGGTTCCCAGGAGGGGGTCCTGATCCCTCCTCGCCCCTCCAGCAAATCCAGGGTTTCTTTTTCAGCGGATTTCGTCCTCCTCATGCACAAATCTTATTTAGCTAGCTTGCATGAGCAGGACGAAACCCCCCCCACCAAAAATCCCTTGCTCAGCGCCGTTGACTGCCGGACCAGCTGCGGAGCCCCAGGGACCAGTTCGGGTGCGGGTGGTCCCGTGGGTGCCCCCCCCCCCCCCGGTGTCTCCTGGGTCCTCGGACCCCGCCGCTTCCTCGGATTCGGCAGATCCCCCCCCCCCCCCTAGAGGGGGATGACCCCAGAGCCCTGCGTCTATTTCGTAAGGAGGAATTGGAGCCCCTCCTGCCCTTTTGTTCTGCAGGAGCTGGATCTGGAGAGTCCTTCCGTGGATAATCTCATGGCCTCACTTCCTAAGGATATGAACCCGGTCCTGGGGGGGCTCCAGCCTCGACCTTTCCCTTCCACCCCATGCTCAAGCTCCTTATCCTGCGGGAATGGGAGGCCCCCGAGGGTGCGGTCCGGGTGGGGCGTGCAATGGATAAGCTCTATCCCCTTCCGGAGGAGGGTTTGGAGCTGCTGCAATATCCCTCGGTGGATTCTTACGTCTCTGCGGTGGCCAAACACACCACGATTCCGGTGGAAGGTTCCATGGCTCTGAAGGATCCACAGGATCATAAGTTGGAGGCTCACTTGAAGCGCATCTTCGACGTTCTGGCCCTCTGGGTCCGGGCATCTTGTTGTAGCAGCCTCATGATGCGGGCAGGCCTTCAGTGGGTTGAACAGTTACTCTGCGCCCGGGATCTCCCGCCAGCAGAGGCAGAGCAAGCCGAACATCTGGAGGCCGTAACCGCCTACGTATCGGACGCCCTCTACGACCTGGTCCGTGTGCAGGCGAAGGCGAAGGTTTCGGCGGTGGCTGCCCGGAGGCTCCTTTGGCTACGCCATTGGTCGGCTGATCAGTCGTCGAAGACTCGGCTGGGCACGCTGCCCTTCAAAGGTAAGATGCTCTTTGGAGAGGATCTCAAGAAGCTTATGGACTCCTTGGCTGACAACAAGGTCCATAAGCTTCCAGAGGACCGCCCTAAGTCTTCCCGGTCCTTCGCGCCCTCCCGCTCTCGCTTCAGGGGCCAGCATAGCTTCGCTTCTCGGGGGCGGTTCCGTGAGAGGTTCTTCTCGTGCTCAGTCCTGGTCGCAGTCCTTTCGTGGCAGGCGGCCCTTTCGTGAGGGCCAGCCCATACGTGCCACCTCTAAACCTGCCACGCAATGAAATTCAGCTGACCCATTCCTCGGTTCCTTACCTCGGCGGACGCCTGTCCCTGTTCTTCGAGGAATGGGTCAAGATCACATCGGATCAGTGGGTCCTCGACATTATCAAAGATGTGTACGCTTTCGAGCTCGTCAGGGACCTGCCGGATCTCTTTCTTTTCTCGCCTTGCGGATGGGCCAAGAGGGACGCGGTGGTCCAGACTCTCTCCAAACTCCTGGATCTAGGAGTGGTGGTTCCAGTTCCGGAAAAGGAGATTGGCGCAGGCCAGTATTCTATTTACTTCACCGTGCCCAAAAAGGACGGGTCCTTTCGCCCCATTCTGGACCTCAAGAGGGTCAATCGGGCCCTCAAGATCCCCCACTTCCGCATGGAAACCCTGCGTGCGGTCATTGTGGCGGTCCGCCCTGGAGAGTTCCTTGCTTCTCTCGATCTCGCAGAAGCGTACTTCCACATTCCCATCCACCGCGACTAGCAGAAGTATCTCAGATTCCACATCCTCAACCAGGACTTCCAGTTTCGCGCTCTCCCCTTTGGCCTCGCGACCAGTCCTCGCACCTTTACGAAGGTCATGGTGGTAGCGGTGGCCCTGCGCCGGGAGGGGATTCTCTTCCACCCCTATCTGGACGATTGGCTCATCAGGGCCAAGTCGGAGACCTCTTTCCAACGGGCGGTGGATCACGTCTTGGAGCTCCTTGCCTCCCTCGGGTGGATAGTGAACTTTTCCAAGAGCAAGCTTCAGCCCTCCCAGGAGTTGGAATTCCTGGGAGCCCACTTCGACACCCGAGTAGGCAAGGTCTTCTTACCACGGGCGCGCGCCCTCAAGCTGATCGATCAGGTCCGGAATCTGATCGCGCTACCCTCTCCGACAGCCTGGGACTATCTTAAAGTCCTGGGATCCATGGCATCCACCATCGACCTTGTCCCCTGAGCTTTTGCTCATATGCGTCCGTTGCAGAAAGCTTTGCTATCCCGTTGGCAGCCAGTGTCGGAGCAGTTTCACGTAGTCCTTCCATTCTTGGATTTTACTACCGACGAATTACAGTGGTGGCTGTCTCTTCCTCATCTTCTGCAAGGGATGCCTCTTCAAGCTCCACAGTGGACGATAGTGACCACGGACGCCAGTCTCTTGGGCTGGGGTGTGGTCTGCCTTTCTCAATCCACCCAGGGAACATGGTCGCAGACTCAGTCGCACTGGCACATCAATCGACTGGAAACCTTGGCGGTCTGCCTGGCTCTTCAGGAGTTCCTTCCCCTGATCCGCGGCAAGGCAGTAAGAGTCCTGTCCGACAACTCCACCACAGTGGCCTACATCAATCGCCAAGGGAGCACTCGCAGTTCCCTGGTAGCCTTGGAAGCCAGCCGTCTTCTCTCTTGGGCGGAGCGTCACCTACAGTGCCTTGCAGCCTCTCACATAGCAGGCAAAGAAAATGTTCAAGCCGACTTCCTCAGCCGGCAGTTGCTTGATCCGGGAGAGTGGGAGCTCTCGGACGTGGCCATGGCTCTGATAGTGGAGAGGTGGGGTCCTCATCACCTCGACCTCATGGCGACTCTGCGCAATGCCAAGGCAAATCGGTTCTTCAGCCGCTGGAGGGAGCACGACGCAGAGGGCGTGGATGTTCTGGCTCTATCTTGGCCAGCGGATGTCCTTCTGTACATGTTCCCCCCCCCCCCCCCCCCCCCCCGTGGCCACTGGTTGGGAAAGTTATCAGGAGAATAGAGCTCCACCGGGGACCGGTCATTCTCGTCGCTCCCGAGTGGCCGCGAAGACCGTGGTTCGCGGATCTCATCAATCTAGCGGTGGATGGGCCCCTGCGCCTCTGTTATCTTTCTCGTCTCCTCCGGCAGGGTCCTGTATTTTTCGACCAGGCCAATCGCTTCTGTCTAGCGGCCTGGCTTTTGAACAGTGTCGCCTGAGGCGCAAGGGTTATGAGGAGGTCATCTCCACCCTGCTGCGAGCCCGGAAGCAGTCGACTTCTCTGGCCTATGTGCGCATCTGGAAAGTTTTTGAGTCCGCGTGTGAGGAGTCTGGTGTTCCGGCACGCTCCACCTCGATTCCTTTGGTTCTTTCTTTTCTTCAGAAGGGTCTCTCTCTAAGGGCCTCTCCTTCAGTTCTCTACGCGTTCAAGTTTCTGCGCTCGGCTCTCTCCTGGGTTGGGTGGACGGTCATTCCTTAGCTGCCCACCTGGACATGATTCGTTTCTTGAGGGGTGTTAGGCACCTTTGTCCCCCCCTCTCGTGCCACGTGTCAGTCGTGGAGTCTCAACCTAGTCCTTCGTGCTCTCTGTACGGCTCCCTTTGAGCCTCTTCGCCACGCTACGCTCAAAGATGGTCTTTCTGGTCTCTATTTCCTCTGCTCGCCGGATTTCCGAGCTCCAGGCGCTGTCCTGTCGGGAGCCCTTCTTGCGTTTTTAAAACTTCTAACAAATACTTCTTAAATGTAGGAAAAGTTTACAAATATATGACAGTGATATTATGAGCTTAAAACTAAACAAAATAATTCAAAAATATTTTCAAACTTAATTGTAAGTGAATTAAGATTTCTACAATGAGACAGATTTTATTCAGTAAAAAAAACCCAAACCACAAACAATTTTATATACATATAAAGACAAAACCATAATAACATATAATTAAAAACATAAATGTTCCCAAGAAAATCAACATTTCACAGCTCAGTTAGTATAATGACCAATAAAACGTCAGCAACTGCTTAAATAAAATCAGCTAATAAATGCATGGAAAAGTTATCCTTATTACAACTCAGGTTCATTTGCTTTGAATCTGTGATGAACACCTCACAACAAAAATAGACTTCAGAACACTCTTGTAGAGTTTTCCCAACATGGATTCATGTTTCACCATAAAAACAAGGCTGCATCAGGAGCATATAAAATAAAATGATGACCAATCCATAGAATGACCGAACAAAACAGATAAGAAATTTTAATAATGAATTTATAATTTTAAAAAAAAGTTGACCGAAAATCTTACTTTAGATACAGATGTCAGCTGACGTGCAACACCGGACATGGACTTTCTGATCATTCTCAAGCTGCTCTCCCTAGCATATCAAGCTTTCTGCCATCTTTGGGCTCCACTGGGAGAGCTGGCCGTGTGCCCTCTTTGCTCCTGCTGGCTATTGGCCCTTCCCCCTGATGATGTCACCTGCCTGGGGGGTGGGGAGAGCCGGTGTGCGATGTCTGACATGGACTCTCTGATCGCTCTCAAGCTACTCTCCCTGGCGCATCGGTCCTTTTGCCATCAATGGGCTCCACTGGGAGAGCTGGCCATGCTCCCGCTGGCTTCTGCAACACCAGCTATTGGCCCTGCCCTCCTGATGATGTCACCTGCCTGAGGGAAATTCTGGCATGGAAATGTTAATTTCTTCCAGCCAGTTCTCCATTTGTTTAGTTTATGCTCCTCCTAAACTTCTACATTCTGATTTGTCTCCATTTCTTGAGCAGTTATTACTTTCAAAGTTTGATTTAAACAAGATGATCATTCTAGGAGATTTTAACTTACATATTGATGCCTCTCCTCTTTCTAATCAATGCACTTTTTTCTTACATATTTTGCAGTCTCTTGGTTGGTCTCAAATCATTTATGTTCCTGCCCACAATTGTGGTCATGCCTTGTTTTTGTCAATGAGTCCACCTTTTCTCTCTTCTGACTCATTATGTATCTCACCTGTGCCATGGTCTGATATTTATTGCATCAAATTTCTCTTACATCTCTCCAGCCTCATCCACGTTTCCCAGGCCAATACTTAATGCTCTCGGGATCTCATTGACACCAACCCTATTTCATGATACTATTTCTCCCTTACTCTTAAATCTGAATTACAATTTCTCTGATGCGTTAAATCAATAGAACTCTGCTTTTATGACTGTGCTTGAACATGTTGTTCCTTTGTTCTGCGTAAATCGAGATTCTCGCTCTGGTTGAACTATGTTTCCGTTAAAGCTGCCAGACACACCCTTAAAAGAGCTGAGTGCCTCTGGAGGAAAGCTCTGTCTTCTGAACGTGTATGATCTTTTCGTTCTCTTCTTTGAGAATACAAAGTCCTTTCTAATCTTGCCACAAAGGAATACTTCTCCAAAAAAATAAGTGAAATAGGTTACAACCCCAAAGTATTGTTTCATATTTCGAAAAGGCTTACTAATCCTGCTACTTCTCAAAATTCCTTACTCAATGTTCCTTCTGCAGATGCTTTTTTTTTTTTTTTTTTTTTTTTAAACTTAAAAGTTGATAAAATATGTGCATCTCTTTCTGAGGTACCCAATTGGTACACTCATTCCTCTTCTTAAATATCTTCTCTTTGGGAAAACTTTGAGCTTGTTTCCTCCACTGAGGCTGAGAATTTTATAGTCAAGCCTACAGTACACTGTGTCCTCAATTGCTCTGCTCTTCCTCTCTTTTTAAATGTTCTTATAACATCTTAGCTCCAATCTTTTCTAAACTCATCAATCTGTTTCTCAGCGAAAGTTCAGTAGATCCATCCTTAAAAAAGGCCATACTACGCCCTTTGCTGAAAAAAGCAATGTTGATCCTTCTGATCCAGGTAATTATAGACCGATCTCTGCCCTACCTTTTTTCACTAAAATTCTGGAATCTGCTGTCTTGAGTCAATTAAATGATCATGTAGAGAAATTTGAGTTACTAGATCCCCTACCAGTATGGATTTTGGCGTTCTCTCAGTACTGAGCTTCTACTCCTCTTGTTCACCGATACATTAAGAGGCCTTGACTATGGTCAACAATTTCTCCTTGTTTCTTTAGATATCTTGGCAGCTTTTCTACTTTTTCCGTTTGCAGGAATGTAGGCTTTCTGGTACTGTTCTCAACTGATTTCGCTCTTACCTTTCTGATCAAACTCAATCCATTACATTTAGAAATGAATTTTCTTCCCTCCCATTAAAACTGGTACCCCTCAAGGATCTGCGCTTTCTTCCACACTTTTTTCAATATCTACTTCGCAATCATTTGCAAAATTCTCTCCACTCGAACTGATTGTTATAAACTCTATGCTGATGACATTGTTTTATGTATTCACCCCTCTTGGCAAGACACATTAGAACATCTGAATATCTGCTTTTCCACTATCCAAAAGTGGTTAAAACATCACAAATTATTAAATATGTCCAAAACAGAGTTCCTTGCCATTCATAGTCCTTATTCTTCTTTTAACATCAACACAATCACTCTTAATGATAGTTCTTTTCCTATTCAGAACCACGTTAGAAGTCTCGGCTTTATCTTAGACAGTACTCTCTCCTTTCACACTCAAATCAGACATCATTTCTCAAGGTTTCTACAGGTTTCGGGTGCTGGCAGGTCTCAAAAAGCTTCTTCGTTTACCTGAATTTTGCACTGTTTTACAGGCTTCCATTTTTCCTATTGTAGACTACTGTAATTCTCTATATATGGGTTTGCCCAACATTTCATTACGTCCACTACAATTGCTATTGAACTCAGCTGCGCGTTTTCTCTCTGGCCTAAGATGCAATTGACCTACACTGGCTTCCAATTCATGAAATAATTAAATACAAGCTCAGCATGATAATTTTTAAACTGTTAACCGATCAAACATGTCATTGGGTAAATGCCATTTTGCGATTTTTTTATTTATTTATTTTTTATTTTTTTATTTTTTTTAAATCAACCTACGAGATCATTGTGCTCTTCCCAATGTGGCCTTCTTGAGATACCATCTCTAAGAGTTGCCAGACTACATGTTACCCGAAAATGTGCCTTTTCTGTTGCGGGGCCCACTATTGGGAACTCTTTTTCCATTGACATTAAATAATATGAATCCATTAAGAGTTTCAGAAAACAAGTTAAAACTTTTTTAATCTCGCTTATTTTTAGTTAATTTTATTGATTTTTTTTTTGATATGTTAATACAGCAGATTTTTAAAAAGTTATTTCTTTATTTTTACATTTGGAATGTTATACTTTATTTTTATCTGCTTTATTAAGTTATATTTCTTTCTTTCCATGTGTAATTTTATATTATGATTGTACTTTTGTTCATCGCCTAGTCCTTTTAGTGTTAGGCGATTATAAATAATGTAAAATTTATACATTTTGCATCTAGCAATCACCAAAGAAGCATTCCATATTAGCCACTAAAAAATTAAGAGAATTTAACAAAATCAGAACAACCAAAAAGTCACAATTAAAGCCCAGGAAAGCCATATAATACCATAAATTACTTTAATGGGGATTCAAAATGCCAGACAGTGAAAGGTGAAAGCACCTGCTGAAAATTGAAAAAAGGATCACATGAGCAGTTCTGAACAATTAGGTATTATAAGGACTCTAATAAGGAACCTGCCAGTGAAACTCCAAAACAAAAAAAATCCTTCCAATCACTGAGAACCTTACCATTAAAAACTATGAAACCTATGATGGGTCTATATGTATACAAAATTGTTTTTTAAAATTCTCATTGTAGAAATTGTTATAATTTCAGTTATGATTAAGTTTATTTGAAATTTTTGTTTAGATTTAAGCTTATTATAGCACTTATGTTATTTATTTGGATGTCCAATTTTTTTATGGTATTATTTATTTAACCATTTTTATTATCTGTCTAGGAAAATTTATAAAATGCAAATTATACTTCTGGCTTGATTTTCTAGAATTTCAACATAAATTCAGGTTTTCCTTAATCATTTCTTTTGCCTGCAGGGTGATAATATTGTCCCTGCACTCCTGCAGAAACACTTTGTTCTTTAACTCTGTGTCTAAACTTTAACATTTTGTAGCAGTTATCTTCACAAACAGTACTTCACCATGTTGCATTCCTATGGAATTCAGTTTTTAATAATATACAAAATAAACTTTTGCATTGAAATACAGAGAATTAATAAGCAACATATTTACTCTATAAACATAGAAATGTTATAAATGAAAATTCTAGAAACTTCTCTTGTTACATAGGAACCAATGAGGGGGGTTGAAACAGTACAAGGAGATAAAAAGGAAATTATCTTAATCATTCTTAGCATCCTGTATCTTTACCCTTAGTACAAATTACTCCTTTCATGATACACTAGGTTGTCTCTTCCCATCCAAAAAGGCCCTAAGTTGGTCAGGTAAAAAGAAAATATAAGTATTTCTGAACAGCTTTTTTATACACTTACACGGGTAGCGCAGTACAAAACTGGCTCCTAATGCTTGAGTTTCAGACCTCATTAACAAAAAAGCCTTTCTATGCTGCTGCGTAGCTTTAGCTAAATCTGGGTAAACACGTACAGGTCCACCGCAATATAATTCACTCATGTTTTTGAAGTAATTTTTCATTATCTTTGATACACTGGCTTCATCATAAAAGGTAACAAAAAGTACAGCTCTGTCCACAATTTCAAGAGTTGAGTTTTCTAAGTAATCAGTTAAATTTTGCAAATCCAATCTTTGAACATTTAAAATCCCAGGGGCAGAGTTGTTTCTTTTCGGTAGAAAAAAATAATTTTTTAACAGCCGGGATCTCGTCTTGCGGAATCTTGAAGGTCTCAATTACGTATTTCTTAAAGGTCAATAAGGGGATCTCACCCATAACAATCGGAAAGTTTAATAACCTTATATTTAGATGCCTCATGTGGTTCTCTATAGATTCCAATCTCCTCGACGTACTCGCCCTTTCAAGTAATATAGTGGCATTTATACCTTGGAGACTTTATTTCTTCATTAATTTTCTTTAAAGATTCTTCATGTTCCTAAAATTTCTGCTGATTTTCCCGTTCCTGTGTCCCAGTTTTAGCTGCAATCTCGTCCAATTTTAAGGCCTGGTTGTCTAGTTGGTTTGACATCCTCACCATGAAATCCCAGATTGTATCTAGGGTAACAACTGCTGGTTTAACACATTGCTGTGAAAATGATTTCCTTACCCCGCTTTCAGCAGTCCCGCTACTTCCTCCTGATGTTAAAGGGGTAATAGCTCCTGCTTCATATACTTCACCTCGCGGTGAAGCAACTTCTTGGGTTTTTGGTTCATCCCCAGGCAGGCCAGCGTCTTCTGGGCCACCCAGCCTGGCGCTGCCGGCGACATCATCCGGTACAGCCTCGGCTCCTCCGCTGACTTGCGGCAAAGCTCTCAGCGGTGTTTTGGGAGTAGGAGGGCTCAACGAGAGCACCCCAGGAGAGTACAGCGCTCCTTTCGCCTGCTCTCCAGCGGGGGTTGAGACACTCGATATGGGTAGAGAAGAGGCGAACTCCGATATTAATCGCTGCCCTGTTGAAAGGTCCGAGTCAGGTGGATATACTCGGACCTTGCCTTTCCTCTTGTGGGGCATTTTTAGATGCAGAAATATTGCCGAAGCTCACTTAAAAATCTTGGTAAGCAGAGCAGGTAAAGTTGCAACCTCTCAGGACGCCATCTTGGTTCCGCCCCTCTTCAACTGCAAAGTTTTTGATGACTTGGACAAATCTGAACTCCTGCTGCTATTCAGTCTGCCATCTTACCTCCCATAATGCTCTTTTAACTCTATTAAGAGATTTTTAGCTGAAGATGCCAAGCTCTGCAACAGTGGACAGTTTTAGATGGAATGGGAAAAAAGAGGCATGATCTAAAAAAAACCTTGAAGAGTGACCAAGAGTTTCAGTTAATGTTTAATGCAATATTTATTTGATTAAATTTAGGGATCACATCTTGCCACTGAGACATGCTGCGATTTGCTAGCAGCCATTCTAAAACATGTACAATAAAATAATGCAACTTATTTGTATATGCATAATAAAATATAATAGTCATAACAGTAAAAATCCATAAATAGTATTCCCCTCATAGACTACTCTAAAAAGCTCTCAGCCCATCCGCTTCTAACTATCCCAAAAAGCCCCAATTGTACATAAACTGAGCATGCATGCCCCCTTTCAGCCAAAGACCAAGTAATACAGCTAGGTTTTCATTTTCCTGCTGAACTGTGTATAATCATTCTGGGGTCTAATCTCCACAGGAAGACTGTTACATAATACTCGCACAACAGGAGAAAGCTCTTTGCAGCAAAAGAGACACCGAATCCCTAGCTTTCAGTTCTCTAAAAATTCTAACTGCTGTACTCTGGATAAGTTGCAATTTTTCCTTCAACCTTTGTATGTTAACCAATACCGTTTTATAGTAGTTAATCCTTCAGAGCCACATATGGGAAAATCTGTCTTATGACCCACAATTGACTGAAACCAGCTTTTGTTAATGTTGTAACTTGCACCTGCTTAGGCAACCCTTTATCTAGTAATACCCCAAATTCTGAGCTATGAGACAAGTTGACATCATTATTCAATTGAACTCAGAAGTCTGGGTCAGGGTCTTGATTCCCTATCCAAAGTACTTTAGTCTTTCATGTCTAATTTGTTTACTGACCCTGCACCAGTGTGCTATATTTGCAAGGCAGTAGTTAATATCCTGCCATTCCTCCATATCTCTATTATATGAATGGCCAGCTCCAGTCCTCAAGAGCCACAAACGGGTCTGGTTTTCAGGATATCCATAATGACTATGCATATGAGAGATTTGCATGCAATACCTCCATTGTATATAATTCTATCTTATGCATATTCACTATGGATATCACTGGAATCGGCCATTCCTGCATGCACAGGAAAAATGTTATACATCATCTAAGGTAGATAATGTAGTGTGCCCCAGCTGATTTTAAGATCTTATAAAGAGGCACCATAAAAGTGTTGAAAAGGAGACCAGCATGACAAGGAAAAGCACCTGCCTATGCTAACCCTCTATGATACAACCACTTCAAAACCATTCCCCCTGTGCCCACTATCCTCAATCAAGAAGCCATTCCGATGTGGCTGACCGTATCAATGGCAGTATCCCATCTTCTCCAAGTCTTTATATATAGGTCATCTAAAAGAGGTGAACAGTTTTTCTCTTCTCTGATAGTCTTGGAATAAAGTGCAGAATGCTAAGGGGAGCAGTACATGATAGGAATTGAGGTATTTATGGACCCCAGACAGGAGAGAGAGATCATATTTGATGATTTCTAGGTTGCCAAATGGTGCTAGAAAGACACTGGCAAGAGCTAGAGGAATACTAGAGTGCAAAGGGAGAAGTGTAACCAGCAGAAGTAGATAATAACTCTATTAAAATCATTGCTTAGAGTACTAGCATTAAATTGGGGAGTGTTTTTTTTTTTTTTTTCAGTTGACGCACAATCACACTGTGGAATTGTTGCCAAACATGCGATCAAGACATTTATGGGTTGAGAAAGGGCTTGGGTAAGCTGTTGGAGGAAAAATTTGTAAACCATCTTTAGCTTGTAGTTTTGGAAAAGCCACTGCTGATCCCTTGGCATTTGTATTGAACAATAGATCTACGTTTTGTGATTTGGGTACTCATGACCTGGATTGGCCACTGTTGGAGGCAGGATGCTAGGCTCTATGGATGTCTGGTCAGACCCAGCATGGCACATTTTATGGTGTTACTGTAACCAGTTCTGGAGGCTACATCTCCAAAAAGATAGCGTAGACAGTCTTCTTACTCGTTCCTTTTTGAATCTTTCTTACCCAAATCAAGAATTTGTTGTTACTATGATTGCTTGAAGCAACACCCAGGTAGAGGTTTAGACCATAACTGCCGACGCAAAAAGTTGAGCAGTAAAATTGCAATCTAAAATTCACTGCACAGTTTAATGTGCAAGCAGATTTTTTTTGAATGCCCGATGCAGTAAGCTGATGGTATGCATCAGGAGTTTAAAAAAAAAAAAAAAGTGCGCAAACCAGAAAATGTGTGCAAAGAAAAGGCTTCATGCTCAATATAACATGATTTATGCATATAAAGCATATTTTATGCTCAGAAAACATGATTTCTGTGCGCAGATCATGTTTTCCGCACACAAAATCTATATAGTTTATATGCGGAAAACCTTTTTGTGCGTAAAACGTTTTCTGCCCATAAGATCCAGACACCAGAACTCCATTTTCTGCCCATAGACTGACATTAGCCCTGGAAACTTTACTCCACCTCACACTAAGAGTTAAGTTTCCACTGCTATTAAAACACGAGGTAAACCAGCATGCCTCTCTGCATTGAGGGGGAGGGGGTAATAGCTAATGCACTAGCATAGATTTCCATGCGGGGGTGCTAAATTAAGCGCAGGGTTGTGCGCACAAAACTCCTTGCTGCAGTAAAGTTTGTGCAATAGAAATATGCGCATATTTGAGGGTTAAACTGTTAGCTGTGCTGAGCGAACCTTACTGAATCAGCCTCAGCAAGAGGAAGAGGAGTTAAGGAGAGATAATGTGGACTGCTGTTGGATTTTTTTTTTTTTTTAAAGGATTTTAGAACATTTTAAATGAATATATTTTTATTTTTTTTTTAAAGACTGCTATACTGATGGTTTAAAAGTTTTCTCTCTTCAGCATACTGCACTTGGCTTTCTAGCCTCCATTAAATTTTAGACACTGTGGTGAGGAGGCGGCACTGCTGTTTTATTCTGATTGCTTATGGGAATGTAGCTGGCAGGAAAATAGAAAAGATTGCTCTTTGAGCACAGTAATGTGTCTGAAATATGGTTCTGGTCATCACATTAGGTACTCTGGTCAACTGCTAGAAGTCATGTTGTATGAAATGGCTGTACAAGGGCAGAATTTTCTTGACAATATTGTGAGCAACGTTCCAGAAACTTTCTTCCCATAATGTGTTTTGAATTTTTTTTTATAGAGATTTTCTTAGAATTTTAATCAATGCCGTGAAAAATATTGAACAGCCATGAGGGAACCGGTTCCAAGAGCCCATACAACATGAGAATCTGTTTTTGCTCAGTTTCAAAAGAAATGATTGTCTTGGCATAGGGTTTCAAAATTGATAACAAAGGTCAAAATATCTGTCCAGGGAGCCTCATGTATCTTGATAATAGCTGCTACAAGTGAAATGGTTAGTATACAGATATATATGATTGTGAAGTTTTGGCTGTAATTACTCATTTAAAAAAATTGAAACTGAGGTTATACTGTAGAACCAACATGTGAGACTTCATATTGATTTTTGCTGTCAAATTCCAGATCTTACTTACACAGCCTTAATAGTGTGCTATATACATTTTTCGCTGGGAATCATGAGTGAAATTAGATTTGAGTAAAATAAGTTCTACAATAGGCATATTAAGTGATGTTTGTGTTTCATACTGTGTGTATGTCTAGTGGGAGAATTGACCTACTGGAATTTTTACTGCTTGTGATATACCTTTCTATGTCTTGCTGTTTTACTTGTAAATTGGATACTGTAATTCATCTTTGAATAATATATTTCAAATTGTAAAATCATTTTTTTATTCTTACTCTTGGCTACCATTTCTTTTTTCAGGTATGTAAACTTTCACTGACTAGTTTCTCTCCACTTTCTAGTTGCATGTTCTGTTTTTTGGTTGTTTTTTTTTGTAATGATGATCTCCCTTCCCTCACAATAGCCCAAGGAACATGACATGCTCCGCATCATGCACTTGGCAATGTAGAATTTTTACAACTGTGCAAATATTGTGCAGGTAGAACTGTTTAATAATGCTGGTTGCTCCATACAAACACACATGTGTAGCAGTTGCCATATAGCCTTAATCTTGTTTCGCTGAAAACGTGCAATTTTGTTTTTCACAATGCTAATCGTGACGCATGACCAGAGTTAAAGAAAAAAAATCAATGTTTATGTGTAATTTTCTCTCTCTTTGTTTAAATGCTTCCCCAGCAAGGACAAGTCTGGAAGGTTTGCAAAGCTTTTCACCTTCCCTCTGCCCGCTTGCCCGCTTTCAGACCAGACTCATACTCCATGACTTCTCTTTCTGTATTCCACAGCACGACCATAGAAATCAGTGAAGAAAAGCTAAGTAAACATTAGCACTCAGTAGTAGTTCCTTGCTGCACACTTTCTTAGATTTTATTTTATTTTTTTTTTATTTATTTAAGTTTTTTATATACCAACATTCAAGACAATAGTCCCATCATGCTGGTTCACATGAAACAGGAGTGCAAAATAAACTTAAACTTGAACAATAGTGCGGAAATAGCAGTTACATGTAACAAGGAAAATTGAACTTGGAATGAGAAGGAAAAAGGAAAAAGGAAAACCAGCTAATTACATATAATTAGCTGGTTTTTAAATATTTTTGTGTTCTATTAACAGGTTTCCCTGCTGATAATTTATTTATTTATTTATTTATTTATTTAACTTCTTTTACTATACCGACACTCAAGACCAGGTCTTATCGTACCGGTTTACATTAGAACAAGGGGAAAAATCAATTAACGTATAAGTGGAAAAGAGAAGTTACATTAAAACAGGGAGAGTAAAAACATGGATGCACCTAGCTTTGAGTTTTGCATGGAACACTGGTATTTCTTATATGAGCTTATTGGTTTAATGAATGAATAATTAAAGCAGTCTTAGGCTCCAGTTCTTTAAGATTAGAAAGATTACAGCTAACTATGCTCCAATTGAAAAACATACAGCAGAATTAGAAGGTTCCCACCCTATGAAACTGGCATATTTTGGTGGTATGAAAAATAGGATAGTGTGGGTAATCTAATATTTATGAGTGTGGTGAATTGGTACACTCGTGAATTTAACAATGAGAAAAAAACATTCATAAATTGAAAAGTAGAAGAGATTTTGCTTCACATAGGATACATAAACCATTACACATGCTCAAAACTCTTCTTCTCCATGGATGATGGCTCAGTTGAATTTTCCAGCTGTTTATCTACAGATGGTTAACAACCCTACCTCAAAACTTGACTAGAAGTAAAATATACATATATTTTTTTTTCTTTTTAGGATTGAGCTTTTCCCTTCACTGCTGTTTTGCACTAACTGCTTTAAAACTTCCCATACATTTTTTCAGTAGAAGAACATCTCTGTACTGTCTGCCATTGCATACTCCAGCTGTGAAATCCTGCACTTTGCTACTCATCTTATCACCTGCTCACTGAAAACCAATAAATATTTTTCTAGTTTCTAATTGTGGCTGTGTTGAAGCTTATTGCATTTGATTAAATGTATATTTGTTTGTTTCTCTTTTTTTGTAGGCATGCGGGGATCCCAAGGCAAAACCATCGTATCTCATCGACAAAAACTTGGAATCTGCTGTCAAATTTATAGTCAGGAAGTTTCCAGCTGTAGAAACTCGCAACAACAATGTGAGTAATAGCGTGTCTGTATTTAAAGATTTGATCTTTTGTTTGCTTAGTTTTTAAAATTCAAAGAGTTACAATGTAAAATTCCTAGCAGGAGAATCAATGAATGCACGTCTTAATTAGTTATTTCTCTCTCTGTAAACTATGATTTATTGTATTTAAGTGGAAAATCTCTTGAGTGTGCTTATGGTAGTAATTTTGGTTGGAAATAGAGATGTATAGTTACCTGCACAGAATTGTTTGCCACATTGATATTGCTGAAAAGTCCAGAGATTTCCTACTCGTTTTTTTTTCTTTCCAGTTGAAGAGAGGTGGGTTATGGGGTGCCTGTCATGGCACACAGTTTCTTGAAGAGTAAATGGTTTGACATTTCATCAATTTTTGTAATGTTAATTCTGATGATCAGCCTAACAGTCATAAACAGGCAATTTAGCAGTGATACAGAACAGAGCTTTCTGAAATGTATTTCCATGCATGTTTGCAGCTTCCTATGGCCACATATCTCTTTGGTTTAGTTTCTTCGCTATCAATGTTGGATGTACCAAGAGTTTTGCAGCTGACCCTTCTGAAGTGATCTTTTCTCTGCAACTTTTTCTGTAAAATGTATTCATTTATTTAATAATTTTATATACCGCATAACCAGTGCAAACTATTACAAAAAAAAAAGGTTAACAATAAAACATACATAAAAATAACAGATAAAATCAAGCCATTGCCCTGTTGTTGCCTAACCACAGATGACCAGTCAAACATACTGACCCAGCCACCAAAGATCTTCCCTGGTAATAACATACCAGTGCAGATATAGCAACCCGACATTCCTGCAGTTTACGAGTTCGTAATTTTTATCTCCTAGAAAATAGATGCCCTTTTAATTTTGCACCATGGCTCTTCTTCGGTTCATGGCATTTGTTGGGAAGGATCTTACACCTCCAATATTGCATTCTTCCCTTTTGTCTCAGCTCTGTGGGTTCTCACCAAGGGTCTTGCAGTTGTTGCAACTTATCTCTATAATGTGGCCCTCAGTGGGTCATGTTACCTGTTACTCAGTCCTCCAAGCTCTATGGTTTGGAGATCTGGCTGGCAACCATGTTCCTTGTACTGCCACAGGATATAAACCTGCCTCTTGGTGAGTTCAGTGCCTCAGCTTGGAGTTCCTTGTTGTAGCCCTTGCTATTTCTGTTCTTGCCTTGCTTGCTTTGTTTTATATCTTATGCTGGTCCTAGTCTTTGGCCTTCTGTTATTCTCTCTGTGTTGGTTTTTGCTTTGTTCTTTTCTTGTTTTGTTCTGTATTTTGATGAGGTTTATGGCCTTTCGCTCCGTGTTTGCCTTGTATTTGTTATTTCTGTTCTGTTTTTCTCCTTGTCTCTTGTTTGGTTTTGGATACCTTTTAGATTCCTGCAGCCCAGTTCTGCCTTAGTGCATGTCTTTGTACCTGTTCCTGAATGCATTTCCTGCTAAATTCTGATAGCCACCAGAACTTGAGGGCTCATAAGGAGGGGAAGGTGGCCAGTCGAGGCAGAAGATCCTGGTGCCAGACCAGTCCTGTCCTGCACATACCTGCTCTATCTGGGTCCAGCCCTGCTTATGTTCTGGGGATTAATTAAACACCAACATCCATGCTGTCATATGCAGACTCAGAATATATGCGTGTCCCTTCTTGGACCGTTGGCTGATCGAGAATATTTGAGGTGGGAATAAAGGAATCTCTGCAGATCACCATCCAGGTGTTGCGCTTACTAGGGTTCATCATTAATTTCTCCATTTGAACTGTAATTTTCCCAAAGACAGGGTAAATGATGTGGCCAGAGAGAAGAAGAGAATTCAGTCAAAAGATATCAGCATGGCTCATGTTGACAATGCTGGGCTTTATGGCTGCACTTATACAAGTTACTCCCTTAGTATGTCCCTACATGAGGCAAACCCAATGGACCCTGAAGTCTCAGTGGTTCCAAGCCAGTTGGAGACTCCGGGACTGCATATGGATTACAGAAAAACTCAGACTCCTTGTTTTGGTGGCGTACCCATTTGTTTGACCAAGTATTTTCCCTTCTAAATTTCTGCTTATCTAATTGTGCTAATCATGGATGTATCCTACCTGATCTGGGCAGCCTACATAGGGAAGCTGCAGATGCAGGGCATATGTTCTCTCCAGGCAGCTTTTCTACACATTAGCCTTCTGAAGTTGAAAATGCTATTGAATGCTCAGAAATTATATAGCCCAAAAAACTGTCCTAGCTCAAACTGACAATCAAATAGTTCTGCTTGAACAAGCAGGGAAGAATGAAGATCGTTCCTCCAGTGATGGGAGATGGTCGAGGTGTGGAACTGGGTCATTTCCCATATAGTTTTTGAGAACCATGTATCTAATGGGAAAGGACTGCATCCTGGCAGATACAATTATCCTCATGAGTAGTTCCTGGATCAAGACATAGACGCTCTTCTTCAAGTGCTGCCTAACCGATGTAGAGCAGGTGGTACCAGTCTGTTCCAGGAGGAGATCAGAAGACAGACTAGCAGCAGACACTTTCTCCCTGATCTTCTCTATATGTATTCTCCACACATGGGTGACATCTGGTGCCCGATGCGGAAAACTTATGTCAAAGTTTCTAGAAATTTTGACTAGGCCCACTGAGCAAGCCAAGCATGCTCTATACCAGTGCTTTTCAACCGGCGTGTCGCGACACACCAGTGTGTCGCCAAACTCCGGCAGGTGTGTCGTGTCTCCTGGTGTCCCACTGCCCCGTTGTACTTTCCTTCTCCCTTTTCCAGTCCCCGCGGGCCAATTGGAAGACCCATTTTCTGTCTACCCTCACTGCCCAATGGGAAGCTTCCTTCATTCTGTCTTCCCCCATCGCAGGCCAATCAAAAGCCTCCTCCCTTCTACCTGCCAGTAGGAGTAGGAAGAAGGGAGGAAGCCTTTGATTGGCCAGTGAGGCAGGTACGGCATAGCCTGGGAGTGGGGTGGGAGGAACAGTTGTGTTGAACTCCAAAGCAAGGCCGCCACGAGAGCCCATTCCCATGGCGGCGAAGAGGAAACCTGACCGAGGCCACCACTGGAGCCCGTCCCCCTGGCAGCAAAGAGGAAACCTGACCCCCAACTGAGGCCACCATGGGAGCCCATTCACGTGGCGGTAAAAAAAAAGAAGGCTCGCCGGAGTAAAGTCGCGGCGGTACTGGAGCCCATCCCTGCAGTGAAGGAAGAAGTAGTTTTTGGTGGAGCTGGTGTGCCTGTGTGTGGGTGCCTGGGTGAGAGCTTGGTGTGTCTGTGGGTGCCTCGGTGAGAGCTTGTGGGTGTGAATGGAAGCCTGGGTGAGAGCTGGTGTGAATGGGTGCGAGAGCATTTGTGTGTGATTGAGAGCTTGTATATAAGAGACCATGAGTGTGATTGAGAGAGAGACTGGTCAGGGAGGTGATGTGTTTCTGTGTGAGAGAGACCGAGACTGGTCGTGGGGTCTAATTGGGGGGGTGTGTGTGTGAGTGACTGGTTGAAGGAAGAGGACTATGAGGACAGAGCTTCAGCAGCCCTTGCTGCTTCTGGTGAGTGCTATTAGCCTGGAAGGGACAGGAGTAGGAGAGTTGCTAGAGAGGGTAAGTAAAGGTGACTTTTTAAATTTATTTTTCTTGATTGACAGCAATTTTAATTATTGGGTATTATGCGATGTCTGCTGTTTTGAAATATTTTATTGATATTTGGACATGTTTTAATAATTTTTATGAGTTTTTAATTGTTGGATGATATTCTGTTCAGCAGCTGTTTTGTAACATTTTTAGTATAGCTTTACAATTATTTCTGTGTGGGGCTCTATAGCAGCTTGGTTTATTCTGTTTTCCCAATAGGAAATGTATTAGTGTTTAGGGCCTGGTTTAATAGTTGTATTTGTTAGATAGGGTTGTTACTGTTTGTGTGTTCCATAATACAGGTTTAACTTTGTGCGGGTTAGTTTGTGTGCATTATTGCAAATCCTGAGAGTCTGTTAGATGCTATATTTCTCTTTCCATTTCTCCAAGTTCGCACTGTATGCAGAGTGGCTTTTTTGGTTTTCCATTCCAGTTTGTCTCCATATTTATAATTTTTTGGTTTTCTGTACTTGGTGAAGGGTGTGTGGCCGAGGTGAGGTATTTTACTAGCATGCAGGCATTTGTATCAATCTTATTTGTTGTGTTTTCTCAATAGGATATGCATTAGTGGTAAATTACTGTCTTTTCATAAGGAAGGCTATTGTACCTGGTAGTAAAAGGAGTTTTTGCTTTTACTGAGATGTCATTAGAACCAGTATATCTTTTTTGTATGGCGAGTTGTACAGGGTAATGCCCTAGATCTGCTCTGCACTCATTGCTGGGGGTTGAGGGGATTCCTGTGGATGCAGAGTGCATGTTTACATTTAGCCCCGTGATGGTCACATGTTCAGTGTGTCACGCATGTGAGAATCATCTGTCAGGTGTGTCCTGGCCAAAATAAGATTGAGAACCCCTGCTCTATACCATGCGTCCATGTGGGGTCCCTCTTCAGTCTCTCTTTTTCTCCATGGAGCAGTGAGCCTCGCAGTCTGAGCTAAAAAATATTGGCTTTTTACCTTATAGAAAACTTTGATTTTGACAGTTTCCACTATATTTTCCCTTGGTCTGTCGCTGGGTCCCTCTCTGTGCCTCCCCGTAGTGTCCCCAGTTCAGGGTTTTTAGTATTCGGGCAAGTTTTTTTTCTTTTGCGGTCGGTGCCTGTCAGCCATCGACGCCCACCACTATTGTTACATCTTTTCCCCTTTTGTTTCACCCCATCATGGCAGTGTCTGGCTTGCACCCAGTGCCCAAGGACCATGTCTATCATCGATCCTCATGATGTTTGCATCCTCTGCCTTGGGGGCATTGCATGACATCTGAGGTTGCCATTGTGCACCCAGATGACTCCAAAGGGACATCGACCAACTTGAGAAGATGGATCACCTCTTTGGGGCGAAGAAGTCTGAAGCATCGGCATTGAGGGACCTCCCAGAGCTGCACTGATGGACACTACACCATAGACATCGGCGGGACTGTCTGGTTCGTCAATGTCGGTGGATAGGGGTGCCAAAGACTGACCGTTGATCTCCTCCGGCCCGGAGATGCCGGGTTCATAGTCCTCTGCACTGGGGAAAGACCGGACTGAGCATTGTGGGACTATCAAGAAGCATTGGCATCGGTCCCAGTCAATTCGCTGTGCTGGGCACAGGGATGCACCAGCTTTTGCCTCGATGCCCCCGAAATGACCCAGTGGCGATGAGCACTCATCTTCCATCAATGCCCGGGGTCCATGACTGTCTCCACCGGTCCTGGTGCTAGTCGCCTGTCCCCCTCATGGATCAGAGGAAGATATGGCTACCCCTCCTTTCTCCCAGTCTGTGTTGGCATCTGCAACGTTTGAGGAGTTGCTGGAGCATAGTCCAGCTAGCAGTGGAGTGGGTGCTGCGGGGCTTCAGTCCTGTGGCATCGACTGCACTGGAGCTGATGCTACCCATCCTTGTACCGCTTCTAGAGAAGCTCAATGTGCTCATCTGTGCCTTTCTGATCCAGTTTGTCGGTTCCTGGGGTGGCACCAATGCCCGGCGGGGCACAAAGGCCTCCCCATACTGATACAGTGGTTGTCGGCAGTTTCTCTGAAGAGGAAGCTCTGCCGAGGCCGGTGGAGAAGACTAGGCCTGTAGTCCCCTGTCCAGTTCACTTAAATTGGTGCCTGCACCTCTGGACGTTGGCCGAGCACCTGTGGCCCTATCCCCTTGGGTATTCAGTGAGGATGAGGGTTCCTTTGACCCCCGGGGGAATGATTAGACACAGTCTTCCATCAAGGATGTGGATAGTCTCCCATCAGACCCTTCTCCTCCAGAGGAAGCGAAGGAAGTCTCTGCCTGAGGACTTGACCTTTGCCAGTTTTGTAAGGGTGATGGTGAAGGCCATCCCATTCTAGCTTTTGACTGAAGAAGATGCCAGGCACAAAATGCTTGAGATTCTTCAGTTCGTAGCGTCTCCTAAAGAGATTGTAGCGGTCCCAGTGCATGAAATCCTTAGTCACTGCTGAGGATTTGGGAACATCTCGTCACAGTATCTCCCATGAATAAGAAAGTGGATGGGGTTTCCCCCGTCCAGAAGGCTGCTGGATTTGATAAGTCAGCTGCCTCACCTGTTGGTGGTGGTTGAATCCGCCCTCGAGGGGCAAGCGCTCTTGGACCCACTCCTTCGTGCCTGTTGCCTGCATTGCTGCCTACCAGCTGTACATGAGCCAATACTTGTGGGACATCTGAAAGCAGGTGCAGGAGGTGGCTGAGCTGCTGCCTCAACTGCAGTAAGACACCCTCATATCACTGGTGCACAAGGGTCTGGAGTGTGGAAAACACGAGGTCATGCAACCTACAATGTTTTCAAGATGGCATCTAGAGTCTCTGCAGTGGGATTTGGCACCCGCAGACTAGCATAGCAGCAGGCCTTGGATCTCCGACTGGAGGTACAAGAATGACTCGCTGACATGCTGTGCACTGGAGAGAATCTCTTCGGAGACAGGGTGAAGGATGCTGTGGCCCAACTCCGGAACCATCATGAAACCCTCCAACAACTCTGCCAGCACTCCAGACCGGTTCTCCTCATTTAGGAGGTCTTAAAGGCTAGGGCTAAGGAAGCTTTTTTTTTGCTAAAAGAACTATCCTCCTCTTCGATCTCATCAGCATCTTCAGAGCTCCTCTGCCATCGCAAGCAGCAGAGAGCCCTCAAGCTCCAGCCAGCTCCTCTGTCAACTCCGGGGTTGGGGTTTTGACTGGGTCGTAGGGAGCGAAGCCAGTTGCCTGTACCCAGGACGATGGACCCTCTGTTCGGGGGCAGGCTGCGGTTCTTTGCGAGCTAATGGCCCAATGTAACCTCAGACCAGTGGGTTTTGTCCATCGTCTGCCAGGGGCACCAATTAAATCTATTGGGTGTCACCAAATTGCTTTCCATGCCCATACTGGGGGCTGATAGCACATCAGGAAGTGCTACAAGTGGAGCTCTCCTCCCTCTTAACGGCCAGAGAGGTCAAGCCTGTACCACCAGGGCAAAGAGGGCATGGTTTTGGTTTCTATTTCAGGTACTTCCTGATTCCATAGAGAACAGGACGACTCTGACCCATCCTAGACCTGAGGGCCTTGAACAGTTTCTAAAAAAAAAAATAAATTTCAAGATGGTTTCCCTGGGCACCTTGATCCCCTTTTTTGCAAAAAGGGGGACTGGCTATGATCCCTTGACCTAAAGAGAAGCATACACCTATATCGAGATCTTCCCCAGTCAAAGGAAGTATCTCCAGTTTGTGGTGGGAAAACAGCACGTCCAGTACTGGGGTTTGCCGTTCGGGCTCATGTCTGCCACATGGGTCTTCACACAAAATGCCTGGCCAAGGTGGCGGCGCACCTCTTCAGACTGGCAGTGCATGTCTTTCCATATCTGGACAATTGGCTGGTCAAGAGCACAGGCAAGGGCCACTCGGTCCATGCGCTTGACCATTCAGGTGTTGGAGTTACTAGGGTTCGTTCTCAACTACCCAATGTCCTATCTGTCTGTCATCTCAGTTGGACTTCATCAGAGCCTTGCTAGACAGGCTCAGGCCAGGGCCTTTCTGCCATGCTAAAGGGCCGTTGCTTTGCTGACCATTGTGACAGTGCAATAGAGCCAGCAGATGTCAGCCTGGCACATGCTGAGGCTGTTGGGCCGCATGGCTGCAATCGTCTGTCACTTCCCTTGGCACACTTACACATGCGCAGAGCCCAGTGGACCCTAATATCACAATGGCACCTGGCCACTCAGAGCCTCAAGGATTGCATCTTGAGTCGCCCTGTCTCTCAGGGACGATTTGTCCTGGTGGCGGGTACTTTCCAATCTGGAATTGGGGGATTTCCTTTCAGAGTCTCCCTACTCAAATTGTGCTAACCTCGGATGCATCTATCCTGGGGTGGGAAACTCATGTACAAGGGCTCGGCACCCAGGGACTGTGATCTGCTCAGGAACGTTCTTGTGAAATCAACTTCCTGGAGCTCCAGGCAATCGGGTACACGCTATAGGTTTTCTGAGATTGGCTGTCCAATAAAGTTGTCTTGATCCAGACTGACGATCAAGTAGCCATGTGGAATGACAACACACAGGGAGACACAGGATCAAAAATCCTTTGTCAGAAGTGGTCTGGATCTGATCTTGGGCCCTATCCCACTGGATGGTGCTCAGGGCCATGTACCTGGCCAGAATGGAGAACATGGTAGTGGACAGGTTGAGTCGAGCCTTCAGACCAGGGGGTAGTGAATCGGATTTTCCGCCCTTAGGGGAGCCCAGACGTGGTTCTGTCAGTGATCCTCTGCAACAGTTAGTGTAGCTGTGCTTAAAAAAGGATTGGATAAGTTCTTGGAGAAGTCCATTACCTGCTATTAATTAAGTTGACTTAGAAAATAGCCACTGCTATTACTAACAACAGTAACATGGAATAGATTTAGTTTTTGAGTACTTGCCAGGTTCGTGTGGCCTGGATTGGCCACTGTTGGAAACAGGATGCTGGGCTTGATGGACCCTTGGTCTGACCCAGTATGGCATGTTCTTATGTTCTTAAGAAGGTGCCTTGGTGCTGCTCCCTGTCAGGTCAGGCAGCAAACCAGCCTTGGACACCCTTGCCTGTTGGCAGAGACAGATCTGGTTTCCACTCCTGCAGGGATTGTCCATCCAGAAACCAATCAGTCTGGTGACTTCCCCAGATCTCATCACGCAAGATCAGGGCAGGCTGTGGCATCCTAACCTCCAGGCCCTTTCACTCACTGCCTGGATGTTGTGATTAATCCTGCAGCTGTTTAATCTTTCAGAGGATGTTTCGGGTCCTGGTGGCTTCCAGAAAGCCTTCCACTAGAAAATCCTATGGACTGAAGTGGAAGAGGTTTTCCATGTGGTGTTAATAGAAGGCCTTAGATCTGTTCTGCCCCACACAAACTGCTTGACTACTTTCTTCATCTATCGGAGGCTGGCTTAAAAACCATTTCCATTAGAGTTCACCTTAGTGCGATTGGCACATACCACCATGGTGTAGATGCTATGCCCATCTCTGTACAGCCTATAGTTATACGATTCATATTTATTTATTTATTTATTTATTTTATTTAAAAGAATTTATATACCACTTTATAAAATTAGTTTTTTGTCAAAGTGGTTTACATTGGAGAAAAATAATAAAAAAGAAAAAGGTAATAAATAAAATTAAAAGTACATAAAATTACTTAATAGCTGGAACTAATTCCAGCTAGAAATAAACAAGTGATTACTAAAGTAAATAAAAATAAAACTGTTGCCGTGGAACTTTACTAATAATATGGGAGGAAGGGAAGAAGGTAGAGAAGTGACAAAGTGAGTCCGAAGGCTATGGGGCCTGCTTCAGTTGAAGCCTCCCCTAAGGCTTCCTGCTGTGTCTTGGGACCTCAGAGTGGTGTTAATATAGCTGCTAATAGCTCTTTTTGAGCCGCTGCGCACCTGTGACCTGAAGGTCATATTTTTGGTGGCAGTCACTTCAGCGAGTAGGGTCAGCCAGGTCCAGGCCTCGTGACTTAACCAATTTTATTCTAAGTTCTGTCATGAAAGGGTGGTCCTGCCTGTTTTTGTTCCCAGGCCCTATTTGCACCAAGGCGAACGAGCACTGCACAATTTGGACTGCAAGCAAGCCTTAGCCTTCTATCTGGAGCAGACAGAAGCCCATAGACAGTCTACCCAGCTTTTTAATTCTTTTGATAGGTATAGGTTGGGCGTTGCTGTTGCCAAACAGACACTATCGAATTGGCTAGCAAACTGCATCTCCTGTTATGCTGAGGTGGGACCTCATCTTATGTTAAAACTTATTCTGTCAGAGCCACGGCAGTGTCGGTGGCCTGCTTTCAAGCAGATCCCGTGGAGGAGATCTGCAAAGCTGCAATCTGGAGTTCTCACCACACGTTCATATCCCAATACTGTCTGGATATGGACGGCCGAAGTGACATTTTCGGCCAGTCTGTCCTCCGGAACCTGTTTGAGGTGTAGAATCCAACTTTCTTAACCTAGGGCCTGTTTGGGTTCAGGCTATCTCCCCTTCTGTTTCCAACAGCACTGGTGTTGTGCCCGTTGGCACTTGGTTACGTTGCTGTGGGCCCCCTTTTGTGTTGGGAATACCTGTAGCTAGGGATTTACCCATGTGTGAGGACTACCATCCATCCTGCTTGTCCTCTGAGAAAGCAGAATTACTTACCTGTAACAGGTGTTCTCAGAGGACAGCAGGATGTTAGTCCTCACGAAACCTGCCCGCCACCCTGCAGAATTGGCTTTCTTCTATTTTTTATTTTATCGTAATTCTATATTATGAGGCTGCTGCGTGGATGCATGGTGTATAGGTCACGCTGGGCATGCTCAGTGTGCCTAGTCAAAGTTTCTAGAAACTTTGATATAAGTTTTCTGCATCGGGGCTCCATCTGATGATGTCATCCATGTGTGAGGACTAACATCTTGCTGTTCTCGGAGAACACTTGTTACAGGTAAGCAACTCTGCTTTCTCTGGAACAGGGAAACCATAATTCTTATGGCTCCCTTTTTGGCCAAAACGGATGTGATTCCCTCTTCCCCAGGAGATGTCTGTTAGAAAATCTATCAAGTGGGATTTTCCCAATCCTCCTCATACAGAATCTAGAATCGCTAGTGAACTGCAGTGTCCCGCCTATGGCTTTCACAGCCTGGATCTTGAGGAAAGTGCAATCTGATTCCTTAATGTCAAACCCTTCTGACCTCTAGAAGAGCATTTACCATGAGATATGATGGCTTTATATGGAGAAGATTTACCATCAAGTTTGAGGGCAAGTTCCCATATCCTTTTTTTGTGCTTATCTCAGTGTCTGGTGTCAAGATTATTAAGGTTCATCTCACTTATAATAGTCTTCTTGACCTGTTGCATCATACTCTCTCTCTTGCCGTGTTTAAATCCCATCTAAAGACCACATTTTTGAAACCGCTTTTAAATCTTATGGCTAATTGTCTGCTTTTAGTCTTAACTAACTTTCATTTTTTTTTTTGACCATTGTCTTGCTTTATTAAATACTCTGTTGTCCTGCATGTTCGACTTATTAGAATATAATTTCTATTGAGCAGGGACTGTCTTTTTTTTATGTTTGTACAGCACTGTGTATGTCGTGTAGTGCTATAGAAATGTTAAGTAGTAGTAGTGATTTCTGTTCAGCCCTTAATTGTCAAGGTTATATGGGGCTCTCTTCAATTGATGTGTTCTCTAAAGTTTCCTGCAGACATGTGACACCAGTGTGGTTCTGATTAAGCTGGTGAAAGACCCTTTTGAGCATCTTGACTTTGTGAGATCTAGGACCAGACCTAGAAGGAGAATTTTTAGTGCAGTCTATTCTGCTTACACTTGTTGAGCTCCAGGCCTTAGTGCCTTGTTCACTTATATTAAGTTCCATTGTATTAGGATGGTGCCCTGAATTTATTTCAAGTTCCTGCCTAAGGCAGTTTCAGATTTTCATTTTAATGAGTGAGTTGAATTCCCAGTTTTTTTTCCCTTACCACATACATGCCTTTGAGGTTGAGGCAGTACTCCACTTTTTGGATTGCCAAATAGCTGCCGTCTATCCAGAGCAGGCTCAAACCCATAGAAAGTTACCTCAGCTTTTTGTTTCCTCTGATCCCAATAAACTGAGTTTGTGGACCCTTGAACTGGCTAGGGATGATAAAAGTGCATTGTGAGAAGGCCCACAGCGGAGGTCGTAGCTGGGAGGCGGATCAAGTCAGGAGATCCACCGAATCTTCACCACTGGAAGCCCTAGGTCCCCCCAGGAGGAGCCTATGAGGACCTGAGCCGCTGGGACTTAGGCAAGGTCTTCTGTGTACTTTTTTTTTTTCTCCTGGTTGTCTTTCCTCTCGACTCTGTTCTCCAGTGAATAAACAGTGAGTTATTTGCAGTACTGCAACCCTCTCAACTGTCATCCTATCACTTCCCTCTATATCTGTTTCAGTGTGCTAGATCCACAGTACTGGTTTCTACCACCTCTGCTTAAAGGATTTTCCAAGCATCTACCACCCTCTCAGTAAAGAAGTATTTTGCTGTGAACCTTCCTCTTAGACTTCATAGCATAACCTCTTGTCCTTTGAAATTCTTTCTCTGTGGAATATTTCCCCTTCCTGATTTATTGAGGCCTGTCAAATATTGGAATTATTTTTTTTTTATCATATCCTTTTCTCACCAGCAAGTACATTTTGAGGGTCTCAAGCCTTTCATTATAGGGTTTGTGTTGCAAATCCATTTTTTCCTCTAATAAATTGTTCTGTAAAAGTAAGGTATTTTGAGAAAATTTTGTAAAGTCTTTAATGTCCAAAATTAATAGCTGAAAGTGCTACACAGGAAATGGTAAGCCTGCTTTTCTCTTTCTCTATCGACAAGCAGGCATGAAATAGCCATAATACATGGGTGACATCATCTAACAGTGCCATTATAGACCCAGCTCTTAGAACTCAGTGAAGAATTTACTAAGTATGCATGGGAGTTCCCACATGCACATTCTGCCTCATGAACCCCTCAATCTTTTTGTCCAAATTTCCACACAGACATGTCCCAGTTTCTCAAACAGAATTTTTATGTTCTAAAAAAAAGACAAGATGTTGATGGGTTTCAGCCTTGGACTTCTCTGTGTTAAGCAGACTCAAGGCCTGCAGCTGTGAGCACTGAATGTTCATCACAGATACGCACTCTATCTTCCATTGACTCCTCCAATTGCTACAACTGTGGTTGGATGTCCCCCAGGGTGCAACAGTATTTCACTTGAAAGAAGGAGGCCCTAAGCAAGAGGTCAACAGGTAAAATGTGAGGTCTTTGTACCAGGCAGAAGAGACACTCTTCATTAGCCAAAGCATCATTGAACTTCTAGTGCAAGAAGTCGAGGCAGGAATCTTCCCCTCGCAGTCGTGTAAGCATGGGAAGATACCTCCTCTCTGAGGTGCTAGCCTCCAGATCTACCTCCGAGCAGGAGTTAAGCATTGTGCAGAAGCCTGTGGTGCTGGTTGAGGCACCAGGAAGAGCACCCAGGTGGCCTGGAGGATCCTCTTCAGGGCTATCCCCCTTTGACTCTAAAGAGAAGATTGGCACGGTCAGCATAGGGAGGGACATAGCCTCATTGGCACAGGTCCCATTATCTTTCATGGTATGGAAGATCTTCATGGCGCTGAGCCATTTATTTTACCAGGATCTGGAGCCAACCAGGGCACTATCTGTGTCATTACATGCACTATGGGGTGCAAAAAATATGCTAGGTGTAGCAGACCATGGCGCTATCTGTATCAGAGCTGAGCAGTGCATACATCCAAGAGTCCCACTATAGGTACCATGGCATGGAAGGAGCTACCCTTGCCATCTATGGAACAAGACACTAGTCGACAGATGTCAACACATCTGGCATGGAGCATCTTGGAGCCAGCTTTTACCATTAGCCCTCAGGTCAAGAGACAAGGATGATTCCATCTGATCCCCTACAAGACTTGCCTCAACATACCTCCTTTCCAGAGGATATCTGCTATTCCAGGATTTTGGATAAGCTGGTGAAGACTTCATCTATCAATGTAAGAAAAGACAAAGATCCGAGAATTGGTTTTCAGGTTCCTTCAGTTCAGCAGATTCCACAATTATCCAGATTCAAACATTTCCAGGACTGTCAAATGAGAATGTGGCAGATGCTTATGTTTTGTCTTCTGGTTTCCCAGAAACTGGACCTTAAATATAGAGTTCATGCTAGCCTAGGTTATGTGGTAGTCCAGTTGCCACATCAGCCTGTGGTAGTGAAATCCGTTTTGGTATTGTGCCAAGTACACTTCTGATCACTTTAGCACACCCCTTGGGACCCAAAGGCTTTGAATACATTCAGGAAAATGGTCTTCCAGGGTTCCATCTGAGCGCCCAGATTGTGGCTCACTTAATTCTACATGGTGCAGTATGTGCACAAATGCATCCAGAAGCTAAAACCCTTGACAAGATCGTGATCTTCAAAACATGCCAACTTCTGTGAGCACTGGAAGACATGGAGGAATGTGAGAAGTACCTTATCCTTTTTGTATACAAAGCTTTTGATACAGCAATCAGGACTTGGCTGCTTCCATAGAGATATGAAGGTTTGGGAAGATGTACATGATTATCTCACAAATGTACCCTGCTTAGAGGAGAGTTTGACAAAATGAAGGACACAGTGACTCTGATTAAGGAGCATCAATCCACATTACAGTCATTGACTGCAGCAGTGGACCAACCAACTCCTACCCAATGTCCATATTTCTCTTACAAATGGCCATTTTTCCAAAGACATTCCTTCCGCTCTTTTCTGCATCATCAAGCTCCTTGGACTTGTGAAGACTGAACAAACTGCTCGTTTGGGAGTGATTCAAGATGAACTTCTCCAGATGATTCTCCCTTTCATTCAGTTGAGGTATTGGATATGTACTCTGGATTTGAAAGACACTTTTTTGTGCACATTCCTATTCATCCTGTTCATCTGAATTTCCTCAGGGTCGTGATGGACATGTACTGCCAATATATGGTGCTCTCCTTTGGCCTGTCAGCAGTCTCAAGGATCTTAATGAAATTGTGGTGATACTGCTGCATCAGCAGGGAGTCTGAGTATTTCTACACCTGGACGATTAGTTGGTGATGGGTCTATTTCTGTTAAGAGTGCTGGAGTACCTCAAACTCCATACAGCTCCTTTAGTCCCTAGGCTTCCTGGTCAACTTTCCATGTCAAATTGGGTTGTGGATCAAAGGATTCAGTTCATAGATGCTTGGATAGTTACTTCAGAAAAAGGTGTTTCTCCTTGTCAAGAGAACCGCATTGCTCATGGGTCTTCCTTAAACAACTCAGGTTGGTTCTGGTCTTTCTTGGAAATACGGTGGCTGCAGTGCATGTGGTTCTCTCAAACACCCCCCACCACCACCAAATATGCCATAGCTGGTCCTCACAGCATGGATATTTAACATGCAGTAGTCTCCTCCTTATGCCTTTTGATTTTCTGATTTCCACCATTTTTCATTTCATTTATTAAAATTTATTGATCGCCTAACACAAACAGGCCTAGGCGATATACATTAAAAACATACATAATAAATTTGTCAAGCATATAAACAATCATACCAGGAAACCTTCAACCAGAAGGCTGTGGCATAGTAAACCTCTAGTGCCTCAATGAGGTCCTAGCTCAACTCATGGCTGTCACACCGGCATAAAGAATAAATAAAATTACAGGTTCTGGTTTCATATTCTCTGTACCTTCCGTTTTTTCATAATAGGATGGTTCTATGAACTCAAAAGTTCCTTCCGAAAGTAGTATTCATGTTTCACATAAATTGAGCACTGATGCTACCTAACTTTCTTCCCGAGACCATGTGTGCACAAGGGAGAGCAGACGCTTCACCACTCGGACTATAAGAGATCTCTGGCCTATTGCCTAAAGAGGATTTCTCTCTACATCAAACTTCTCAACTGTTCATGTCCTTTGATCCTGATAGAGAACAGTTGCTAAATGAACTCCATCCATTTCACTAGCAGGCTGTATAGCACATACTTAAACACTGGATAGATTACAGAATACAGACTATCGAGGCTCATCAAATGAGAGCCTTGGCGACTTCACTGATTCTTTTCGGGGCCACTTCTACTAAAGACATTTCGCAAAGCTGCTACTTGCCCTCTGTTCATCCTTTCATGTCCCACTGCTGTCTGGACAGCATGTCCTGAGAAGACAGTAACTTGGAAGAGCAGTTCTGCACAGGATGTTCACCTGGTAGTTTACTTTCCACTTGGTGGGGTTGTTGTCTTGAAGTAATTGCTCTATTATGCAACCCTCAGATTGGGACTCCTCATATGTTATGGCTAATTCATGCCATTTGTCGATTGAGATAGCAAGTTTGCTTACCTGTAAACAGGGTTCTCAGTAGACAGGATGAATTGGTCATACTTAATACTGTCTCCTTCACTGCAAAGTCGACTACCTTGCTTAAGTTCTGGATGAGACTGAGGGACTCACAAGGCAGCATGTGTGTGCAGGAACTCCCTTGCATGTTCAGTAAGACTTTTTTTTTTTTTTTTTTTTTTTTTTAACTGAGCTTTGAAAACTGGGTCTGTCGGTGCAGTCAAATGACGTCACCAACACATTATGGCTCATTCATCGTGCTGTCTACAGAAAACTGTTTACGGGTAAACAAACTTGCTTGATTTGGTAACAGTCCTTAGTTTCATTGTACCCTCTGACTATATTTTAACTTTGGAAACAGGGTACAGTCTTCGTAGTCATTTCAAAAATGGTTTTTGTGAGACCTAAATAGTTGTATTTTTGTAGATGTGTAGAGAAGAAAAAGATCATCATAATGAGCAGGTGACACTGGTATTTGTTAGTCTGAGTTAGTACTCTGGCTGGAGCATCTTCTATAACTCTGCCTTTTTTACTCAGTTTTATCTTATAAAGACCTTTTAGACATACTCTGCATAAATTGCTAAGGGGCCTGTTTACTAATGTGTGTTAACTCATGTAAAATATTTGTATTGCTAATTTACTCTCATGTGGCACTCTGTGCATTCATTAATTGGCCAGAGAACAGTCTCACCTTTTCCTCAAATTTTTCTTAATTGCAGAGAAATAAAGCAAACAGCTCTGCTTATCTTAGTGTTCAAAAGCAAAAATACAGCAGTGCAATTCAGTTATTCAGTATTGGCCTTCCCTAGGTTCCTTCTCTTCCCGGGGCCCTGCGTTCTCTCTGGAACTAGCTTCTTATCCTCCTCCAAGGAAAATGCCCTCAGACTAGAACCCCATTCCTATCTGTGGCTTAAAGTGGACCAGATTAAATGCCTGGTCCTGGGCTTTTAAGGAAGGTTTACCATACATTCCCTTACAACTCGTTAAAGTGATGTAAACATATGTTAGCATTTTCAAATTTAATATTAATGCAGATTTTTGTTAAATTCTATAGGAGCTAGCAGATTAGCATTATTTTTGTATATTCACCCTCTTAAATTTAATGTGGTTCATGTTAATGCAAAAATGTATAGTTTTTTTTTTTTTTAAATGTGCATGAATTATTGCCACACTTCAACACATTTTAGTAAATAGGCCCCTAAATGTTTCTATAATTACAGCTCAGCTGTTTTCTACTGTTGTAGCTATTTTATGATGATCATGGGACACACTAAGGCCCATCACTGTAGTGTTTACAGAAGTACCTGCTCTTTACACAAGGGAATTGAGTGAGTTGCTGGGATCCTCTTCTCACTTAACTCATTCAGTATGAGCTTCAGTCACTTTTATGACAGGCTGCTAAAATTATGAATTTAGCATTGCATTATACAGAAAAAAACCCAAACCAAATTGATTTGTCTGACTTGACATTGCTTGTGCAAACAAGTTGTACACTTATAAGAATATTCCTAACATCTACAAATAGATCACTTGGTAATGTTTAGCAGTGTTAAATTGTGAAAAAATAATAGTTTTGGTTAAGGATAGGAGCAGAGAGAAAAGATCAAGATTCATTAATTTCTTCCCCCAGGTTTTGCTTTAACATTTTTTAAATGAAGATTTATTGCTGTGCTGTTACAGTTGAAGTTTCAGTGAGCTACATTGTTGTAGTAATCCAGAAGTTGTCTTTCTGTTAGTTCTGGGGGATATGTTGGCTATGCAGCAAAGGATAGTAGTGATAGTTCTTCATATTTGATTTCTCTTCACAATATACTAGAAATGAGTACAAAAATTATAATTCTGGTTTTCAGTCATTAACCCGGCCCAGAATCCACTCATTTCTTAGTGGGCATGGCTTTGGTCTTTGCAATGACAAATTAAAATTATCTAGGAGAATTGACAGTGAAATAAACTTCCCCAAAGTGCATTAACTCTCACCAGGTTGTTCTGGAAATCTATGCACAGTGCCTTGTAAAAGTCTTCACAGCCTTGAACATTTTTCATGCTCTGCTATCAAATGCATTATGATTTGTATTTTTTTAGGAGTTTGTTTCACTGATCTAAACAACATACTCAACATTTTCATCATGAAACAGTTATAGAAATATTCCAAAACTTAAGAATAAAAAAAAATTGATTACACAAGCTTCACACTCTGTCAGAGCAAACCTAAGTTAACTTCAGTTCAAAAAGTTGCCTTAACAAGGTCCATAAGTTAGAGCTGACTGAATACCCTTAGATGAAGAATTAAGCTATTTGTTGTCTGAAATGAATTTAAATCAAAGGTCAAAACATGCCGAGCAGGGAGTTTCCAATATCTGGGATAATGTAATTCAAAGGTACAGATTGGGGCAAGGCTATAAGATCATTTCATTGTGTTTGAATATCCCTTGGGGCACTGTCAGGTCCATCCCTGTAAAATGGAAACAGTTTGTAACTATTAAGACATTGCCACAATAAGACCATCATTCCAAAGTCCATGGCCATAGGTTAAGGAAACTGTTGCCTAAGGTCACTGTGAGGTCTAAGATTACTTTAAAACAACTACGGAGGTCTTTTGTCTGAGATGGGAAAAATGTTGACTGTTCAACAATTTTAAGATTACTCCACAAACATGGGCTGAATGGAAAGATAGCAAGAAGGAAGCCACTGCTGAAGAAAAGTCATGTGATGTTCCACATAGTGTTTTTGAAGAAACACTTGGGAGACACTTCATGCACATGGGAAAAGGTTTTAAGATCTGATGAGACCAAAGTGAACTTATTGGTCTCACCACTAAAGTGATATGTGGCACCCTGCTAAAACCATCCCTATAGTAAAGCATGGTAATGGCAGCATGTGATGTGTGGATGCTTTGCAGTTGTGGGGATAGGGAGACTTGTGAGAATCAAGGAAAAGATGGGTGATGCCAAGACCAGGCAGATCCTGGAGGAAAACCTGAATCCAATATGCCATAGACCTGCTACTGGGCAAAAGTGACAACAGAGAAGAAAGGGAATGTCTATGAGTGGCCCAGACTTGACTCCAATAGAAAATCTGTGGCAAGACTCGAAGACTACAGCCCAGAATCAATCCCTAGCCAACCTGAGAGAGTATGAGCTGTTTTGTCAAGAAGAATGGGCAAACACTGTGTCATCCTGCTGTGCAAAATTGGTAGATATTTATCCCAAATGGCTCATGACTGTTATTGCTGCAAAAAAGACATTACCAAGTATTGTATTAAAAAAAAAAAAATCTTCACAACCCTTGACTCAATCAAGATTTCATAGTTATTCTTAATTTCAGAATATTTCTATAATTTTATTTCATGATAAAAGTGTAGAATGTTGTATAGATCAATGAAACGCCCACTTTAATGCATTTTAATTTCTATTTTTATAGAGAGCATAATGTTAAAAATGTATGAGGGTGTGAAGACTTTTACAAAGCACTATAAGGTTTGGTATGTAAAGTACATAGAAGAGTGACACTACAGATAGCTTGTTACTTGACTGCCTGATTTACAAAATATGCTGTGCTGTAACCCAAACCATTGAATACCCCTTGCAAACCAAATCTGCTGTAACACGCTTTGAACTTTTCAGCTGGAAAAGCGTGATATGAATAAATGATGATGAAATGATAAAGCAGTAATGTTTGCTCTCTGTTTAAAACAAGTTTAAAAAGTCATTATTTAAAAAATAAATCTTTAAGCTATTTTCACCCCCGACCCCCCCCCCCCCCCCCCCCTTTCATCTCTGTTGTATTCCTTTTGTTAAATCAAATTTCTGGTTATTGTATTAAAGGAAAAATCTACTTAGTCTTAATTGTTTCTAATTTTCATCACATACTATATATAGATATATTTCATAGAACAGGGGGATTGAAATAGGCAATTTTTAGCACGTAAAAATTCCAGGGCAAAAAAAATCTGTGTAACTTCAGTGTGTCTGGTCACTTTATGCCATCCTTATAAATCTAAATCAAAAATGTCCAATGTGAAACAATCTTACAAAAATGCACCATACATAATTAAGTACCTTCATTCAAAAACTTTATTTAAGAATATTTTGTGTGGAATTAGGTATCGTTGTGTATCCTTATAAATCCAACATGCGTTGATTCATATTAATCTGTCACAACAAACCTTCAGGATCCCAACCTGTTCCAGCCTTTTTTATACAAGCTGTGTTTAGCCAAAATAGCTGCTTTAGGGAGGCCAAGAAGTATCGGCAGGGCAATAGTGCAAGTTCCACTTAACAATTACATCTTCAAAATGAGAATACAACACATCTGTTATCAAAAACATGTATGGCACGTAAGGTGCGAAGCTAATATATTATCAAAAATTAATCTAACAATTTCAAACCCTCATTAGTTAATATCCACCTTTTCACTCCTTCTTGTTTCCAACTTTCTTCCACTTCATCCCACAGCTTTATCCCCATATAAGATACATTCTAAGTTATCTTTTGTAATCTTAACAAAGGGCACAGAACCCAGCATCACATAAATGACTCGTGTTTCTGTATGTTCTTCATATTGCAGTCAATTCAACTTATATTTATTTAAATTTATTTTTCACAGTCTCCTATAGCACTCTAGGTGAGTTAGAAATAAAACAATTTAATATCACATAAAGACAAACCTTCAATAGACTTTACGAAACAATCTTAAAATTCCTCAGCATCTAAAATTAAAAACATACCTGTAATTTTGTGTATCCTGCTTATTCCTTGCTCCTTGAATATGCCTCCCTTTTCTTTCATCTTTTTGTTTGGCATCTTATGTTTTTTTAAAAATATATTTGTGTTTTGTTCTATAAAATATTGCTTTAAACATATCCTGCCAGAAAACCATTAAATGTAGTTTTGAGCAAAGTTTTGGCTGAGATCTCACAAATTATTATTTTTAATTGTGTAACTGTAGTTCTTAAACTAAGAAAAGTTCACTAAGTGTAACATAACAGCTGTTGCTAATACTGACAGCATTTTCACAATGAACTGGTTATGGAAATAACTCCTCTCATCCTTTAGCACTGAAAAATCAAAGACCAAAAGAACTGTACACATGTTCTTGCTCCTGTATCTTAGTTTTATTCATGGCCCTTTTAAAATACTTTAAACTAAATATCAGTACCACTACTTTTCTATAATGCATTTCCAGGGCCAGATTTACTTTTTATATGCCCCTATGCCTAGGAAGAGGTTTCTGGCCCCCTCCCCATCTGAAGCAGGGATAGTGGGAAGGAAGGGGATCCCATTGTGCTGGTCTGACCCAAGGTGGTGTGAGGCCTGGGACAAGTCAGCCTGTATGTCCCCATCCCCCACGGTAGGGTATGATCTTTTCACTATTTTACTGATAGGAGAGCAAGTGCTTCTGCTGCTGCCTTTCCTGGCTTCACGTTGAAGCCTGATTCATATAGGCCCACTAGTCTTGTGGTACTTGTTAAAACTATACTTTCTGTCTTCATAGTGAATCAGGCAGAGGAGAGTACAAATGCAGATAAGTGATATTCTACTCTTGCTGGAGGAAGGGAAAGTGGGCAAGGATCACAGCCCTGACCCTGAGTGTGCATGATTTAGGTGAAGAGAGGGTCCTCCTTCAAAGAGAGGTGACAATTTATGGCAGCTGCTTTTGATCACAGTAGCTTTTTTCCTTCAAGCATGGTACCCTCTGCATAGCAGGTGCCACTAAGCAGATACTGTGCCTTATGGGAAATGTGGACCTGAATATTTCTTATGTTTTCACAGTGCAAGACACTGAACTAGAGTCTAAAGTCCAGTTCCATTTTACATTTATTTCAGATTGTAAATTTAAGTGGCATTAAAATACTACTTAATTTTCTTTGGGCAACCATTTTTATTCAATATATTGTACTTGTCAATCAGAAGTGCTTAATATTTTATTTCTAATATTTATATAGTAAATAAGTTATTCATCATGTCTACCATCAGATTGCATGTAGTAAGCTAACTACAGTAGACAAGTGTTACCTTTTATACCAACATTTTTGTCAAGTTATGTACTTTCCCTGGAGAGAATTCCTAGACTTAGATATTTTGGGTAATACAGCTAGATCAGTATTCTCCAGCCTTTTCCAGCCCAAAACATGCTCAGATTGTTGTAATCATTTGTATAGCCCATACCAGATGTATGCAGCACTGCATAGACACACAATGCACGGTCCCTCGTCTTTGGAGCTTACAGTTTATGGTTTTATTTGTTTTTTTAGACGGTCACATCAATAAAAGCCTTCACAACGGTGTACAAATGATAAAACAGGGAAATACAATAGATAGAATTAAAAGATCATAACAGCTAAAATTACAAAGTAGAAGTAGAATCAGAATATAGCTGTTAAAATTAACCTGAAATATTAAAATAATAATAAAAATAAACATCTTGCTAAAATTGAGGAAGCACAATAAAGAAACAAGTAAATTAGTAAAGACATACAGCAAAAACAAATTGCCGTTAGCTAAACCTGCAAGATCATGACTGAGAAGTATTAAAATAGGTGGTTATAGGTGGGATGAACACGAATATGTTTAGCACAGCCTATCCATGGTTAATAGCAAACATCTTGAAAGAAACCTGGAACTCTTTCAATGAGCAAATTCATTTGATATGGGCTGGAAATATTGCCCTGATCACTTTAGTTTCTTGTTCCAGCAACTAAACTTCCAGAAGTATGTTGCTGAAAAATAGTAGCAAGATGGAGAGTGCGTGGGGTGAGTTAGCTGGATAGTTACCTGTCATCAATAGTAAGAAGGTGTTGGCTGGTGTTTCAAAGTGTGGTTCATTCTTAGAGCTAGATTTGTCAAAATGCTATTCTTTTAGCAAAAAAAAAAAAAAAAAAAAAAGCGGCTGTGTTACAGAAAATTGTGGCAGGCTGCAAATCTGCAGCCTGCCACATCACAATGGAAAATTGTCATGCAGCGTTGCGACCACGCTAATATCTTCTTCCCCCGTAGCGCCCAGAAGAAAGGTGCTGGTATTTTCCTGTCGATAGGGCTGAATTAGCCATGCTGTCTGGGAGCGCATCGCAACCAGTCAGTAGGCGGAGTTTTCTCAGTTAGTACAGAGTTTTGAACTCTGGCTGCACGGTGAGCTTCCTGCGCGATTGCCTTGTTACCTCAGTCTCTTTTTCTGCGAGCAGTCTGCACGCGGGGTTTTTTTCCTCCTCGTATCTGAAGACATTTTTTCACCAATTTTTCGATTTTTCTTCATTTTTCTTCTGGGCAGTGATGGCTCCTAAGCCTAAGTACTGCCAATGCGATAAAATTGTCCATTACAGATGGACATAATTACTTCTATATATGCCTGGGGGCTGGAACACTACCAAATCTCATGCCGAGACTGTGGTTGTATGTCCCCCCGAGCCCAAAGGCAATGCACAGAAAAAAATTGCGCGTTTAAAGATATCATCCACACAGTCTTCGCTGGGACCGACAAAGACTGAAGAAGACACCAGCTTAAGCGATCTGCTTCGCTAGAGGGTGCCTCGGCCAGGTTGGTCATACCACCAGGGCCAGTGAAAGGAGTTGAGGCCGCAACTCCTCTTCCACAAAAAGCCCCTAATGAGCTGCTTGGGTTTCAGGGTACTTGTACCCGCTCGCTCCCGCTCCTCGACGCCAAATAAATCGGAGCATAAAAAAACAAAACAAACGAAGCATTCGAAGAACGGCGCGTTGGCGCAGGGATGTGTGCATCGGCGCACGGCTGTGAGCATGAAGGCGCATCTAAACGTACAGCATCAGAGCATATGACACACAACGCATTGAAGCATGATGACTCAAAACGTGCAAAGCTCTCGATTCAACCTCAAACTCAGACGCACATGACACCAGTCTTGATGCAGTCTACACTGCACAGTCAGAAACATCTTAAAAAAGACACACAAAACGAAACACATAAGATCATCAAAACCTCGTGACACAGATTCTGACCAACATGTGGAACTAGTCTCTGTCCATGACTCCGACATCTCTAGCGAGGGTTCTGAATCTGATGGGTCTTCATTTAGTAGACCACAATCTCCTTGTCTTCTACATTAGTCATGCCTGCCTGCCTCAAGACTTGCTCATAGCAGCACTGCCTCCAGGACCATGTCCATCTCCAGGACCTTCACAACCTCAACATCTCGCATCTAAAGCGGTTACAAATTACGCAGGCATTAAATACTTTTTTCCAAGATTTGGAGTCTGCACATCCTCAGCCTCCACTTGCGCCTTCTCAACCTTTGCCATCTGCATCACCGACTCCACTCCTTCCGTCTCAGCTACCAGCACCAACTCCAGTCCCAGATCGACCAGACTCGCAATGGACGTCTTCGCCTGGTTCATTCACAGGATTCCCATCTGATCCTCCAGAAGGTCTCCCGGAACCTTATTCCCCTCCTGAAGACTTGTCCTACGCAAAGTTCATCGAGAAAGTAGGCTCTCTTTTAAATATCAAGATGGGAAAGATCCCTGATCCTAGATCAGAGGTTCTAGGAATACTGAAAATATTTGAAATGCCTCCAGAGCCAACAGCTCTACCACCACATACAGTGCTGGATGCAGTTCTTCGTAAAATGTGGGAGAAACATTTTACCACCACAGCCACATCCAGGAAAACATACTTAAAGTACCGTATACGTAATTCCATGATTTACGATTCCACACAACTCAATTGTAGTGGAATCTGCACTATCGAAGGCAAAAAGGACAAAACGTCATGCCAATTCACCACAAGGAAAGGACCATAAGTCTATGGATGACTTCGGCCATAAGGTATACCATTCGTCCATGCTAGCAACAAAAATTCAACACCATCAGTTTTACGTAATCCAATATTTATTTGAATGTCTTCAGAGATTACGTCCCTTATGTTTAGCCTCTGATAACTCCCTACCACAACCATTTACAGACATGGAAGAAGGTCTTCGCCATCTACTTCGGTCTGTATATGAGTCGTTTGAGTCTTCCGCAAGATCTTCGGCTACGGCTATAGCAGCATGACGAATGGCGTGGTTGAGAGCGAGCACAATTACAGAGGACGTTCATGATAAATTAGTGGACATAATGTGTCTAGTTGACAATCTTATTTGGTGATAAATTTGGGGAAACTGTTACCCTTTTTTTTTTTCTTTATTAATTTTTAACAAATATATAAAGAATTCTCTTGACAAATCATATGCATACATACATAACTTATCATAATAAAAATAAAGAAATTTCTTCAATTTATGTAAGCATTTCAAGTCCACAATATTTGATCCAAGTGGTCATCTCATATCAAACTCATACAATAACCTTTAAACATTTAACATCGGCAGGAGCTTATTTCATTAATAAGGTAAGACTAACTCAGACATTATCAAGGCTTAGAAACTAAATCATGGGTACTCACACACACCGACTTCCAGAATTATCACACAAAAACTGTGTTAATTGAGATGGTACAAAAAAGAGAAATGACTTATCTTTAAACTTAATTAAACATTTACAGGGAAATCTCAATGTAAAGGTAGCTCCCATCTGTAATACCTGAGGCCTCATCAGTGAAAACTGCTTCCCCCTTTTCTGCGTAGATTTAGATACATCAGGAAACATCCTTACTTGTAAGCCCATAAATTTTTCAGAACGGTACTTAAAGTATAACTTCAAAATCCATTCTTTATCCATTTCCAAAGCAAAATTTACTATCAATGTGGCTGGCTTAGCTAGAGTCTGGTCTGATGTTTCCAAAAAGTCCGTTAAATTCAAATCTACAGCTCCATTTTCTTTTCCTTCTGGTACCTTCAAAGGGCCAGAAGTCTCACTGGAAACCTTCCTTAAAACTCCTCTCACAGGGACATAAAATGTTCGTGTGATTGGTGGAATTTGGTCTGGAGGAACTTTTAAAATTTCTTGTATACATTTTTTAAACATATCTCTTGGTATTATATGAGAAACTCTCGGAAAATTAATTATCCGGAGATTCTTATTTTTTAACAAGTTCTCCATATTCACAATTTTATCTAGCAAAACCAGGTTATCTTTAATTATATGTTCTTGCTTAATTTTCACAGATTCAAATAACACTTTCTTCTCAGTTTCACAACTATTAATAGCTTTCATCGTGTTTTCTAAAAATTTTATTCGGACTTCATGATCATCAATCTTAAAACAGACTGAGCTATTCAGAATTATCATCAGATTCCCTAGCTCGACCATAGTTTCCCACAACGATTCTAAAGTTATTTGTCCTGGTCTTTGTGGATTATAAGGGGAAATTTTTAAACTTAACTGCTGAGGCGTAGATGTGCTCCCTGGTTGATTCAGCCCCAGTCCGCCTCTGTCTGGGCTGCCAAGGTCAGCTTCAAGCCCGCCAGGCTGTTCTTCCCCGCTGCTTTCTTCCATTGGTAAACTCCCTGACCGACTCACGCTGCTAGCACTTTCGGCCTGCGGCGCTTCCGGGTTCCCATCCGGGTCTCTCAGCGTCGCTGGATTCCTTGGCGCTTGCCTTAACATCGGGGACAAAGTTGTCTCAGAGTCTGGCAGGGAACTCAGCTCCTCTCCTTCTGTTCCCTGCTCTAGCGACTCAACTCCCGACGCTGCTGCTCCTCGAAGAACGTGGGCATCCATCGGACCAGTTCTAGGGGTCTCGAGAGTAGCTTCAGGGAGAGCTTTTTCCCGAGCACGCCTTTTTCTGGTCGAATGGGGCATTGCAAACGAAAATTATCCGAAGAATATTCCAAAGGTAAGAGCTCCACGCTCCCGGTGTTTACTCCATCGCCATCTTGGATCATTCCCCACTCCATGTATTTCGAAACTGTTACCCTTCTAAAAGAACAGAGTACCGCTGTACTGTCACTCACATCTCCAATGGACCACCATACCTCATCCAGGAAATTTTACCCTTCATTGAGGAAGAAATCCTACTTAAGGGCACCCTTTAAACCATACATTACCTATCGAGCGCAGAATTATTCCCACCAAAGATACCAATCTCACTCATCAATCCCGTGGACAACCTAGTCAACGACGACCACAAAAGCAAGCACCAGCACCTCCTCCAAAACAGACGTCATCTTTTTGAGCTATCCCGAGCCACCTGCACCACCATCCATAGGTCGCCTTCAACTATTTTATGCCAATTGGAAGGCGATTACCTCAGATTGTTGGGTGCTGAACATCATAAGGGAGGGCTACTGAATACATTTTATAACCCTCCCATGCCTCCCTCATGTTCCCTCCCTCCGAGATACATCGACCCACTCACTGTACCTTCAAGAACAGTTACAAAATCTACAAATCCAGAAATCCATTCAAAGAATTCCAATGTCATGGGAAAATCAGGGATTCTACTCCCATTATTTTCTCATTCCAAAAAAGTCCGGAGGTCTTCGACCTATCTTAGACTTACGGAATCTCAACAAACACATTCAAAAAGAAAAATTCAAGATGACCTCTCTCAAGACTATTCTTTCCCTCCTACAACCCAATGACTGGCTATGTTCCATAGACTTGAAGGATGCGTACTCCCATTTACCCATGCATTCTTCTTCCTGGCAATACCTTTGCTTTCAATCTCAGAGCAGCCACTATCAATACAAGGTTATACCCTTTGGCCTGTTTTCAGCCCCAAGAGTGTTCACAAAATGTTTAGCGGTGGTGGTGGCTCACCTCAGACAACTGTCAATCCAGATTTTTCCCTATCTGGATGACTGGCTTTTAGTAGCCTCGGTTCAGGCTGCTCTATGAACTCACACGTTCCAAACAATCAACTGTCTTCAGACATTGGGCTCATAATCAATTACGAAAAGTCCAACCTGCAACCAACCCAAACACTACAGTTCATTGGAGCGCTCATTGATACATCACAACAGAGAGCATACCCTCCCACAAGACAGGATTCAAACTCTAGCCTCACTAGCTCAACGTCTATGCCACCGATCACATGCATCGGCACGTCAAGTCCTCCAACTACTGGGTCATATGGCGGTAGCTATCCATGTGGTTCCCTACACGAGACTACACATGCTCCGCCTGCAATGGGGGCTAAAAAATCAATGGTCTCAATACTTATAACCCCCCTCAACCAGGATACAACTTACCACTCAATGTGCACCGATATTCAATGGTGGAAAAACACCACCAGTCTGACCTCGGGAACACCTTTCCGGTTACCTCCCCATCAACTCACATTCACAACGGATGCATCCAGAAAGGGCTGGGGAGTCCATCTGTGCAACCTAAAGACTCAAGGTTTCTGGTCTTCTCAGGAGAGCACACACCAGATCAACCACCTGGAACTTCGAGCCATTTGGAAAGCACTTCAAACCTTCTCCCTTCAAGTTCAGGGCAAACATCTCATGGTATACACAGACAACGAAGTCGCCATGTTCTGGATAAACAAGGAAGGAGGGTCAGGTTCATGGATCCTTTGTCGGGGAAACACTTCAGATACTGACATGGGCAATAGCAAATGAAGTTTCGATACAAGCCACTTACCTCCCAGGTTTAGACAACGTCATGGCGGATTGCCTCAGAGGTTTTCATCCACACGAATGGATTTGAAATCGAGAAGTAGCAACCAGAATCTTTCAACGCTGATGCAACCTGATAATAGATCTCTTTGCCACAGAGAACATTTTGCTCCATTTACCCAAGCAAACTTCGTCATGCTCCAGATGCCTTTCTCATCCCATGGACGGGGGGGGCTTGCTCTACACTTACCCTCCCATTCAGCTAATATCAAAGACGATTCAAAAATGCATCCGAGACTCAGCGGATATGATCCTCATAGCTCCAGCATGGCCAAGGCAGCCGTGGTATCCGTACTTTATGCGACTATCCATTTACCCACCAATTTCACTGGAGAACCATCCATGTCTGTTGACTCAGGAAGGGGGTCCCTCCTTCATTCAATGCATCATTCCCTCCACCTGACAGCTTGGAGGTTGAAAAGCAATTATTAAACCACCTGGGACTGCTATCTCAACTTGAAGACATTCTCATTGCATCAAGGAAACCTTCAACCAGGCATAACTATGCAGGAAACTGGCATTACACAGAATGGTGCAAACCGCGACGACTAGACCCTTTCTCATCAACAGTCACGCAACTCCTAGAGTATCTCCATACGCTCTACCTTGCTGGTTTAGCGTTCGCTTCAGTTCATGTGCATGTTGGTGCTATTGCAGCTTTCCACCACTCTCATAATGGACTTCCCATTTCCAACCATCCTTTAATCTCCAGATTCATGCGAGGCATGCTACGTCTAAGGCCACCGGTGTCAAAGCCACCTATACCATGAAATCTCAGTATTGTCCTTGAACAGCTAATGCTGCCTCCTTTCGAACCATTAGATTCATGCCCCAAAAAATACCTGACATGGAAAACTGTATTCCTAGTGGCCGTCGCATCAGCATGGAGAGTAAGTGAGCTGCAAGCCTTGGTTCACTATTCCCCTTATTAGAATTTTACAATAATAAAGTCACTCTTCGGCCTCATCCTACTTTTCTTCCTAAGATAGTATCAGATTTTCATATAAACCAGTCAATTACACTGCCAATCTTCAAACCTGAACCTCATCATAATGACTGGGACAGATATCTGCATTCTTTAGACTGTAAAAGAGCATTAGCTTATTACAAACAAAGGACTCAATCTCAATGCAGACCATCTCAACTGTTCCTCTCCTTTAACCCTAATAATCCAAGCCAGCCGGTCTCCAAGAGCGCCATTGCTAGTTGGTTGTCCCAATGCATTCAATTCTGCTACAATAAACGTTCTCTTGCTTTGAACGACAAACCTAAAGCACACCAGATATGCGCAACAGCAGCATCTGTTGCGCATTTGAGAGAGGTTCCATTGCTGGACATCTGCAAAGCGGCAACTTGGACTTTTCTTCATACCTTCACATCTCACTACTGTATCGAACAGCAAACATCTTCCGATGCAGTTCTGTCAACCCAAAATTATGAATAAGACTGTCTACCTTTTTTGAAGGGTAGTGTTCTCAACTAATAAAACATATATTATATGGACACAGTCCGGGAGCTTGGGACTCCCAGATAGCATGGCTAATTCAGCCCTGCTATCGACGGGGAAAAAGCAAGCAAACGGTGTTTCCGTAGATAGCAGCATGAATTAGCCATGCGATCCCTGCCCATCTCCCTAGACAGTCTACAGATTTTACCAAAACGTTTTCCACGTACATCTCGCTTGGCTACAAGAGACTGCGGTAACAAGGCAATTGCATGGGAAGCTCACCGCGCAGCCATACAGAATTCAAAACTCTGTACTAACTGAGAACTCCACCTACTTGACCAGTCGCGACGTGCTCCCAGACAGCATGGCTAATTCATCCTGCTATCTACGGAAACACCATTTATGGTAAGCAAACTTGCTTTTCCTGTGCTAAAGTGCGATACTTTATCGCATGCAGCACTACTAGTCCCTAATTTCCCTTAACCCCACCCAAACTCCTCCCACTTTACTAGAAAATAAAAGTTTGCATATGCAATTTGCGATGCGTTGTTAATCGTGTGGGGTACGGCATTATCACGTGCGATAATGGAGTAATGCCTCAACTAATAGCACTCTTAATAGCTTGCTTTGTTATAGCCAAACCATGTGAAAACAGTGGTTTTTGTTTCTTTATTTTTTTCTGGCTTTTCTTGTTTTTATAAATTAATATAGTTATGTTAAAGAATTAGGGATTATAAATATAGTATTTTTTTTCTATTACTTTACTTTCTTTCTTTATATTATATTATATTTTTATTTTGTTTTATTATGTAGTTGTTTTGTTTAGTTATCTTTTAATTTTTCTTTTCTTTTATTCTTTTTATATTTGAAATTGTGAACCGTCTTGGTCAGACTGTGTCTGTGAAAGTCGGTATAGAAATGTTCTTAAATAAATAATGTGCGTGATAATGGTCTATTGCAAATTGATGAATGACCATGTTAGTTTGGTAAATTGCTTTTAATCCATCATCATTGGAAGATTCTTTTATTTTATTCCATTGTAGAAGGATGCTGGAATACTTTTTTTTTTATTTTCAAACTCACTTGATGTTTCATGTGGGAAGCACCAAAGTATCTCTTCAAATATTTTTTTATAGGGTTAATACACTTCTACATATGAGAATGATCTAAAATAGCTACGTTACTTCATCCGTAGGGTTGAAAAAGACAAACATGACTTCTCTTACCCTGGTAATTCTGACTTGTGTACCTGATCTAGCATCTTATTTTATCCTGCCCTCTATCTTGGCCAACAAAAACACAGAAAGCTGTTTTGTTCTTGCCACTAATCAAAATAGCAAGAATTCCTCCAAGTTTTTATACACGTGGTTTAAAATTTTGCAGCACACCTGTATACATCTGATAGAGAATAATCAACTTGTTCTCTACAGTCCTCTGTGAAATGATCAACAATAGTTTCATATGTTGCATCCTCTTCCATTGTTTCAGGCAGATCATTTTATTCAGAGAGTACCTAAAGTTAGGATTAGATATTCCAGACCATATCACTTTATACTGTTTTTGCCTGTACAATTTAATTTTATAGTAAATAGGCAGCTGAAGTTTTTATCTCTGTAATCTCTTCTCCTTGGATATAATAGAGAGGCGCATCTGGGAGCTGAAAGGTCATTGAGTAACACACAGGGTTCATGGGATTCTGATAGGGAGGAAAGACAAACTTTTGTGGCCCTTTTGGATGGTCTTCATTACTACCAAGTACAACTAATAACACAGTTTATCATAGTATTCTATAAACATGAATTATTTGGCAGACAGTATATTTTCTTCTAGTGCAATCTATACAAAAAGAAGAAATACCCCAAAACAGTCAATAGCTTATGTCAAAGAATCTGCAGGCTAGGGTTTTGTTCTGTACAACCCCTAGCAGGGTAGAGACGCTCCCACCACTGGGACTATTTCTGTATTATTATTATTTTTTTATATACCGACATTCGATCTCAGTTGAGATATCACACCGGTTTACATTCAGGTACTGTAGGTATTTCTCTATACCCAGAGGGCTTACAATCTAAGTTTGTTTTTTTGTACCTGAGGCAATGGAGGGTAAAGTGACTTGCCCAAGGTCACAAGGAGTGACAGCCGGACTCGAACCCTGGTCTCCTGGTTCATAGTCCACTGCTCTAACCACTAGGCTATTGATACATGTGTAAAGGTTGCAGACATTTCCTCTCCTAGCAAGAACTGAATTTTCCTGTTTGCAATTGAAATCCTCTTTCTAGTTGGGAGTTCTTTATTGTTCAGAAATACTCTGAAACAAATGATGTAAGCCTGCCACTTTTTGGATCAGAAATTCCTGAGATAACACCACACAACTTGTAATGTTCTCTCTTCCGGACAGCAAATGCTCCTCTTGGAAAAGAACTGGAATTTTCCTTTGTAGAATGGAGTTTGTCACTACTCCCTTCTTCGTAAGAGATCACCATTGGTTCTCTCCTACTCACAATACTTCTGGACCCTAAGACAGCTTTCTCTCCTTCAATGCCTGAGGGTTGAAATTTGAGCCTCAGCCACATTCTCTGCAGGAGAGGTGGAAAGAAAAGGGAGCCACCTCTACTTTATATAAGCCTGTACTTTTGTGACCCAAAACACCTCCCTTTGGGAAGAGTCTGAAATACTAACATAAATTCCTATTCTCTGACTTAATCCACAAGTGGAGACATTGTAAGTAAATGGTAAGTGACGGGGAACTTTTAGCACTCCCTTACACATTTGTGAAAGATTACCTTAGGTTTTAAAACCATACTCTCTATAGATAAAATATTGTACATAATTAGTGATGTACTGTAATGATTTTTCAATAATACCATTAGGTTACAGTGGCATCTTGGTGTAGCAGATTCTTGATGTTTTCCAAAGTAAAATAGAAGTTTGGTGTGCACTTTTATTATGTTTGGAAAAGACTGTGTAAACAGTATGTTATCTCAAAAAAGATATAGCAGAATTAGAAAAAGTACAGAGAGGCAGCCAAAATGATAAAGGGGATGAAAACATTTCCCTAAGATAAAAGGGTAAAGAGGTTAGGACTCTTCAGTTTGGTGAAGAGAAGGCTGAGGGGGAGATATGATAGTCTATAAAATGAGTGGAATGGAAAGAGTAAACAATCAGTTGTTTTACTCTTTCGAAAAGTACAAAGACCAGGGGACACACAATGAATTTACTAGGTAATACATTTAAAAGTAATGAGAAAATATTTTTTTACTCAATGCATAAGTAAGCTCTGGGATTCGTTGCCAGAGGATGTGGTGAAAGCTATTAGTATAGCTGCATTTAAAAAAAGGTTTGGACAAGTTCCTGGAGGAAAAGTCCATTAACCATTAAGGTAGAGTTGCAGAAATCCACTGCTTATTCTTGGGATAAGCAGCTTGGAATCTATCTATGCCTTAGGATCCTGCCAGGTGCTTGTGACCTGTCTTGGCCACTGTTGGAGACAGGATACTGGGCTTGATGGACCTTTGGTTGACCCAGTATGGTAAATCTTATGCTGTTACCTACAGAATATATATGCTAGCACAACATACAGTTTAATACCATTAAGGGAAGTTATTGTAACTTCCTTATCACTCTGAGATTATAGAGATTGTTTACTCTGGAGATAGTAAGTTTAAGATTTGGAACATTTAGCAGTAAGAAATATCAACCTTCTCAATAGCACTGTTGCAAGCACCACCCTAATTACCTGTAGCAGCAAGAGTGAAAATATTCTGAGTAGTTCTGTAGTACATCTGCATAAATTATAGATTTGCATATTAAATACATTTTATTTTGCTTCATAAAAATATTCATTTTCTGAACTTTTCATAGGTATCTGGGTAAAATATTTTTTGAGAGTTTTATTTGGTAGGGGAAAGATCTTGGTGCTCAGGGAGGGAATGAAGTGACATTGGCATGGGGATAGGATTTTGGAGATAGAGAAAGGATCTCAGGGATAGAGGAAGGAGAGAAAAATAAGGGATCTCAATGGGGGGGAAGGCAAGGGATGATGGGGAGGAGAGGATCAGGGAAGGATTGGATTGCAGGTGGAAGGAAGGATAAGAGATGGTTGGGAAGGGGGGATTTGGAGCAAGGGAGAAGGAGGAGATTCTCTCTCTCTCTCATACAAACTACTTCCTCTCACCTACTACCAATTTCTCATCTCCCCTCCATTGAATCTTTGTTCTCTCTGCCCCTGCTGACTTTTAACCACCACCTTCACCCACTGCAGACTTTGTTTCCTCCCTTGCCAATTTTTACCCTCAACACATTTATAACTTGGTAATAGGAGAAGCGTGGCGTTGTCTCGGGCCTTGTTGCTTTCCTCTTGTTTTACACGGCCAAATGGTTTTCACTATATAGGACACCATGTTGCTATGTGGTTCAAAGCACCAGCTGGTTAGCTCAGAGAAGGGTGCGTGCACCCACGTGTGTTCCAGGCCCTAGTCTGCAATGATTCCATTGGGGATCTGAAAATTCTATGGCAAGGAACCAATTATGCAGCCTTTGGTACAACTGCAAAATGGTAGGAGTCCAGAGGCCATAGTTATAAGAATTTGTAGAAATCTTACGTTAAAAGAAATCAAGGGGCAAAATGTCATATAAAAGCAAAACAGAAAACTGATAATACACAGAGAAACTTCTACCTCATTGCATCAACTAATTTGATGCGTCTCTATTGCGTGAAAGTGTAAATGGTTAATTGGTGTAATACATCAAGCCCTACATCGCAAAATACCAAGTGTTCTCCTAACTTCTCTGATAAAAGAAAGCACAAGACTAGAAACAACATTCTAGAAAACTTTTTTGGGAGCCATCCCTTACCCAAGACATTAAAGCTACACTTGTACCACAGATTAGTTTCCCTAAGTTAGTAACTTAATGAATTTATATCCCCTTCATCTGTTTTTTATCAATCTAAGAATGGCTCCAAAAAATAGACAGTGTTCATTTAACATAACAACATAGTAGATGACAGAAGATAAAGATGAATTGGCCCAGTTGTTGCCCCTCTCTGGTTCTCTACCATTTTGGATAGATGAGCATATACATTCCCCTACTTATGTAAGCAGTTCTGCACAGATACACAAGTGACAGGCCTTGCTCTTTAGAGCTCACAATCTAGTCAAGATGCATAAGCAAGATAAATCAGAGGCTTCAGGAAAATGTAATTTATTATAGAAACAGGGCTGAAATCAGCAAGTTATGACGAGTCAGGCTTTTAAGGTTTAAAATGTTCTCAGTAAAGAGGGACATTGTTTCCTCTGTACCTTCATCCCTCCATATTAATTTTCTTTGCATTTTATTTTTAATGGAAAATGTCACCTTCCCATACTTTATGGAAGCCTGTCAGATATTTGAATATTGCTGTCATATCCCTCCTTTTCATCCAGCAAATACTTTTTGAGTATTTTAAGCTTCTATGTAAGATTTGTGTTGCAGGCTTTGTTTTCATAGCCCCTCTCTGGACCTCACCCATCCTTTCAATTTCTTTATGAATGTTTGTCCTCCAGAACTAAACACAGTATGCAAAGTTGAGGCCTCTGTAGTGACCTATGTGAAAGCAATATTACTTCCTTATTTTTTTTTCTGCTGATCTCTATTATGCAAGCAAGCATACAAATAGCTTTCCCAGTTGTATCATTACATTAACTGGCCTAGATCTTTTTTTTTCTTTTTTTTTTGTTCTTAAGTTTCCAGTTCATGTCCTCCTAAGTGATATGTGGCTACTAGATTTTTGCATTTTACCCTTTTTGCATTTTTTTATTTTATTTTTTTTAGCATTGAAGTGTATTTTCCAAGCTCTTGACAAGTTTTCCAATTTGTTCAAATTCCTTTTCATTATTTTTCATCCCTATCTGTGTGTTTACTGTTTGTATCATCTATCATGCATGGTTAAAAGGGGAGGTGAAAGAAGCTATTTTAGCCAAAAGATCTTCATTCAAAAATTGGAAGAAGGATCCAACGGAAGAAAATAGGATAATGCATAAGCATTGGCAAGTTAAATGTAAGACATTGATAAGACAGGCTAAGAGAGAATTTGAAAAGAAGTTGGCCGTAGAGGCAAAAACTCACAGTAAAAACATATCCAAAGCAGAAAGCCTGTGAAGGGAGTAAGTTGGACCGTTAGATGATCGAGGGGTTAAAGGGGCACTTACAGAAGATAAGACCATCGCGGAAAGATTAAATCATTTCTTTGCTTTGGTGTTCCGGAGAAGGTTTTCATGGGTAATGATTCAGATGGACTGAGCCAAATCACGGTGGACCTAAAAGATGTGGTAGGCCTGAAGAGTAGTAAATCACCTGGATCGGACGGTATACACCCCAGGGTTCTGAAGGAACTAAAAAATGAAATTTCAGACCTATTAGTAAAAATTTGTAACCTATCATTAAAATCATCCATTGTACCTGAAGACTGGAGGGTGGCTAATGTAACCCCCATATTTAAAAAGGGCTCCAGGGGCGATCCGGGAAACTACAGACCGGTTAGCCTGACTTCAGTGCCAGGAAAAATAGTGGAAAGTGTTCTAAACATCAAAATCACAGAACATATAGAAAGACATGGTTTAATGGAACAAAGTCAGCATGGCTTTACCCAGGGCAAGTCTTGCTCATAAATCTGCTTCACTTTTTTGAAGGAGTTAATAAACGTGGATGAAGGTGAACCGGTATATGTAGTGTACTTGGACTTTCAGAAGGCGTTTGACAAAGTTCCCCAAGAGAGGCTTCTAGGAAAAGTAAAAAGTCATGGTATAGGTGGCGATGTCCTTTCGTGGATTACAAACTGGCTAAAAGACAGGAAACAGAGAGTAGGATTAAATGGGCAATTTTCTCAGTGGAAGGGAGTGGGCAGTGGAGTGCCTCAGGGATCTGTATTGTGACCCTTACTTTTCAATATATTTATAAATGATCTGGAAAGAAATACGACTAGTGAGGTAATCAAATTTGCAGATGATACAAAATTGTTCAGAGTAGTTAAATCACAAGCAGACTGTGATAAATTACAGGAAGACCTTGTGAGACTGGAAAATTGGGCATCGAAATGGCAGATGAAATTTAATGTGGATAAGTGCAAGGTGATGCATATAGGGAAAAATAACCCATGCTATAGTTACACAGTTAGGTTCCATATTAGGTGCTACCACCCAAGAAAGAGATCCAGGCATCATAGTGGATAACACATTGAAATCATTGGTTCAGTGTGTTGCGGCAGACAAAAAAGCAAACAGAATGTTGGGAATTATTAGGAAGGGAATGGTGAATAAAATGGAAAATGTCATAATGCCTCTGTATTGCTCCATGGTGAGACCTCCACCTTGAATACTGTGTACAATTCTGGTCGCCGCATCTCAAAAAAGATATAATTGCGATGGAGAAGGTACAGAGAAGGGCGACCAAAATAAGGGGAATGGAACAGCTCCCCTATGAGGAAAGATTAAAGAGGTTAGGACTTTTCAGCTTGGAGAAGAGACTGCTGAGGGGGCATATGATAGAGGTGTTTAAAATCATTAGAGGTCTACAACGGGTAGATGTGAATCGGTTATTTAGTCTTTCAGATAATAAAGACTAGGGGGCACTCCATGAAGTTAGCATGTGGCACATTTAAAACTAATCGGAGAAAGTTCTTTTTCACTCAACGCACAATTAAACTCTGGAATTTGTTGCCAGAGGATGTGATTAGTGCAGTTAGTATAGCTGTGTTTAAAAAAGGATTGGATAAGTTCTTAGCTGAGAAGTCCATTACCTGCTATTAATTAAGTTGACTTAGAAAATAGCCACTGCTATTACTAGCAACGGTAACATGGATTAGACTTAGTTTTTGGGTACTTGCCAGGTTCTTATGGCCTGGATTGGCCACTGTTGGAAACAAGATGCTTGGTCTGACCCAGTATGACATGTTCTTATATTCTTATGTTCATGTGTAAGAATGGCTTTAATTTGTATTATGGTATAAAAAGTCAGTGATGCACATCTCTTTACTGTGTATCATTGAAATAAGACCCTTATTTAATTTTTTTGTTCATTTAGGACCTGATTTACTAAGGTATTTTAACATAAACAAGGATTAGGGAAAAGATTGAGCAAGTCAGGCCCTTAACATTTGTACCAATCTCATTAGTATAATGTCTTAGGTAACATTTTTGCCATAATTCTATTGAGTCACATCATTGTGCACTGAAATTTGAATCCAGCAGTCTGTCATGAAGACCGAATATCTAGATCTTTTGCCAAATTGTACAAATTGTTTGATAAAATAATGTGGTTGCCACTTGAATGCATAAAAATAAAGGTTAACAAGCACAAATATAATACAATACTTTTTTTTTGTTTGTTTTTTAAATTACACTTGCTTAATACATGTCATGACTAGTTTGGCTTCCTTCCTTAGGTCCAACCAGAATGAACAGGTCGGAGCAAGAAATGACTTTGTCAGAAAATATGAATGGTAGTGGAAAGAGGAAATGGCGGGGGTGACGGGGAAGGGTTTGCTCAGTAAGTGAAAAAAGGACTTCTCACAGACTTATTGCGTGTTCCAAGGTGTTTGAACATTTTTACTTGGAATGACTTAGGGTTCCTGGTTTGTTCTGAATTTACCTTTTAGTATTCTAATCAAGGCGTCATGGATGCAGTGGTCTGGCTCCAAAAAAGTTCTTCCACGGAGGTGTTGCTTGCTTTTTTTTTTTTTTTTTCAAATGTAATTTTTGTCAGGTCTTATTCTTGTCTTAACCAAACTTCTGGCCTGTTCACCAAGACAGCGCCCCACTTTACGTTTTCTGCATGGAATAATATATATGTAGTATGTTAAAGGAGTAGCAGAATTGGGATCCTCTTAATGCTGAATGGCTTCCTCATGTAGGTGGCTGGGGGGTCCTATGATATGTGCTGGCAGTGTTTTGCTATATTGCAAGGATTTGTGCCATTTTCTTCTTTCTGAGTGTCTGGTGGTTGCCAGAAAGTTAGTTCTGGCGGAGCAGGGAATATTTCTTTCAGTGATTCATCCTCTTGGTTTTTTGTGACTTTCTTAGTTTGCCCTGCACTTGGTCTGTGGTTTTCATTTATTTGTATTGCAATAGATTAGTCTGCTTCTTCACAAAAAAAAAAAATCTTCCCAGAGATAATTTTAGGATTGTAGGCATTTTATTTCAGATATTCAGTCAAGATGTTGAGGTGTTTCATTTGTGTTTTGAGTCAGAACATGTATAGTGATACCTGTGACTTGGCTTATGTAATGGAACTTTTTCTAGGTGAGGCATGGAAGCTGGAACTGTGGAGATAGCTGTGTTTGTCAGTAATTTTTCTGCATATTTTACATATGCAAGAAGTATTCCACATTGAACATATGGCAACAGCAGAATATAAAATGAGTTAAATATTTTGCTGTAATTTTATTTATTCATTTGAACTCTCTCTTCCCCCCCCCCCCTCCCCCCCTCCCCACAGTCCTGTCAAGGCTGGAAGCCATTGTTGATGGAGACTGTGGTATCCAAAATATCTTTTTTTTTTTTTTCTGTGCTGTAGTTGATTTTTAATCTGATTTGAAGGAAGGAATGCATTAAAATTGGACAACACTTGTAGTTTCATGTAAAATGGGCCCTTACCATTCACACAACTACAGCCTGATTTTCTAACAGACTGTCAGTTTTAGGTTTGCAATTTGCAGCTCTTTGCCAAAGGTTACTTACTAAGGGTCTAGTGTAATAAGGTAGAAGTGAAAAGTGTGTGCTGTATTTCAACACACATTTTTGCACTATAAATCTTGGTTAATGTGCGTACAACATGTTTTAGCAGCATAACCATGGTTTGTGAGCAGAAAACATGGTTTGTGCACACACAGTTTGAGTAAGGAGTATAAATGTTGTGCATTTAAGTTAGGAACATAAAACATGAGCTAGGTATACACTTTATATTCCTTAAGGTTATATACAAACATGAGAGAGCATAAATTTGAGTTTATAGGCTCAAAGATTGCGCACATAATAGAGCATAAATAGTTTTATACTCGTAAATGCCAAATACAATGAATTCCAGGTTCAGCTTCACAGACTGACATTAGCCCCATAAACCTTACTCTACTTCTGACCAGAATTAAATTTCCGTTACTAAAAAGCCTATGCACCTTTCTGCATTGGGGAGTAATAACTAGTGCCTTGATTAACATGGGATTTGCTCAGAGGAGCCCAAAGCTGTGCTCTTTTTTTTAAATCAGGTTTGTGCCCACATGTTCTGTGTACAAAACTATTTGCTGCATTGAGAGTAAAGTTCTATGTACAAAAATATGCGCTGAACTACACACTAATGTGTGCACAGCCTAGCACACCTTATGATGATAGGGCTGAAGTTAGTAGGAGATAGATGCTAGTTGTTTAGCTCCCTGTGCATTTCTCTCTCATCATATCATATCCTGGTCTTGACAAGAATTTTAACTATTTTCTTTTATGAATTTCACTATGACATATGAAGCATTTACTGATGTCTTAATGACTGAAACTGGCCATATGATATAGGAACAATTTTCCCTTTTTCTCTTGGGAGATTCATATTTTAAAGAGTACAGTATAAAAATTATACTGATTAATGATTGATCTCCACAGGGCCAACAATTCAAAGACTTGAAACTATTGATGTTGCAATTTCTCATAATCCTACCCCTTTATCATTACATGGAAACAGAAAATTTGAACATGCTGGCATATAAAGACTGTATGACCTATCCACACCTATTCAACTTTATACTGCTTCCTCTTTCTCAGAGATGCTCTGTTTATCCCATGCTTTCTTGAATTATGATACTGTCCTAGTCTCTACCACTACCACAGAGAGGCTGTTCTATGTATCTGCCTCCTTTTCTGTAACATGTTTCCTGAGACTACCCCCTTTAAGCCTCATCCCAGTGACCCCTCTCTTGAAATAAGCCTGCTTCCTGTGCATTTATTTTTTTGGAGGTATGTAAATCATAGCTCTCCTTTCCTTCCTTTTCTCCAAGGTATATACATTTTTAGATTTTTTTAAGTCTGTCCCCATATGCTTTGTTATGAAGACTGTTGACAGTTTTATTAGCTGCCCTCTGGATCAACTCTCTTCAGTTGATATCATTTGGAAGGTGCACTCTTCAGCATTATATTCTAAATGAGGTCTCACCAGAAACTTACACAGAGGAAGTAATAATTTTTATGACTATTTCTTCACATTAGAACTTTAAATTCCTGGAAGGGGGAGCTCAAGATGGCCGCCATGTGAGAGTGCTGTGAAAACTCCCCTCTCCGAAGTTTTTACTTTTCGCATTGTTTCCTTATCAAAATTCCTTATACGAAGAAGAAAGTAGAGCTGAGGCGCAACATTACTAGCTCCCTCTCGCTTGATTTACATCAGCCCCAAATTGAGGGGTTTTCCCCAGCTACGCCACCCACGAATCCGGGTGTCTTGGTCACTGCGGGGAGCGATGCTGAGCGAATGCCATCCCCACTGAAATATCCCTAATTCCCAAAGAACCAATCACGCCTTCCCCTCCTCCTCACCACAGCCTGCTCGTGACCTCTGATTGCTCAGCGACCTCCTTGGAGGTGAGTCTGGTAGACCTGAATCTGGAATGTGTGGTGACTGCTTCTGCTGGAAAATTACATCATTTGGATCCGCAAGTGATTTTGGGCACTGTTGGGGAGAGCCCTTCTCTGGAGGTAACAAGTGGCTGCTCTCCCAGCAACGGGCATGACATCGGCCCCATTAAGAGACTTGGGTGAGGGCATTGTATCAAGTGGAGGCGGTGCAGCCTCGAACGTCTTGGCTTTGAATTTGGGACTTGTTAACCCCCCCTCCCCCCGCGATTACCTTGGAGGTAGTGTGGAATACTTTCATCTCTCTTGAAACCTCCATTTCTTCTCTAACCAAAGCTACCTTAGAAACCAACCATCGTGTTCTGGCAAATGCAAATTTTATTTCTTCATATGGTACTAAACTGGAGATGCTGGATACTCAACTCAGCTTGTTTCAGTTGAGAAAGTCCAGCATGCTCTTGTTCAATTGGATTAGATTTCTTCTAAGAAGCTGGAAAACATTGACATATCTTTGCGGAGTCATAACTTGAGGATTTTAAATTTTCCTGTTATAAAATTGATTTCTCCTTACGATTTGTTCATGTTCTGAAAATCCCAGCCATAGCAATGTCAGAAATAACAAAGGCTTATTTTTTACCTAAGTCAGAAGAAGATCCTGTTGGAAGCCTCTCAAAGACTCCTTTTTAAATCTTACCGAAATACTTGAATCATCACACGAGACACCTGGTTGGTAACTTTTGCTTTCTTGTCAGACAGAAACACCGTCCTTAGATTTTTCTTTTGTAATTGGACGTCGTTATTTTATGGACAGAAATTATGGATTTATCCTGATATTACTAGAGTAACTCAACTCCGTAGGAAAAGATTTCTTTCCATGCGCTCTGAAGTATTATCAAGGGGGGCTAAATTCATTTTGTTATATCCCTGTAAATGTGGTATTAGATATCTTAATTCTAATTGTTTTTTTTGAACCATCACGACTTCGGACGTTTCTAGATTCGCACACCTAAATCACTCAAGATCAGCTAAAAGTATAAGCTGGCGTTTGTTCTCCTCTCATAGCCTATTAATATTTTTCATTGTTTATCGCTCTTTGATTTCCCCCTTTTTCCTTTCTAGATGAGGACTGTAAATATTAAAGATAAAAGAACAGCGTTTAAGAAGTCTGTTCCTCTGGAACAGACTTCCGACTGACCTAAGACTGGAACCTTGCCTTCATACCTTTCGAAGACAACTGAAGACGTGGCTTTTCCTCCAAGCCTTCCCCTAGTCAAAATGACACTTTGGACTCAGCTTAAGGAATGAGATAATTTCTAATCTCATAACCAGTTATATAGTATTTATTTGTTGCTAATTTCCGCTCTACCTTTCTTCCTGGCTACTTTAGCCCCCAAGTTCTATGCCCTTGTTTTATGTAACTTTGCTTGATTCAGCCTTCTTGTTTTTTGGTTACTCTTGGTTTTTTTTTCCCCCTAAGTTCCATGTAAACCGGCCTGATGTGAATTCTATTCGTGAAGTCCGGTATAGAAATATATACTAAATAAATAAATAAGAAATATAAAAGATCCCAAAGGGAGGATCGCAAGGAAGAATATCTGGTAAAACTGAGGGAGACGAAGAAAGTAATCAAGAAAGCGAAAAGTCAAGCGGAAGAAAGGATTGCCAAAGAGATAAAGCGAGGTGACAAAACAGTTTTCAGATACATCAATGAAAGGAGAAAAGTCCAAAGTGGGTATAGTGAAATTGAAAGGTGAAAAGGATCAATGGGTGGAGACAGATGAAGAAATGGCAGAAATATTAAACAAATACTTCAGTTCAGAGTTCACTAAAGAAGACCCCGGAGAAGGACCGTCACTAGTTAACAAGAAACTGGAGGGGGGTGGAATGGATGAAACTCCGTTTACGGAAGAGAATGTATGGGAAGAGCTAGGAAAACTGAAAGTGGACAAAGCCATGGGGCCTGATGAGATTCACCCCAGGATACTGAGGGAGCTCAGATGTGCTGGCGGCTCCGCTGAGTGACCTGTTCAATAGATCCCTGGAAACGGGAGTGGTGCCGAGTGATTGGAGAAGAGTGGCAGTGGTCCCTCTTCACAAGAGTGGGAGCAGAGAGGAGGCTGGTAACTACAGGCCGGTTAGCCTCACCTCGGTGGGAGTCTCTGAAGGAAAGAATAGTGAACTATCTACAAGCAGCAGAATTGCTGGACCAGAGGCAGCATGGTTTCACCAAGGGAAGGTCCTGTCAGACAAATCTGATAGACTTTTTTGATTGGATGACTAAGGAATTGGATCAAGGAAGAGCGCTTGATGTCATCTACTTGTGTTTTAGCAAAGCTTTTGATACAGTCCCGCACAGGAGGCTTGTGAATAAAACAAGAAGCTTGGGAGTGAGTGCCAAAGTGGTGGCATAGATAGCAAACTGGTTGAAGGACAGAAGACAGTGTGTGATGGTAAATGGAACTTACTCGGAAGAGAGAGTGGTGATGAGCAGAGTGCCGCAAGGGTCTGTGTTGGGACCGGTTCTGTTCAATAGCTTCGTGAGCATCATCGCAGACGGGGTAGAAGTTAAGGTTTGTCTATTTGCGGATGATACTAAGATCTGCAACAGAGTGGACACCCAGACGAAGTGGAGAGAATGAGACGGGATTTAAGGAAGCTGGAAGACTGGTCGAAGATATGGCAGCTGAGATTCAATGCCAAGAAGTGCAGAGTCATGCATATATGGGGTGTGGAATTCCGAAAGAAATGTATTCGATGGGGGGGGGGGGGGGGGTGAAGGGCTGATGTGCATAGAGGAGGAGAGAGACCTTGGGGTGATAGTGTTTAACGATCTGAAGTCGGCAAAACAATGTGACAAGGCGATAGCTAAAGCCAGAAGAATGCTGGGCTGCATAGAGAGAGAAATATTGTGTAAGAAAAGGGAAGTGATTATCCCCTTGTACAGGTCCTTGGTGAGGCCTCACCTGGAGTACTGTGCTCAGTTCTGGAGACCGTATCTCCGAAGGGACAGAGACAGGATGGAGGTGGTCCAGAGAAAGGCGACCAAAAAGGTGGAGGGTCTTCGTCAAATGACTTATGAGGAGAGATTAAATAATCTAAATATGTATACCCTGGAGGAAAGGAGGATCAGGGGTGATATGATACAGACTTTCAGATACTTGAAAGGTTTTAATGATCCAAAGTCTACGACAAACCTTTTCAGTTGGGGGAAAAAAATCAACAGAACCAGGGATCACAATTTAAAACTCCAGGGAGGAAGACTCAGAACCAATGTCAGGAAGTACCGGTATTTCTTCATGGAGAGGGTGGTGGATGCCTGGAACGCCCTTCCGGAGGAAGTGGTGAAGACCAAAACTGTGAAGGATTTCAAAGGGGCGTGGGATAAACACTGTGGATCCATAAAGTCATGAGGATGTGAATGAAGAGAAGAAGCATGGGGTGGCTTGCGGGCATGACTGCTACTACCTGCTGATTACTACCCTTATTCAATAAACATTCACACGGTTAATGCGACTCCAACATTGCTCTATCCTTCAACGGCAAGAGGAAATGTGGGAAAAAGGATTTGCATTCACAAAAAAGCATGGGAGTAGCTTGCTTGTTGCGGCGATTTCTACCTCAAACCAATACTTCACTTTCAATGCATATCCAAGCAGCTCTCTGCTTCAATGGCAGGGGGGATTGATGAAAAAAGGATTTATATTCAGACAACAACCAACCAGGACTAAATTTGCACAGGCTAGGTAAACAAATAAGTGTGGGAGTAGCTTGCTTATTGCGGCGGTTACTACCCCAAACCAATTAGGCTTGTTGCTTCACTTTAATGCTCCAGCACTGCTCTCTACATCAGTGGCGGGGGTGGAAGGAAATTCGAACCAAAACGTTACCAATAAGGGCCCTGACCTCCGCGGTCAGAGTAACAGATAAAGTATGAGGAAAAATAAGTGTGAAAACTTGCTGGGCAGACTGGATGGGCCATTTGGTCTTCTGCCGTCATTTCTATGTTTTTCTTCACTCTTTGTTTTTCTTATTGCATTATATTGCCGTTACATCTCATGTTTACCGTACAAGAAATCCTTGTGATTAGTTGAAATGCATGTAAAAAAAACTACTTAAAATTCCTTAATTTGTGCATTTTAAAAATTCAAATGCCAGTTGGTTGCTTGCAGAGTTAGTTTTTCCCGCTTTCAATAGTAGTGTTGATTTTCTCTGCCTGCTTTCAATTTTGAATGTATTCTTTAGGCACTTAAACCGAAAAAATCAAAATACTTGTTTTAAATGGCTTGTGTCTGTGCAAGAGATGAATGGAAACTTTTTCTGTTGGCTCAATCTTGCTTGAGTTTTTGGAGAGGACTTTTTGTTTCACTTTTAGATATTGCTATTTTCTCTGCCTGCTTTTGAAGTACTTTGCAATATCTTCAGGGGGAAGAGAGGTTTCTTTAGCCAGAGGAAAATGTTTTGCAAATCTCTGGCATGGCTTTACAGAGGGTGGAGTCAATGGAACGAGCTTGTGATCTGTTGAGAAAGGAAAGTCATTCATTAGCTATTGCTCTCTTTTTTTTTTTTTTTTGCTGTGTAGAAGTTCATTTTAGCATAAACGAATGCACAATGTTTAGATATAAGAATTGTCCATCCATGTTTGTAGAACGCATTAAGATGTGGACTTTCTGGTAACAGTATCTGAAATGACTCTAATGTTGGCATTTCTCAGTCCTGAAGCATAGAGCAGAATATACAGATTGGACTGCATAAAACCAGATCCTTCTTGATATTCAAAGAACATAACAGCAGCCAGTAAATAAAAAGCCCTGTTAAGTAGCTCATAACATCCCCCCCCCCCCCCTTCCCAGGTCCAGACTATGAATTTACCACTATGCTTGGGGTGGGGAGTACCAAATGAGAAATTATATTTACTAATGTGATTTATCTTTGGGTTCATAGCCTGGGGGGGGGGAGGAGATGAGACAGAATCCCGGTCACCCTGATACCACAGTTCTGTGCCCTTGTGGTACTACAGACCAGATAAAATCATCACACCAGAATAAAACAGTAATTAACCAGTAAGTATTGTGTAAGCAGACAGTAAATCCAACCGGAACATTAACAGGCCGATTCAGTAAGGACGCAGTAGAAAAAGTGCGGCAGTGCCGGGCGCCCGCTCGTTGGACGCGCGCACAGTTCGGATCACATACCGCTCAATACAGTATTTAAAAGGCATGCAAATGCAAGCCACGTCCAAAGCGCGTCCATGAAGCGCAATCCATTTTACTGTATAGAGCGCTATACAGCGCCTGTACAGTATCCTGGGTGCGCTGGTACCTGTCATTTCAAATGTCATTTGACATTTGAAATGACAGGTACCAGTAGATCCCAACTTTAAGCAAAAGAAAAGGATCAGAGAAGTATTAGCCGGCCATTAACAGCAAGGGTCATGATTTAGCAAGACAATTCCCCTACGGGAAAAAAATACAATCAAATCAGACCAAAAGAAAAACGTATTAGGAAGGACCTGTTGTTTCCAAGCATAACCTAAACTCTTGTCTGCCCAACCTAAAATCCAACGCACCAGGAAAGCCACTCTTCAGATCGCGACTAATCCCATCACTGGAAGGACGAAAGATTTTTTTTTAAGCGTCCCAGTTCCTCTCTCCACTATATCAATGCATTCTCCTTTCCACTGCAATGCAAACAGTATTCTGAAAAATAACTTTCAAACCCAGGGTTGTGGAGCATTGTTGTGCTTGATAAAACCTGCACTCAACAGGATCGGGCAAACTTTCCCCCAACCCCCGCTCACTTGCCCTGGCCGTGTCCATGGGTGCCGGTCTCCGGAGCAGCCCCAGTCCTCTCTCCCCTCCTCCCGGGGGCAGCCGGCGGCGAGAGCAAGAGCGGCTTCAGCAGCCCGGGGCGGATCGGGCACTCCCCATGCGAGGCGGCTTCCAGTAGCCCTGCCGGCGAGGGTTCATGAACGCACGCCGTGACCTGAGCGTCTGGCTGGATGTCCGAGGTCATGGCGTGCGCTTATTCACCATCGCTGGCGAGGGCTGCTGGAAGCCGCCTCGCATGGGGAGCACCCGATCCGCCCCGGGCTGCTGAAGCCGCCCTCGCCGCCGGCTGCCCCCAGGAGGAGGGGAGAGAGGACTGGGGCTGCTCCGGAGACAGGCACCCATGGACGCGGCCAGGGCAGGTGAGCGGGGGCTGGGGGAAAGTTTGCCCGATCCTGGCTCCTCTAAAGGTCTTGTCCCGGGGGGTGAGGGGTTGTTTGCCCGTGAAATTTCGTCTCTCTGACCTGACGCTCCACACTAACGCAGGGGTAAGGGTAGGTGGTAAAGTAGCAGGTTAAACACGCGGCAAAACTGCAGGTTAAAAAGGCGATAATCGGGGCGCACGTTACTGTATGGGAGGGAATAGCTAATCCGATCGTTTACATATCATATACATGCCGCAGGCGGAAAGGGTTACCCATTGATTTAAAGAAGCAGTAAGGATGGGTTAAAAGGGATAGTGAATCGTGGGTTGGACTTACACGGCCAAATTGTGGGTACAAAGCGGGTTAGAAGCAGGGTAACCGCGGCCGTGCTTTACTGTATCGGCCTGTATATGAGAAAAGAACAGCAGTGAAGTATAATATAAACTTGCAATTTTGTTATTTTAAATCAAGCAGTGCAAAAATAATAGTTAACCAGAGCAACCAACATACTCATATGGATATTGTAAAAAAAAAATAAAAAGAAAGCTAATAGAGGTTGGAGGAAAAACAGTGAAGTACACAGCTTTCAAAATTCTTTACCTCTGAGTCCTCAAAAAGGGGGAGGGGAACAGATCCACTGCAATGTCACCAGTTTGTAAAAAGTGCACCCTGTCCCAAACACACAATTGTGTGGGGAAAAAAAAGAAAAGAAAAAGAAGTTCCTCTTGATGGTGGAGCTGGCTAAATGTCAAAAGGCAAGGAAATAAGCTTTCTCCTTCCTCTGCTAAGATACTCTCAGTGTAAAGTTTAATTTATGTAACTCAGTTTCTTAGGGGGTGATCCAGCCATTGCTCCTGGGCTTGGATATCTCTGGAAAGGAATTCTGTCTTTCAGCTCCTGGCTCCTCTGTCCCTTGGCTATGAAGCAAGTACAGTTGTTTCTCTCTATTTCCTCAGAGCGCAGACTTCTGTCTCTCCCTCTCGATAATTAGCTCTCCAGGAGAAGAACTGATTGCAGGGCTGACAGATGCACTTCTCTCTTCCTGGCTCCAACTCTTGGCCCCGCACACTGACAGAGCCAGCCAGATTGTGCCTTTTCTACCTTAAATGGTCTCCTTGCATTTCTTTGGTTTCCTCCTCTGCTGGATATATAGTGCTGTTCACTGGGCAGGCTAAACAATCAGCCCTTTCCCCAACTTGTTAACACCGTGAATGCTGGATGCTGTTTCTTGCAGAACATTTGTAATTCACAGAAGAGCACACAGGGGTTTTGATATATTTATATTCCTTTACCTTGGCTGTGGCGGCTTGCAGTCTCTGCAAGGTTGTATAACCCTTTTTGGCATGGCCAAAACACATCACTCAGATCCAGATGCAGCTCCAACACATGAGCTTGTGGGGGTAGGAACCTGGTTTATTGTAACTTACTACACCAAGGTTTACTGTGTTTGTATAAACTGAAATAATCAGTAATTGCCATCTCACTTGGTATTGAGTTCCACAAAACTGGACCCCAGAATGAAAATGCCTGTTTTCATGTGTTACTCAGTTTCATCTCCTTAAGTAAGGGAACCTGCGAACACCCTTCCTGGGAAGACCATAAATTTCTTCTTGGCATGTATGCCGAAAGCTGTTCTGCTAAATATGCGGGAGTCAATCCATGTAAAGTTTGAAAAACTAAATTAAGAATCTTCAGATATATTCTGAAAGAAACATGCAACCAATGTAAAAACTTCAATTTAAGGAAAATATGATCCTTAATTCTTAGCCCCTGAAGAATACGAGTGGCAGTATTTTAAATGTTACACTATACACTTGCATTTTAGTCACACATACATATAAGGCATTATAATAATCTACCCCAGTGGTTCTCAACCCAGTCCTCAGGACACACCTAGCAAGTCAGGTTTTCAGGATATCCACAGTGAATATGCATGAGAGAGATTTGCATACAAAGGAGACAGATCTGCATGCACTATCTCATGCATATTCATTGGGATTCCCTGAAAACCTGACTGGTAAGTTGCATCCCAGGGTTGAGAACCCCGTGATCTAAATGACTAGTAATTGTAGCAGGAAGTAGGGAAGTCCAATTTCCTTGTGATAAGTATGGCCATAAATTTTGAATATCTCTCAGCTACAGGAAACAAGATTGTACTACTCTTGAAATTTATGATTGAAAATTTGGACCTGGAACTAATCCAAACCTAATATCTTAACTTCTTGATGTAATGGAGGTTTATTGCCTTCTAATATCGGTTGAAAAAAAAAAAGATGGTTTCCTAATCTTTAATACCTTGGCGTTTAAAGGATTGACTTTATTTTATTTATCTTCAACTACTGTGAGATTTTTCAAATAACGATCTAGTAGGGCGCATATGCTGCTGGGTACGTATATTCACTAAAAAGTGTCGAATTTGAGCATAAGGTAAAAAAGCAGTGGGGGGTACCTGATACGCGGCCACTACCTGCTCTAAAGATTTTTCAATTTTTGAACTTGATTAAAGTGAGGACAACCCAGCTCAGAATATAACTGAAGATCATCCATATCCGGATTATTTAACCTAAATATTAAATAATGTCAGTCATAATATTGATCTTTGGATTACCCCCGAACCTATTTTCCAATTCACTGTCTTATTCTTCCATTTTTCTTGCTTTGGTTCAGAGAGAACAAGCTGCTGTAAACATGGCCCGAGAATTGTGCCACAGGCCACCTCTATGTATTAGCACCAAGCTTTTTAGCAATCCACTCGGCCACCAGCAAGGTTATTGTACAAACACCTGCACTTCCCATGCACATTGAGCTTTGGGTTTTAACTATAGTAACGCCATACATGTTGCTTCAGCCTTCTTAGAATCATGATACAGTCATACTCCCCTACTATTAACATCTAAAGCAAAAAAACCCCAAAAACCTAGTAAAAAGCAAGTGTCAGACTCAAAAAGAAGAAACTAGCACAAGTGTCTACAAGATATCACACTGCAAACTGTCAGCATATGGCATGGGACATAACATTTAATTGCATGTGCAGAGGGATTTGCCTCTCACCCTCTCCAGTCCACCAGGTCTTTCACACCACCACTTTAACCCCTAGTTGATTTAACACAAACTCACTCATACCCCCCTACCAAGTCTCCATGCTCCCAACCCATTATATTTAAACAAATTTCCAATTTTTGTCTTCTTTCCTTTCTCTCTGCTTGTTCTGTTTTCTTTTAGTTCCATCTCTGCCTGCTCAATTCTTCTGGTGTCCTAATCTTTTTTATTTCTGTTTCAGTTCTGATTTCTTCCTTTCTTGTCTTGTTCCTTTAGAGTGGACAATTTAATACTTTCTTTTTTGTTGCTTTTCTTCATATTCTTCCATGCTTTGTCCATTCTTCCTCCATTCTTCATCCCTTTCTACTTCTATTGCCTCCCTAGATTCCTCCAACCTCCTCTATTCCAGGATCCCCTCTTCCTATATCTCCCACCATCTCTGGTCCTCTCTCCTGTTCCTGTTCTTTCTCTCCCTTTCCTTCCATTCTTTCTCCTTTGTGAAGTCAATTGTCCTCAGTCCCTCTCTCTCTCTCCTTCTCACTGCCCCCACTTATGCCTGGGTCTCTCCCCCCTTCAGTCCTCGCCCTCCTCTTCTTTTATCCCCAGTCCTCTCTGTCCCACTCCTTTACTTGTCACAGGTTCTCTCCCTTTATGCTCTCCATCACCTTCCTCTGATCCAGGGGTCCTCTCTCTTCATTGCATTCTCATTCTGCTCTCCATCTTGTATCCTTTCTTCTTGTCCTTCATCCCAAGTTTGGTCTCTCCTCTCTCATCCTGTGGCCCTACACTCCTGATCTCTTCCCCCTCACCCCCCCCCCCCCCCCAGCTTGCTTGCTCAGCATTGTGACTACTGCTGCTGCTGCTGACACCAAAACAATAAGGGCAGCAATGGGAATGTATTTCCGTTATGTAACAATGTTATTTGTAAATGTTACCCAATATCGTTTTATTCACCTGTTCCATGTAAACCGATACGATGTGCAAACGGTTATCGGTATGTAAAAGCCTTAAATAAATAAAATAAATGAATCCATGCTTGTAGAGGCCTGGTGAAGCTCCAAGCTCTCCTGTTGTTGCTGCTGAGACTCATTATTTCCTCCACAGGGGCAGGGAGCCGCCACCTGAGAATGTCAGAGGAAGAGCAAATGGATACCACAGTTTCCTTGCCAACAGTAGAGCAAAGCAAAAGGGAGAAGGCAGTGCTCTGGTCCCATGGCACTGGCATCTTCTCAGCATGGCCGGCCTGTCTGTCTTGCTCTCCTCTGGTCAATTTCATGTGTACTGACCCTGCATGGCATTTTAAGCATTGCTCCTGTTGGGGGGAGAAAGGGGAAGTGCAGAAGATGGCCGCAAAAGGGTTGATGTGTCTGTACTTGGTGAGGCAAAAGTTGGTCTGGCCATGGCCCAGGTGGCTCATCTCATTCCAATGCCCTATGCATTATTTATTTTATTTAGTACTTTGTGGTGTCGCGTAAAACGTATTTTTGCACAAATAAAGGGACTTAAAAATATAATAATTTGGATTCAAATGCCCTTCATACAAACAGGATATAAACTAGCTTTATGGTTGTAATGCCATCAGAAACATATTTCCAGGTCTATGACGAATGTCTTAGATGTATAACTCTGATACCTAGTCTGCCAAAGCTTCCAAAGAGAAGAGGGCACAATAATATTTTCCTGTTACTATTGGGTAAATGATGATCAAATGGTTTTTCCAAGATTATACACCATCAGTGATTGTCCCAGAACCTCTTTGCTCCTAGTTCAGTACTGCCACACCATCTCCCTAGTAAATAGTGTGCACATCCTTCCACATTTGTCTCTGCTTAAAACTGGTTTTTAAAGTGAAAACTGAACACAGTAAACCAAATCTTTTATTTTATTAATTGTGGTTGTACTTTACTTGAATTTCTCAGTGATACATTTTTTTTATGCAAACCATTACTTTATGGAACTTTGTTATACACCTTGTTCATATTTTCCACCAGTGTCTTAACTCTTGAATGGTCGCTTCTTTCTGTTTATTTCTTTTTTCTTTTCTTTTTTTTTTTTTTTTGCTCTTGTTTATTGTACTATTGTGTTCTAGGCAACTGGTTGAATGTTTTTTTACTGTATTTTATGTTTGTATCTGCATTTTATTTTGCATGCTTAACGTGGCTTTGCCTGGATGTTCTTTTTGGTAAGTTCTGAATTTAAAAAAAATATATTATGCTTGTTGTAGAGCTTGGAGATGTTACTACATTCACTTCCTTCCCTCTGTCTTCCATTTTTACCATACTGACATTTGCTTATATCTTGGTCTTGTGTCTTTTAACATTTGCACATTTTAATCACCTCTCTCTTCTAACAATTTTAAAAAATTTTTACCATAGGGTCTACTAAGAATTGTGATTTTTATCACTAATATTTACTGACAAGCTATCTGTTTACTCTGATTGCAATTGTGTATGTTCTAGAACACAACCAAAGTGTACAGGGATAAATTTTTCATTTTTTTTTGTTTTGTTTTTAATATACAATCTAACTGAGGTGGAGAACCCCATTTTGTTTGCTTCTAATGAAGTTCATTCTGTCCCAATTTGATATGATCTAAGTGAAATTTAAAGAATTGTGCTTTCTTTTTCTTGTTGGTCATCCTTGTGATCTATTTACAAATCAAAGGATGCAATGTGTATGAGTACAGCTAAAGCACTGATTTTATTGTTGCCCTACATGGAAGAGAGATGGGGCTAGATTTCAGCAATGGGAGAAAACATTCAGCACAATTCAAGTAGCTGCACTGGTAATGATTGTTCTTCTCTTGCTTGAAGGTTAAGACTATAGTTACAGATTTATGCAATCATCACAATTGTTTTTCTGTGCAGTGAGAATTTTCAGCAAGGCTTTTATGGATTTCTATTTTTAGTATGGAAATATAACTTTGCTGATTTCTTTTTTTCCATTAAGGTTACTTATTTTTGATGGTTTTATGTAAAACTAGCATATTTTCCAGTATTGGAATTTGTAAAAAAGTTCATTCGTAATATTAGAGAATACAAAAATTAATGAATGAATTTTCATTGAAAACCCAGAAGATTGTTTTTAGTTCAGAATTTTATCTTTTTTTTTTTTTTTTTTTTTTTTTTAGAAGATAGATAGGATTTGTATTCTGGACAACTCCTCCTGCCTGGCCAAAGCAACCAACTATTAAAATCTGGATATTTATGTAGAAGTAAATATTGCCAAATTGCATATGTTTGTGGAACTTTTCTTTGGTCTAGAGCAAAGATTCCCAAACCTGTGCTGGAAGACCAGTTAGATTTTCAGGATATCCATAATGAATATGCATGAGATAAATTTGCAAGCACTGCCTCTATAAGCATGCAAATTTTCTCTCATGCATGTTCATTGTGGATATCTTGAAAACCTGACTGGCTGGGAGTCTGCCAGGACAGGTTTGGGAACCACTGATCTAGAATATTTTCCTGTGGAAAAATGCACTTATGAAGTTGTCACATTGCAGCATCTTTGCAAAAGGACAACATTTTAGGTTGCTCTCTCTTTGCCCAAGGCTTAATTTAAAACTTCTTATGCAAATCTACCCCAATCACCCTTTCTAGAATTAGCATGTAGTTAGAATAGATCCTCTTTAAAGTTACTATCGGGCTGATTCAGTAAAATTCGCGGGAGAGCAGATGCACCCAGACCACTCTCCTGGGCGCGTGATTCTGTATTTAAATGAGGGCCTCCTTATTGACAGAAGCGGCGGCTGTCAGCGGGTTTGACAGCAGACGCTTAATTTTACCGGCGTCTGTTGTCAAACCCACTGACAGCCACGGGTACAGAAAATGGACGCCGGCAAAATTGAGCATCCGTCTTCCAACCTCGCGGGCCGTGGGCAGATTTTTTATTTATTTTTATTTTTAAAAAATTTATTTTATTTATTTTTTTGGGGGGGCCTCCAACTTAATATCGCTATGTTCTCACAGGACAAGCAGGATGGTAGTCCTCACATATGGGTGACATCATCAGGATGGAGCCCAGGACTAACATCCTGCTGTCCTGTGAGAACACCTGTTACAGGTAAGCAACACTTGCTATATTAAGTTGGAGGGTATACAGAAAGCAGTTCTTTTGCTTTTCTGTACACTTTCCTGGTGCCGGCCGAAATTAACTCCTGCCTTCGGGCAGGCGTTAATTTCTGAAAGTAAAATGTGTGGCTTGGCTGCACATTTTGCTTTCTGGATCGCGCGGGACTAATAGACTCATCAACATGCATTTGCAACTAATAGCGCCCACAACATGCATTTGCATGTTGTGGGCGCTATTAGTTTTTGGGGGTTGGACACACGTTTTCCTTGCGCTATTACCCCTTACTGTATAAGGGGTAATATTAGCACATGGAAAACGTGCGTCTAGATGGGGGCTAATGGTGCGCTCAGCCTGAGTGCACCGTACTGAATCGGCCTGTATGTTAAGAAGTTGAAGGTGAAACATTTTTAAATACCAACATTGCAGAGTTTTGAAACTACACAACTTTTTCCTAAAGCATACATTTGACAGACATCAAACTTGTGCCAAAAACATTGATTGGTTTTTGCCCAGCCTGTCAGCTTAATCCTATTATTTATAAATATCAATGGCAATACCACTTTTAAACAAAATGGCTTTCTCCATGCCTAGTGGATTGGGTGATAAAATTGTATATACAATTTTGAAAATGGAATGTATTTATTATTTGATTGCACAATTGTATTATCTCACCTACATAATTGATTATAGACTGTATCCTGGACAATATTCTCCTTTATTTTTACCTTTAACCAATGGCATTGTTTTTGAAAAGAGATACAGAAAAATCTGAATGTTCACACAGCTTAGATTTAAAAGCATTTGGTTTTTTTTGGTGGTGGTGGTGGGGGGTTAGGGCTGCTACTTCCCTTTTGTGGTGTATTTGGATTACACAATGAAGGCACTCCTGTTTCTAGTTAGATGAGATGATGATTACATATAGAATAAGAAATGAACTCTGGATATACATGTCTGTGTTTGTTTCACAGCAACAGCTTGCCCAGCTACAGAAGGAAAAACCTGAAATTCTGAAGAACCTGGCTTTATATTATTTCACTTTTGTCGATGTTATGGAATTTAAGGTAGGGTTTACAATTAAGTATGCACAATAAAATGAAATGCTAGTTTTTTTTGTTTTGTTTTTTAATGAAATGTTAAATTGCATCTTTATGAAGCAAAACTAGAAACAAGTTTATTTGATATCTTTTTGGACCAGTTGAGTCCTGTTTGTGAGTAAACTTAAAAGAGAAAATCCCCCACATGCTGAACAGAAACTAAACAGCAGTAAGTCCCTGCTACTGTCCACTGGGTTTCTCAGCTGTTTCTTGTTCACTTTGAGAATGCTTGAGCTTACTCAGTCTTTGTGGAAAAGCTTGTTGGCTGTCTGATACAGTAAACCTTGTTCAGTATTCTGCATGCCCGGTGGCTTTCCAAAACATTTGTTACTTCAGGTATAAAAAATGTAATTGATACAGTAGATGAGAATCTTCTGCTTTCACAAACAGTGTGATTTGCCAGGGGAAGAATATGTTCTCTGGGTGGCTAAGGTATTTACGTTAGAGCTTCACTTGATTGATTTTAGGGATGTGCGAAGCCCGAACCTATTGGTTCAGGCTTCATTTTTGGCCTGCCGCTGGAAATTTTATATTTCCTGCGATTCAGGCCTTTAAAATTTGGGAGACCCGAATTTCGTTTTAGCACGCACTAAACCCAAAAATGAATTTTCCCAAAATTTCGGGAAAAATTCCTTCAGGTTTCGGGCTCCCCGAACCAGGATGAATGCACATCCCTAACTGATTTCACTTACTGCTTTAACTTTTGCCACCTGCTCTATATTTTGGAGAAAATCCCCTCTATATTCAGCAATTCCATAACAAGCCCTGTTAAGCACTCAGATTTGTGACTATGCCTGTCTGCAAACTTAAATGTTTCTTTAATGTAAATGATCCAGACAGGAAAGAGCGCTCACAATTTAAATGGTTGAAAATATTTCTTCATATGGTACATTTTCTGCATTTGTAATAGTTGTATTTGTGAATGCCTAAATCTCTCTTCCATTTGACACATACAATGAAGCTAAATAGATACTACAGATCACTATCACTCTTTTACACTATTTTGAAGGATATATTCTTATTTACCATATTATAATGAATTGTCTGACTATATGCAAAATTGATTATATATTATTGATACCATTAAAGAATCCTGCAGAGTTAACAAGATCTTACACTGGTTGAATGGTAAGGAGTGTGCCAGTTACAGCACTGGTTGGTCTACTTGTGTTCAATTTATAGTTTTATTATGGGTTGAAAAGAAGGCATGCACAGTGTTCATGCCTACCAAATGCTTGTGTCAGAAATGTTAAATATATAAATGTTTTCATACTGTTGGCTATTAAGGAAAAAAGAGGATCTTACAAGTTGGCCAATGACATCAGGTTGGCCTATAACTTAAATGAGAACTCCAGTTCTCAGAAATTGTTATATGTTGTCCAGTCATGTACAGTGAGCTCTTTTTGCTGAACAATATATTTTAAACATAGTAACTTGTAAGCTCATTTATCCCAGGACAAACAGGATGCTAGTCCTCACATATGGGTGACATCATTCATGGAGCCCTATTGCGGAAAACTTTCTGTCAAAGCTTCTAGAAACTTTTGACTGGCCTTGAGAGGCCACTGAGCATGCCCAGCACACCATAATATTCTCTGCCACAGGGGTCTCTCTTCAGTCTTCGTTTTTCCGCGCTGCTATAGGCATCGCAGAGCAGGAGCCTTTGTGAGTTTCCTCACAGTTTTTGTCTGACTAAAAAAATCAGATTTCACATTCCTTTTCTCCCACATCGGGATCTCTCAGGTTTCCACCGGCTGGTGAGTAAATCTTTGTCTCGTTTTTACTCTCTGAGTAAAATTTTTTCCTCTCACATTTCTTCTCATTTCATCGACGGCTGTCGACGTTTAAAATGGCCACGGGATTTAAAAAATGTCCCATCTGTAATCGGACAATGTCCATTACAGACCCACACCTTGTGTGTGCTTTGTTTAGGGGATTCTCTCCCCGGAGGAATCAAATGCGAAACGGCCTAGAATTCAGGCAACACCGGTACCTCCGGTGCCAAGGCCTTCATCCCATGGTGACGCACCAGTTGTCGAACCTCCACAGGGCTCTGTGGAAGGAACATTGACACCTCCACTGCCACCGCGTTCAGCTGCTCTGCCTGCACCAGCTGTTACGCAGGAATTGTCGGATTTCATCCGTCAAGCAGTGCTCCAGGCCTTACAGGATCAACAGATGTAGATTCCGGTGCCTACATCAATGCTGGTTTCCGAACCGATGCCGGTACCTGTACCAATGCCGGTGGTTCCACCAAAACCAGTGGTTCCACCGAAGCCGGTGCCTGCACCACATCCTAAATCGATGCCGAGGTGACCATCGATACAGACACAGATTCCATCACCGATGCCTGACCCGATGCCATCGATGCCGATGTCACCTGGGGCTCCAGGACATCCTGACGTTGCGCTGTACCAACTTCTCATGAAGAAATTCGATGAAATAGTCAGTGCCATTCCACCCAAGCCACGAGAAGACATTCCTGGACGGATACCTATAGATGATCCGCAGCCAGGTCCTTCTGGACTTCCTTGTCCACCAAGATCTTCTCCAATGTCTCCACATCAGGATCCATACGATACATGGGATGTTGGGCATACAGACACTTCCTCTGAAGGATTTATGTCAGATCCTTCCCCTCCAGACCAAAGGAAGAAATCTCGACCGGAGGATTTATCCTTCTCAAACTTTGTTCAAGATATGGCTGACACCATACCCTTGCTAGATGCTAGACAGCCAACTCTGGAGGTCCTCCAATTTGTGGATCCGCCAAAACAAGTATTAGCCATACCGGTCCATGAAGTCCTCTTAGACTTACAGCATAGACTCTGGGAGCACCCATGCTTAGTACCTGCTATCAATAAAAGAGTGGACACTACTTATTTGGTACAGTCTGTTCCCGGCTACCAAAAAGCACAACTTCCACACCAATCAGTGGTTGTGGAATCCACACAAAAAAAATCGAAAAGGATAAGGCCACATTCCTCCACTCCTCCAGGCAAGGATCATAGATTCCTGGATTCCCTGGGTAGGAAAATTTATCAAGGAGCCATGTTAAATATGAGAATTTCATCTGGTCAGTTATACATGACTCAATATCAAAGGAATCTGTGGAAACAAATGCAAGAATTTTCAACTTCATTACCACAGCAATATCAGGAAGCAGCCTAAACAATTATTCACAAAGAACTTGAAGCTGGCAAGCACGAAGTCTGAGCCGCTTATGATGGTTTTGAAACAGCCTCCAGGGTAGCGGCCTCTGGTATAAGTGTGAGATGTTGGGCATGGCTTAAAGCTTCAGACCTCAGGCCTGAAGTCCAGGAAAAGTTAGTTGACTTACCATGTATTGGTGACAACCTTTTTGGTTCTAAAGTGCAAGATGCTGTAGCACAATTAAAAGAACACACAGAAACCCTGCGCCAACTATCGTTAGTTCCACAGGATTCTGCTACCCAGTCATCTCGCCGGCCTCCAAGAAAAGAATCTAGACGACCCTTCTATCGACAGAGGTGTTATTACCCTCCAGCATCAAGGGGCAGATCTACTAGGCCGCAGCAACGAGCTCAGCCCAGACAACCTAGGGCGGCTAGGCCTCAACCTCCGCCGCAGCTGGGACTGGCTGCAGGCTTTTGAGGCTTTTTCCAGAGACCAAAGCCATCTCTTCAGTCCTCAACCAGATCTTCCGGTAGGAGGCCGAGTATCCTCCTTTTACAACCATTGGTTACAAATAACAGACCATTGGGTACTTGCAATAATCTCTCAAGGTTACCAACTCAATTTCCTCTCAACTCCAAGAGATTCTCCTCCGAGACCTCTTCCTCTAAGCGAAAATCACATAATCCAATTACAAGTAGAATTATCCACCCTTCTGAGAGTCAGAGCTGTAGAGCTGGTGCCCCGGACTCAGCAGGGCACAGGATTCTATTCCCGTTATTTCCTCTTTCCAAAGAAAACCGAAGGCCTACGTCCCATCCTAGACCTCAGAAATCTCAACAAATTTCTGAAGAAAGAAAAGTTCAGGATGGTTTCTCTAGGCACCATGCTTCCACTTCTTCAAACAGGAGATTGGCTTTGTTCTCTGGATCTTCAAGACGCTTACGCTCACATACCAATATTCCCTCCTCATCGCAAGTATCTGCGCTTCATGGTGGGTCATAAACATTTCCAGTACAGAGTACTACTATTCGGACTTGCCTCTGCTCCCAGAGTATTCACCAAATGTCTGGCAGAAATAGCAGCACACTTACACAAGGAAAGTATCCATGTCTTTCCCTATTTAGACTGGCTCATCAGAAATCAATCTCAACAAGGGACTCTGGCTTCTCTGTCGAACAATTACTCTACTTTACTCCATGGGCTTTCTCATCAATTATCAAAAGTCCTACCTCATTCCGTCTCGCCTGCTTCAATTCATAGGAACAGAATTGAACACCATACTTTCAAAAGCTTTTCTACCCAGGGATCGGACAGACACGCTTTCCCTACTGGCAAACTCGATTCGCTCAAAAAAAGAAGCAACAGCTCATCAGTTTCTAACCTTACTAGGCCACATGGCCTCCACAGTTCATGTCACTCCTATGGCAAGGTTAGCCATGAGGGTAACTCAATGGACTTTGAGATCACAATGGATCCAAGCCATTCAACCACTGTCCTCTCCAATTCAAGTAACCTACCAGCTACGTTCATCTCTACTTTGGTGGGCGAACAGGGACAACTTGCACAAGGGCCTACCCTTCCAACAACCAGTCCCGCAGATAACTTTAACTACAGATGCATCCACCTTGGGTTGGGGAGCTCACATAAACAATCTCTAAACCCAGGGTACTTGGACAAAACTCGAAGCAACATTTCAAATCAATTTCCTAGAACTTCGAACTATACGTTATGCGCTGCATGCGTTCAAGGACTGCCTTTCACCAAGACTGTTCTGATCCAAACGGACAACACAGTAGCCATGTGGTACATCAACAAACAGGGAGGTACGGGCTCATATCTCCTTTGTCAAGAAGCTGCACAGATTTGGGACTGGGCCCTGACCCACTCAATGTTTCTCCGGGCCACTTATCTGGCAGGCATTCACAACGTAGTGATGGATCGACTCAGTTGTCAGTTCCAACCACACGAATGGTCCCTGGATCCCTTAGTAGCGACCAGGATATTTCAACGTTGGGGACAACCAACAATAGACATCTTTGCGTCATGCCTGAATCACAAAGTGGACAAATTCTGCGCTCTGCACAGACAGAATCACCAACTAGCCAAGGACGGCTTTGCTCGCCCTTGGAACTCAGGCCTTCTATACGCGTATCCTCCAATACCACTCATAACCAAAACTCTAGTGAAGCTATAACAGGGCAAGGGGTCCATGATACTCATACCCCCTTATTGGCCTAGACAGGTATGGTTCCCCACACTTCTAGACCTCTCAATCAGAGAACCAATTCGCCTGGGTGTAGCTCCCACTCTCATAACTCAGGATCAGAGTCGGTTGCGCCATCCCAACCTTCAATCCCTATCCCTGACAGCATGGATGTTGAAAGCTGGATTTTACAACCACTCAATCTTTCAACCAATGTATCTCAAGTGCTTATAGCTTCACGTAAACCTTCAACACGAAATAATTATTCTTCAAAATGGAAAAGGTTTGCCATGTGGTGTGTGCAAAAGAGTATTGACCCTTTCTCCTGCCCCACAACTTCTCTACTAGACTACTTATATCATCTTTCAGATTCTGGTCTCCAGACATCATCTGTAAGAGTACATTTAAGTGCAATCTTGGCTTACCATAACAAGATGGGAGATGCACCAATATCTATACATCCTCTTGTCAGATTTTATGAGAGGTTTAATTCACCGTAAACCACCAATTTGGCCACCTGTCACTGAATGTGACCTGAATTTGGTCTTAACAAGACTCATGCATTCTCCTTTTGAACCCATGAATTCCTGTGATCTTAAATTTCTCACATGGAAGACTATCTTCCTTATAGCCGTTACATCGGCTAGAAGGGTTAGTGAGTTACAAGCACTTGTCACGTACTCACACTATACAAAATTCCTACATGTCAGAGTGGTTCTCCGTACACATCCAAAATTCCTTCCCAAAGTAGTTACAGAATTCCACTTGAACCAATCTATAGTTTTGCCCACATTCTTTCCAAGGCCTCATTCTCACCAAGGAGAACGGGCCTTATAATCCCTTGGACTGTAAACGTGCGCTAGCCTTTTACTTGGACCGCACTGCAGTCTACAGGAAATCCACTCAACTCTTTGTATCTTATGATCCAAACAAACTGGGAAAAGCAGTGGCTAAACATACTCTATCCAATTGGCTAGCAGATTGCATACAGTTTTGCTATGAAAAAGCAGACCTTCCTCTCCAAGTGCGAGTAAAGGCGCATTTAGTGAGAGCAATGTCAACCTCAGTAGCACACTATCGTTCAGTGCCAATTCTTGACATATGTAAAACAGCAACATGGAGTTCTCTTCACACCTTTGCAGCTCATTACTGTTTGGACAAACAAGGTCGACAAGATTCAGCATATGGACAATCTGTCTTAAAGAACTTGTTTCCAGTTTAATCCCAACTTCTTCTACATCCAATCTGCTGTGATCTTCGGCTGCCTTGTTTTCAACAACAATACTTCACTGTTGCTTCACTACAAAATGACTCGGCCTCTAGCTTGCTAATCACCCATATGTGAGGACTAGCATCCTGCTTGTCCTGGGATAAAGCAAAATTGTTTATCTTGTAATAGGTGTTATTCCAGGACAGCAGGATGTAGTCCTTACGAAACCCACCCGCCACCCCGCGGAGTTGGGTCCGATACGTTTTATTATTTTATTTTTTGCTAAAGCTTATTGCTACATATGAGACTGAAGAGAGACCCCTGTGGCAGAGAATATCATGGCATGCTCAGTGGCCTCACAGGGCCAGTCAAAAGTTTCTAGAAACTTTGACAGAAAGTTTTCGCAAAAGGGCTCCATTACTGATGTCACCCATATGTGAGGACTACATCCTGCTGTACTGGGATAACACCTATTACAAGGTAAGCAATTTTGCTTTACCTTGAAGATGGTTCCTACTGCTGTGAGGAGGTTGAGAGCAAACCTGTCAGTGTCCTGTCCCTATTGTGACAAAGGGTTTGCTGAATTGACTGATCTGCTGCAGCACAAAATGGAGGATCCTGTCAAGCATTTTTAGTATTAATTTATTCTCCTTTTGTGGTTTAAAATTATCCAATACCACATAACAGAAAACCTGCACATAAGGACCATTTGGCTTTTCCAAGGACATGCAGGATGGTAGTCCTCACACATGGGTGACATCAGATGGAGCCCAACATGGAAAACTTTTGTCAACGTTTCTAGAAACTTTGATTGGCACACTGAGCATGCCGCTAACCATGAGTCCATGCGGGGTCCCTCTTCAGTCTCTTCCTTTCTGTGACGCTTTAGCCTCACGGTTGTGGAGCTCGCACTTGTTTCTTTGCTTTTTTGCAGTTTTTTCATTACCAGTATCACGTTGGGTCCCTCTGCATTTCTCAGGCTTTTCCCTATGGTCTCAGTAAGTTTCTTAGATTCTCCCAGGTGGCTGCTGGCCATTGACCGCATGCTGCATTCTTTTTGCTATGGCATCATCCGTCTTTCGCTGGTGCCCCCAGTGTCCCCAGACTATGTCCATCACAGACCCCCACAAGGTCTGCGTCCTCTACCCTGGGGGCATCACATGATGTCCTGGTTGCGATCTCTGTGCCCAGATGACCCCCAAGGGCTGTTGGGCATGTATGGAGAAGCTGTTCTGCCCTCAATGTTTGGGTCCGTCATTGGCATCTGGGACTTCTACCGTGCTTGGGAAGGAAGTCCTTGCCTCAACCCCCCTCGGGGTTGCCTCTGCTGCTGCTCCTCAGTCCCGAGGGGGGAGCAGGTGCATTCAATGTCTTCCCGTTCAAGGTTGGGCTCTTCTCCTCACCGTCAATCGCAGGTAAAGACCGAGGTGAGCATTGGGAGAAGTCGAGGAAATATCGCCACCGCTCATCTTCCAAGTCAGACTGCTGGCAGGCCTCGACGGCATCAGTGTCTCCTCCGAAGTGGTCTCATGCGGAGGAAGCAATTCCCTCTGGTTCTTTCGAAGACTCTTGGTGGCCTGCACCAGTGGAGGGTTTGGTGTTTGACATGCCGATTCCGCTGCCACCACCTCCTCAAGCAGTTTTAGCCTCTGCAGCTTTTGAGGAGGAGTTGGAGAGGCGCATGTGGTTGGCGGTCGGCCAGTCTCTGCAGGACATCAAGCCTCCACTCCACCAGGACCGCCGCAGGAGCAGACTCCAATGATACTTTTGCCTCTCCTGGAGCGACTGGATATCTTGCTGGCTCCGATGCTCCAAGCCCCTTCGTGGCTGGAAGGAGCATTGATGCTGCCTCCACTGGCTCTTATTCTGGTGAGCGATTTCTCGGATGGTGACAGGCTGTCGGGATCGGTGGCACCCTGCTTGCGCAAGGTGCCTTGCCACCCTCTGGCTCTCCAAGGGCCATCAGGACTGATGCCCACAGCATTTCCGAAGCTGATGGATTCATCGGCGTTCATATGGCCTCGAGCCCTTCTGATGCCCTTGGTTCCTTCTTCGGTTCCGATGGTGCCTGCGTGGCCCCCTGCCTCAATGCTTAGGGCGTAGTTAGGTGCTCGGCCCTTTGAGTCTCTAGACGTACAAAGTGAGGGGGAGGCCCCTTATGATCCCTGGGAAGGGGAGGCATCCGTTTCTTCCACCAAGGAATCGGAGGATTTGCCCTCAGAGCCCTCTCCTCCCGAAAAGCGGCAGAAATCCCCCCCCCCCCCCCCCCCCCGGAGGATCTCTCCTTTGCTGGCTTCGTTAAAGCCATGGTGGAGTCAGTGCCTTTCCAGCTGTTAATGGAGCAGGACTCTTGGCACAAGATGCTGGAGATCTTGCAATTCCTAGATTCCTCGAAAGAGGTGGTGGCTGTCCCTTGACATCTTTAAGAAGCTAGTAGCCGTACTCTAGTAGTACTCCATCTCTGTTCCTCCAGTGAACTGCAAAATAAGCAGAGTTTATCTGGTCTAGCCTACCACCAGGTTCAAGCACAGTTAGCTCCCTCACCAGTCTGTGGTAGAGGAATTGGCATTGAAGAAGGCGAAGAGGCTTCACACTCATGCCAAAGCTCCCCCAGGCCGAGAGCATAGGACTCTGGATGCTCTCGGATGCTGGGTGTAGCAAGGCGTTATGTTATTGGCCGAGATTGCTTGTTACCAACTTTATATGTGTCAGTACTCCAGGAACCTCTGGAAACAGGCCCAGGAGTTGGGGGAACGCCTCCCTCAGCAAATTCAGGAGGAATTTCAGAGGGTAGTGCAGCAGGGCCTTGAGTGTGATAGCCATGAAGTCCGCTCTGCTTATGACGTGTTCGAGACAGCCATGAGAATTGCTGCAGCGGGCATCAGGGCTCGCGTATGACCGCCTGGCAGATTTGCCTTGTATGGGTGAAAACCTGTTCTGGGACAGGATTAAAGAGGTGGTGGCACAACTGTAGGACTATCATGAGACCCTTAAACAGTTGTCAGCCAGTAGTTCCCACACCCAGCCTCCCAAGAAGCCCTCTAGGCAGTGTCCAAAATGGCCTTTTTACCGGCCGTGCAAGTACTACCCACTGGTCCCTAGAGCAAGACCTCAACAGCCTCTGGTGAGACAGAGGACGTGGCAATCTCATTTGCCCCGTCCGACCCCAGCCCTGCTGTAGAACACCCTTATGGGATTTTTTCTTTTTATTTTCTTTTTATTGAATTTTCACATTTATAACAGAACATAGTTCACAGAAAAATCAGATACTATAAAGAAAGTTCAATCACTTTTAGAAATATACAAATTTAGACAAAGCGTATCTTGAGGAGAACCAAAATGTACAGGAGCAGTCATAAGAGGAAATTAACTCATATGTTAATACAAAATTGCAGTATAGTGTTTATCTCATACATTTACCATTTCAAAAGCCGTGCCCCCCATGGAATACATTTAGGAATGTGTGAGTCCAGATATGTACGAAGTTGATTAGGATCTGTAAATATGTATTTAATGTTTTGATAAATTAATAAACGTGTACTTGGAAAATGAAGGTTAAACTTAGCACCCCCTAGATATTACTTCACTTTTCATCGCTAGAAACTTTCTTCTTTGCTCCTGGGTATTTCTTGTAATATCTGGGAATATCCAGATTTTCTGACCGTGGAAACAGTGAGACTGGTTACGAAAATATATTCTCAGCACAGAGTCCCTTTCTGAAATAAATGCGAAGGAGACCAAAAGAGTGGCTCTTGTTTCAATTACTAACTCTTGTGTTAGATCCAAAACTTCAGATAAATTCAAAGACTATGTAATTGCTGCTCAGTTTTCACTTCTTTAAATGCAGGAAGATAGTAAATTCTAGAAATTGCTGGTATAGCTTGTTCTGGGAATTTCAATATATTCACCAAGTAACTTTTAAATAACTCTCTTGGAGGAACTAATTCCAACTTTGGAAAATTCAATATTTGGTCTTCTCATCGCGTTCTCTATGCTCTCCATTTTATTAGAATAAAGAAACTCAGATTTTATGAGATTATTCTGAATCGCTTCAACTCCTGTGATTTTCATATCCATTTCTTTCATTGAAAATTCTATAGAAATAACTTTAGTTTCCAGGTTCTGTGCTTTGAGAGTATTCTTTTTCAGCATGGTTGTTAATGCATTTATCACTTTATCCATCAATACCAGAACAGTCCAAATAGTGTCTAAAGTAATAGTTTGAGGTCTAACTAAAGGAGGATTACATTTTACATGTGCCTCTAGATCCTCTTTTCCTTCTTCCGTGGGGTTACCATTACTGCTGTCAAAGAACTGTTCCTCCACCAGTGGGCCCGTGGAACCTTGCAAGGTAAGGCTTTCCGAAGGGATCGGTGTACCATCGTTCCTTCTCGGGGCATCAGCTCTTACAGAGGCAACTTGTTCCTCCACCCGCTTAGTGGTAGATTCATCCAAACTTCTTGAAGTTTTAAATGGCGGTTTTGGGGCGCTCCGGGGCTGAGGGATGTCTCTTCAGCCTGGAAGCTTGGCATCTGCTCCTCGTCAAAGCTTTCTGCAGCTCCTCCCACTGGTTTGCCTGTATGGGTCCCGCAAAGACTCCATATCAGTCCGGGGTTGTCTGGTATCCCAAGATCAGCGTCAAAGTAATAGAATCTCTCACCTTTGCCTTTCTTTTAGTATGCAGCATTCTCAAGTCCAAGAAATTCAAGATTAAGGAAATAAGGCAGAGTTCAGGAAATCCCATGGAGCAAGAGTGTTTGTGTGTGTGTGTGTGTGTGTGTGTGTGCTCTTTATGGCGGCCATCTTGGTTCCCCCTCACAGGATTTTAACTGGCGGCCAGGGAGCTTGAGCCAGCCTCACCTTGCCCCATGGTGTCTACTCCCCGGTGGAGGGTCGACTGCAGTTATTCGCAGACCGAGGCCTTTGATTACATCTGACCGCTGGGTCCTATCCATTGTGCACCAGGGGTACAGATTACATTTCCAATGAGTTCCACCCCACTCTGCTCAGTGTCCATGGGAAAGCAGTAGGGAACCTGCAGATACTTCGGGTAGAACTCTCCACCCTCTTAATGGCTTGGGCAGTTGAACCAGTTCCATCCAGCCAGCAGGGCGATAGGTTCTACTCCAGGTATTTCCTGATTCCCAAGAAAACTGGTGGCCTTCAGCCCATTCTGGGCCTGAGGGCTTTGAACCGGTTTATTGTCAGAGAAAAGTTCAAAATGTGCTCTTTGGGCATTTTGATTCCCCTCCTCAGGGTGAGAGACTGGCTCTGCTCCCTCGATCTCAAAGATGCCTATGCCCATATCCCCATTTCCCCGGCGGATCGGCAGTACTTGTGATTCCTGGTGGAAGGGAAACACTATTAGTACCAAGTGCTGCCCTTACATCTGCGCCCCATGTTTTCACCAAATGCTTATTGGTGGTTGGGGCTTATCTTCGGAGGCGGGGGGATTCGTGTCTTCCCTTACCTTGACGATTGGCTTATCAAGAGCGACTCCAGACGGGGTGCAGAATGGCCCTGCAAGTCACAATTAGAGTCTTGGAAAATCTGGTCAGTTATCTGAAATCCCTTCTCCAGCCATCGTTACAACTGGACTTCTTTGGGACCTGGCTGGACACCATCCACAAGAAGGCCTTTCTACCTCAAGACAGGGTGGAGACTCTCACTGCTTTCACTCGGGTAGTCTCCAATTGCTCCCAGCGCACCAGTTTTCCAGACTGCTGGGTCATATGGTGGCAAAGGTGCACGTTACGCTGTTTGCTCGACTTCACTTGCACAGGACTCGGTGGACGTTATGCTCCCAGTGGTGTCAAGCCACCCAAGATCTACGGGCTCTCGTCCTGATCACCACTCCCCTATGGCAATCCCTCATGTGGTGGCAACCCCACCAAATATGGAAAATGGGGTGCCCTTCTGGAGCCCGCAGCCCCAGATTTTCCTCACAACGAATGCATCCCATATGGGTTGGGAAGCCCATGTTGCAGGCTTCCACCCTCAGGGCCTTTGGACTTTGCAGGAGGTGCAGTCCCAGAACAACTTCCTGGCATTACGGGCGATCCAGTATGCCCTGCAGGTATTCAGAGAGCAACTACTCAACAAAGTGGTCCTTGTTCAGACCAACAATCAAGTGGCTATGTGGTATATGAACAAGCAGGGAGGAACACTGTTGTACACCCTCTGTCAAGGAGGCAGTCCAGATCTGGTCGTGGGCCATTGAGAACGGCATTCTCCTTCAGGCGGTGTACCTCCCCAAGGTCGTCAACATCTTTGCGGACTCCTTGAGCCGGGCCTTCCAACCTCTCGCGTGGTCCCTCCAATCAAGAGGTAGCGAACCGCATCTTTTGCTTGTGGAGGACCCCAGACATGGACCTCTTTGCTTCCCCAGAGAACAAGAAAGTAGATCGCTTCTGCTCTCTGGGCCGGACGAGCAGAGGATTGGTGTTGGATACTTTTTCGCTTCACTGGGGCACTGGGCTGCTAAACGCTGACCCTCCCCTTCCGCTCATCTCAAAAACATGCCAAAAGCTCCAACAGGACTGGGGTACCATGATCCTGATTGCACCCTTTTGGCCTCGCCAGGTCTGGTTCCCACTTCTACGAGAGCTGGCCTCGTGCCCCCTGATCTGGTTGGAGACTGCTCCGGACTTAATCTCTTAGGACCAGGGCAGGCTCCGCCTCCCCAACCTTCAAGCCCTGTCCTCACAGCTTGGATGTTGACCAGGTGACTGTCTAGGCTCAGGACCTCTCGGAGAGCGTATCGTGTGTCCTTTTGGAGTCCAGAAAAACATCCATGAGAAAATCATACAATCTCAAATGGAAGTGGTTTTTGGCTTGATGTGTGGGACATGGTCTGGATCCCTTCTCTTGTTCCCCACCTAATCTTTTGGACTACCTGTTGCACCTCTGAGTCTGGTCTGCAGACCACGTCGATGAGGATTCACCTTAGTGCCATCGGGGCATACCATCAGGGTAGGGATGGTGCCTCCATTTCCACACATCCACTTGTGGGGCAGTTCATGAAGGGCTTGTTAAAACTTAAGCCCTCCAAGTGGCCGCCAGCAGTCTCCTGGGTCCTCAACTTCCTCCTGTCTCAGCTCATGAAGGCTCCGTTTGAGCCATTGCGATACTGTGACCTGAAGTACCTGTCCTGGAAGGTCATCTTCTTGGTTGCAGTTACTTCACCGCGCAGGATAAGTGAGCTGCATGCTTTGGTGTCGTTACCCGCCTTATACAAAATTTTGTCATAAAGTGGTTCTGCACATGCACCTGAAGTTCCTTCCTAAGATGGTCACGGAGTTCCATCTCAATCAGTCCATTTTGTTGTCTTCCTTTTTTCCAAGATTGCACGCTTACCAGGGTGAACGGGCTCTGCACACTCTGGATTTCAAAAGGGCTCTGGCCTTTTACTTGGAATAGACGGCGCCTCACCGCCTATCCATTCAGATTTGTCTCCTTCAACAAAAACAGATTGGGGGTTGCTGTGTCTAAGCAGACCGTATCCCATTGGCTTGCAGACTGTATTCCCTTCTCTCTCGCTCAGGCGGGCTTACAGCTTAAAGGTCACATCAAGGCTCATTCCATGCGAGCCTTGGCATTCTCGGTGGCTTACTTCCGTACAGTCCCCATGCACGAGATTTGCAAAGTGGTGACCTGGAGTTCCCTCCACATGTTCGCCTCACATTATTGCCTGGATAAGGATGGCCGGCGCGACAGTTATTTTGGACAGTCCGTCCTCCGTAATCTTTCAGCCATAAAAACCCAACTCTCCCTCCATGGGCCCTATCCTTGGGTGAAAGCCTGCTCGTCTGGTTATTGCAGCTCTAGTTGTTGTGCACATTGGCACCTGTTCTCTGCTGCACATGTTGGGAGCAGCCTGGAGCTATATAATCACCCGTGTGAGGACTACCATTCTGCTTGCTTACCTATAAGAGGTGTCCTCACGAAACCTGGCCACCACCCTGCAGTTGGGTTTCTCCCGGTTTGTTTTATTTTTTCATGACCTCTGTGTAAAAAGTCTGAAGAGGGACCCCCACGTGAATGTGTGGTTAGCGGCATGATGGGCATGCTCAGTGTGCCAGTCAGTTTCTGTAAACTTTGACAAAAGTTTTCCATGCCAGGTGACGATGTCACCCATGTGTGAGGACTTAACATCCTGCTGTCCTTGGAGAACACTTGTTACAGCTAAGCAACTCTGCTGTATTTGTCCTGCTCAGTTTCCCCTGCATGTACTACCTTATGTCCAGTCAATACCTCCCTTATCCTCACCATATCCTTTGATTGATTGATTTATTTATTTAAATTATTTTAATATACCGATGCTCAAGACAAAAGTCTTATCATACCGGTTTACAGCAGAACCAGGGGTATATATATGTCCCAGGCATTCTTGAACTCTTATCATGGTCTTATCTATCGGTGTTTCTGGAAGCTGTGTTGAAATTACTAAAAGAGCTTTCACCTTGTATTGCAATTGATAATATCGAAGATATATTGAAATGTGTTGGTTTATTTTTTTCTTCTAGGACCATGTTTGTGAACTGCTGAACACTATTGATGTTTGCCAAGTCTTCTTTGATATTGTAAGTTCCTATGATCTTTATTTATTGATTTGAAAAAACAAACCAAGTAGGGTGGTTGGGATTAGGGAGGCAAGAAAGATTTTAAAAAATGCAGAATTCTCTAGAAACAAACTCCATCCAGATTGGTCCAGATGTACATGCAAGAAGCTAATAAGTTAACCAAAGTGCTGCTCAAAATGGCCATCAGAGCTGGAGTTACAAAGCAAATACGTTGATAATGAAATACATTTTTTGTAGCTTTCTCTTTTTTCATGGTTTTTGTTACATTTACTGGTTTTGCTTCTGTTTGTGAAGTAATATACGAGAGCTATTTTCCAAGCCATTCATAGTAGAGGGGTGTTCCCAGAGGTGGGGCTTGTATTTGCATGCATATTTTTTTTTTTTAATTTTCAAAAGTATGTGCACAGTTTGTCTTGGAAAAACTACCATTCAATACATAAAGGCAATTAGTGCGTTATGTACAACTGCAAAACTTATACCACACTCAAATTTTCTAATCCACATCACAAACTGATTAGTTCAAGATTACAAAAATGTTTTATTTTAATTTTGTTTTCAAGGAGGAAAAGACTTCATATGCCAGATTGACTATTTTTAAAAAGTCAGTCTGGTAAAGGGCAAAATCATTAGTCTAAAAAAACCTCCTTTTATATTTAGGTTTTAACAATTTTACCTTTATTATTTTAAATTTCTTTCCTTTTTTGTTAATTAAAAAGGAACACTGAACTTATTATTATTCCCATGAGCAATTCTCTAATTGTATTTATAATTTTACAAAGTCCATTTCCTTTTCCTAGTCATACTTGATTTTCAAAAATGGAAATTGTTTTGTGAAACTGCATTTTGAAACACTCCATTTTATATGAATGATAGCACACGGTACTTATCTTAGCTCATTCAAAATTGGTGGAGTGCTTTTGCTTCAGATCTGATAATTCACATGAGCAAAAACTCCATTATTCTTTTTCCAGAAAACTCCAAAAAAAACTTCCTGGAAAGAGGACAGTAATGGAGTTTTTGCTCATGTGAATTATCAGATCTGAAGCAAGAGTACTCCACCAATTTTGAATGAGCTAAGATAAGTACAGTGTGCTATCATTCATATAAAATGGCGTGTTTCAAAATGCAGTTTCACAAAACAGTTTCCATTTTTGAGAATCAAGTATGAATGGGAAAAGAAAATGGACGTTGTAAAATTCCATTTAGAGAATTGTACATGGGAATAATAATGTTCAGTGTTCCATTTTAATTAACAAAAAAAGAGAGAAAAATTTAAAATAATAAAGGTAAAATTGTTAAAAATAAAAAGGAGGATTTTTTTAGACTAATGATTTTGCCCTTTACCAGACTGACTTTTTAAAAATAGTCAATCTGGCATCTGAAGTCTTTTCCTCCTTGAAAATAAAAATCGTTTTTGGAAAAACTACCCACACAGTAGCAGGGGTAAATATATGGAAGTAGTTTTCCGCGATAATGTTCAAAGGGAAAGTCTGTGCATTAAAAGTTGGTATAAAGTCTGCAGGAAAAAAGTACCCATGGACTTTGCTCCAATGTGGGCACATTTTAAAACTCCTTCCCTTTGTCTGCCTCATGAATTCTAATGAATATTACATATTCTTGCCTCTTATATAAAACGCCCACCAACCTAGTTTAATCTGCAATTAAGGATGCCTCATTTAGTGTTTGGGTAATTGTCAGGTTCTTGTGGCCTGGTTTGGCCTCTGTTGGAAACAGGATGCTGGGCTTGATGGACCCTTGGTCTGACCCAGCATGGCAATTTCTTATGTTCTTATGTTCATTTGCTGACAGCACATTTTAAAGTATAGAATAGACTCTGTCTTGTAAATAGAACTAGGGCAATAAACATTTTAACTTTAAAATTTTTTGGAAAGTAGAATTATGTTATAGAATCCTGACCACTAACCTGAAGGATTAGATTTTCATGTTTGTTGTATACTCAGTTGCCAGTTCATGCACAATTATAAACTGGCTATCTATTTTCATTGATATATTGCTGTGTTTTTTCCCATATTATTTATTTAGTCCATTAATTCCACCATTTACCGTAATTTTTCACACCTAGGATTCAGAGGGGGAAAATAAAAAAAAAAATAAAAAAATGTGTGCTAAACCGGCTCTGTTCCTGGGTGTCTGTGCGTCTTATGGAGCAAATTAGGGGAATGCATAAAATTTCGTCTCCATTTTGTTTTCGGGTCTGGGGAGGGCCATTTCGGTCCACTCCCCAGATCAGAAAACTCTTATCGTTCTCTTTCTGTGGGAACCCCCCCGCCCCAAAAAGCCCCATCCCAACCCTTTAAATTTAATTAACTACACCCCCCCCCCCCCCCCAAGACCTGCCAAAAGTCCCTGGTGGTCCAGCGGGGGTCTGGGAGCGATCTCCTGCACTTGGGCCGTCGGCTGCCAGTGGTCAAAATGGTGCTGACGGCCCTTTGCCCTTACTATGTCACAGAGGCTACCGGTGCCATTGGTCGGCCCCTGTGACATAGTAAAAGCAAAGGGCTGTCTGCTGCCAATAATCAAAGACGTTTGCCCTTAGTATGTCACAGGGGCTACCGGTGCCTTTGGTCGGCCCCTGTGATTATAGTAAGGGCAAAGGGCTGTTGGCGCCATTTTGATTATTGGCAGCCAACAGCCCAAGTGCAGGAGATCGCTCCCGGACCCCCGCTGGACCACCAGGGACTTTTGGCAGGTCTTGGGGGGGGGGGGGGGGGGTGGCAGGAGGATGGGGGTTTGTAGTTTTTTAGTTTCGCTCCATAAGACGCACAGACATTTTCCCCCCACTTTTGGGGAAAAAAAAGTGCGACTTATGGAGTGAAAAATACGGTATATGTTAAAGGTAGGGTGAGGAGAGCTAATTGATTATTATTTTTTTTTTTCACTGTAGTTGTTACCCTAAATAAATATTTCCAAACTCTGACAATTCCTCCCATTATTATTTTATGAACCCTGGTAAGGCCTTTGACAGTCTAAGAAGCTGTTGTACAAAGTTTAGGAAATTGTGATTTTCCTTCTTCCTTTAGATCAAAAACTGGAGGGAGGGGGGGGATGGAGGTGCACAATGGTAAGCCCTGGTGATTGGATTTATTTTTTATTGTAAGAGTACTACTTATGCAAACGTTTGAGGCGTGTTACAAGCCAAAATACATAGAACCCTGGTGCATGACCCCGGCTGTCACTGCAGTGATTGGACGAAATTTAATTGGGAGGGAATACAGAATCAGAGGGGAAACCATTAAGTATTAAGGGGGTAATATTCAGAAGCATCTAGGTGTGTAAAATGCAGCTTTATGTGCATAAATCTTTTTTTTTTTATAACATCCCCATTCTCCCCCCCCCCGGGGGGGTTGTGCATGTAAAAATAGTCATGAACGTGATTTTACAACTACTTGAAAGAGGTGATGCTTGGGGCGGAGTTGGCACATGGAAACCATTTACATGCATACTTCTAGTTTTACTCTGTGTATAAGTATTTCATCATATTTAGTTTACAGACTTGCATATAGTGGGGTTATGGGTAGTATTTTGTTTGGGGGGGGGCTCACGGCATACACTGAATATATTTAGGTCAACATTGCATATTATATTTTATGTATAGCACATTAAGGTTTCAGCAAGTATATCGAATAAGCAGAAAATGCTGAACACAGAGTATGCAGTAATCACTACGATGTTCATATGTGAATGGGTTCTTGTCTGTACTTTTTATTTACATTCTATAAGTAATATTTGTTTGCATAACAGCTTAGAAGAAGGGGAACTCTTTCTAAATTTCACTCTGTTTTTACTGAATCAGAATACATACTTTTAGTAATGGCTACATTTGATAAGGTTTGTTTTTTCTGCTGAAAGCCGCTCTGATTTGAAGAAATCTGTGTTTTATTTCTAGACTGTCAACTTTGATCTAACAAAGAACTACCTAGACCTTATTATAACCTACACAACACTAATGATAATGCTGTCTCGGATTGAGGAGAGGAAAGCTATTATAGGATTATACAATTATGCCCATGAAATGACACATGGAGCAAGGTAAAAATCAGCTGTTTTTCAAATCTTATTGCTTTTGAAAGATGTTTGTTTATTGTGGTGGCCACATCTAAACATAGTGTTTGTGGTTCTCAGTGATCGAGAGTATCCACGCCTTGGACAAATGATTGTAGACTATGAGAATCCCTTAAAGAAGATGATGGAAGAATTTGTACCACACAGTAAAGTAAGCGTGGATTTCATTGGTTTTTATTTTTAGCAGGTCTTTATGCATAGGTGCTCTTATTTTGAAAGGATTGCACACATCTGATAATTTTTTCAGTATCTTGACAGTTTTTAGTCATGCAGAGCTTGACACCTCTCTGGAAGCTATGAATATCCATTCTACCTCCTGCTGCCGCCTTATGCCCTTTATGTTGGTAATTCTGTTGTCAAGAAATGCAAAGCAACCTTTTAATTTCCAAATAACACAGCCATTCAAATGGGACCAAAAACAGCCTCTTATAGGTTTTATAATGTAAAATGTGGAATTTATTTTGTAGCTAGGAATACTCATTTTCTGTTTTGTGGTCTCATCTTCCTGCACATTTCATTGATTACATCACTGTCTTCTTTCATACCTCTTTCTTCATACACACTTTTTCAGAGATATGCACCTGGTGCTTGAAAAGTGGTACCCAAAATATGCAAATGATTCTGATTCTTGAACCATAAATATGCAAATATCTAATAAATATTCATTATGGGAGTCCTGAAAACCAGGCTTGTTACAGCCCCCCTGGAACAGAGCTGCACATCCCTATTATAAATCTGCTCTTTGGAAGAAAGGAAGTGGCTTAATGATTAGAATAATGGACTGGGAGTCAGGAGACCTGGGTTCTGTTTCTGCCACTGCTCACTCATTTTGACCTTGAGCAAGTCACTTGAATTCTGTATTGCTTCAGGAACCCACTAGATTGTAAGCTGTCTTGGGAAAATAGCTCTTTGTATCTGTATGGCATTTGTTATAATGCATCCTGGTTCCAGGTAAGTATTGTAAGTATTGAAATAATTCATCCCTGAACTCCATTATAAAGCAGGGTGAAATCATCGATAACCCATAGGTGAGGTCATCCAAAGGTGTCTGCACAGACCCAGCTCTTAAAGCTCGGAAGTGTTTGAGCATGCACAGGGAGTTCCCGTACGCAGCCTCTGCCATGTGAACCCCTCAGTCTTTCTATGACCTACTGCACAGATGGATTTCTTAGTCTTTCTGAATTTGACTCTTTAATATTGATTTTCAATTTGCAAGTTTCTTTTCATGCTACTGCATCCAGAGATTTTGCTTTAGGACTTCGGTTAAGAGTCTCAACACATCAAGTGATGTGCTGTACTTGTATGTCCACCAGAGGTTGGGGAGCACAGACCAGTGCTTCATCAATCCAGAGAGTGTGGTCAGAAGCAAAGAATCATTTACAAATCAACTTTCTAGAGCTGTGGGCCATCCAGTATGTTACGAGCTTTCCCAAGAGAATCTGATCCAGACAGACAATCGGATGGCCATATTTTATACATAGGGTGGCATGGCTTGGCCATCCTTTACGAAGAGGCCCTAAATATTTGGTCATAGGTCTGTCATTACAGCTCTTATCTCCAAGTATCTTATCTCCCGGGTGTCCAGAGTATGCTGACAGACTGGCTTAGAGTCCTGCAACCTCATGAGTGGTTCCTAGATCAGGGGTCACAGACGTCCTATTCCTCTTTTGGAGAACTCTAGTGATGGACTTGTTTGTATTGGAGGATAATCAGAAGATCAGTCGATTCTGTTCATGAAACAGAGCAGGAGCCTGTTTCATCTGTCTTATCAGCCCCCCAATCCAGCTGGGGGTGTGTTTCACTCAGAACCCTGAAGAACAGAAAACTCTGCCACTTAAGCCTACAATCCTTGACCCTAATGGTGTGGATATTGAGCACGCAGTAGTGTCCTTGCTCCTTCTCAGAGATGTGAAGAATATTTTCATCTCAGCTAGAAACCTTTCACCAGGAGATCCTACAGTTTCAAGTGAAAGAGCGTCTCTTCAATTTGTGAGATCAGTCTTCTGGACCCTTTCGCTTGTGATCTGAGACCATTTTCATTATCTGTTCTTCCTATTCTTATCAGGCCTCTGCACTTCTTCAATTAAGGTGCATCTTGGTACTATTGTGGCTTATCACTTTTCGGTGGATGGAGCTCCTGTCTCTCTCCATCCTTTAGTGTCAAAATTCATGAAAGATCTGTGGTATGCAAAGCCTCAAATCAATAAACCACCGGTTCTATAGAACCTTGGTATGGTCCTAGCTCAATTCATGAAACTTTCTTTCAAGATTTGGCAGACCTGAAGTTTCTCACCTAGAAAGTGGTGTTCCTTGTGGCAGTCACTTCAGCCACATGGAATGACTGAAGTGCAGGCCCTTCATTTTTATCATAACAAAGTTGTTCTACAAAGTCATCCTAAATTTCTTCCAAAATTAGCATATTCATTCCACATAGGCTAAACATTTGTTGACTACGTTCTTTCTAAGACCACATATACATAAGAGAATGGGCTTGTCACTATTTGAACTAACTGTAAGAGAACCCTAGCATCTTACTTGCAGAGTACCTAGCCTCACTGTCAAGTTTCTCAAGTGTTTGCATCCTTTGATCCCAACAGGTTGGGATGGGCAGTTGACAAAAGAACTCTTTTTAGTTAGCTAGCAGACTGCATAGTGCACTGCTATGCTCTGGATGGATTGCAAGTTACAGACTGTCAAGGTTCATCAGGGTTTGAGCTGTGACTTTAGCTCACCTGAGAACCGCTTCTATCTGCAAAGCTGATACTTGGTCATCTGTTCACAACTTCACATCCTGCAGTTGTCTGTACAATATGCCTTGAAGATACAGTAGTCTTGGTCAAGCAATTCTGCTCAGCCTCTTCATCCAGTAGTCATATGAACATGCCATACTGGGTCAGACCAAGGGTCCATCAAGCCCAGCATCCTGTTTCCAACAGTGGCCAATCCAGGCCATAAGAACCTGGCAAGTACCCAAAAACTAAGTCTATTCCATGTTACCATTGCTAGTAATAGCAGTGGCTATTTTCCAAGTCAACTTAATTAATAGCAGGTAATAGACTCCTCCTCCAAGAACTTATCCAATCCTTTTTTAAACACAGCTATACTAACTGCACTAATCACATCCTCTGGCAACAAATTCCAGAGTTTAATTGTGCGTTGAGTAAAAAAGAACTTTCTCCGATTAGTTTTAAGTGTGCCACATGCTAACTTCATGGAGTGCCCCCTAGTCTTTCTATTATCCGAAAGAGTAAATAACTGATTCACATCTACCCGTTCTAGACCTCTCATGATTTTAAACACCTCTATCATATCCCCCCTCAGCCATCTCTTCTCCAAGCTGAAAAGTCCTAACCTCTTTAGTCTTTCCTCATAGGGGAGCTGTTCCATTCCCCTTTTCATTTTGGTAACCTTCTCTGTACCTTCTCCATCGCAATTATATCTTTTTTGAGTCCATTCTCTATTGAGTAGGACGCAGTTTCCTTTTAATTGCTCTTCTATGCAAGACTCAGCTTGTGACTCCCACTGGTTATGGCTGATTTTATCTTGCTTATTGACAGAGAAAGCAAGGTTGCTTACCTTTAAAGAGGGTTCTCCGTAGAATGAATCAGCCATATGTATTGCTTAGCAGTTTCTCTGGAGAGTCAACTAATCAGCTTAAGCTCTGGAAGAGACTGAGGGGCTCATGAGTGCAGTAACTCCAGTGCATGCTCAGACACTTCGGACCTCTTAGAGTTGGGTCCATGTCAATGCCATCAGATGGCATCATTCACTAGTTATTATTGATTTATCCTACTGTCTATGTTGATCCCTTATTATAGATAAGCAACTTTTGCTTTCATCCTCTGCCTCTAATTCTAAAATTACTTCCCTCTTGTTGAATATTGTCTTAACCTTATGTTTGAAATATTCCGTCGTCATCCTAATCTGAGGTGTTTTTTGCAGAGGTTAGACCAACCCTTGTGACTGTGCTTCATTACATTGATATACCCAAGGATGGGAATGCCCCAGGCATTGGGATCCTTGAACAATTAAAATTTCATTGCTGGTGTCTCGCCAGTCATTCTCAGCTAGGCCACATGAAGAAAGATGTACTGGATGGGCCATTGGACAAGGAGACCATATTGACATAGCATTCTAGCAGGAGATTATGAATGAACTTGCCAGTGTAGGCAGCCTAGGAGAGAGAGAGAGAGCTTGCTAGCAAAGGCTGTCTGAAAGAGGAGAGTGGAGAAGAGTATGCTAGTATTATCCCCACTGAGCTGCTCAAGGATATGCAGGTGCTCTTGTGGGACTTGGTATACCAGCAGAGTTTGGGATGAGAGGAGTCTTCAGAGAGAGAGAGGAAAAGGTGGGAAGAAATATGACAGGAATAGGATAGAAGAGTAAAGAAAAGAAGAAAATAAAAGCATCTTCTCCACCCCTTAATAAAATGAACAAACTGAATCAAGCTAGAAAAATAATTAAAGAACAAAATAAAAGCAATAAAGCTAACTTTTTTTCCCTGGCATGTACATTTTCTAAGTACTTGTATACCTGTGAATATACCCGTTGGTTTGTAATATTGAACTGTGAGCCTGATTCAAAATATGCTTCCTCCCTTTCTATACATATGGTATAGACTCTCTTTGCCTGGAAGCTGTCTCCCATTGTCTTTATAAATCATTTTGGAATATGTTGGTAGGAAAGATATAGTAACTTAAAATATCATCAAGATGAACAGATGTACAACAATCAGTAAGTGTCAGTGAGGTCTCTGGCCAAAGTGTTAGGAAGGCTATAATATTTTAAGCATATCTTTGATTTGTTTTTGCCCATGATCTAAAAATCAACATCTTCATGGTTTTAAGAGCTAACATGAATCTTCTAAATCAGTTTGAAATTAGTTTTTAAGATGACTATGTTTAAATGTCACTCTAGGAATGTACCTAATAGTGCTCATATTTCAGTTAAGTTCTGCATTTCTTGAGTTCTTCATGTTTTGGCCCTGTGCTCTGGATATAGTCACCAGAATATTATACTGACCATAAAATAAGCTTTTACAGAAAAAAAAAACTTATTTACATGTTCTTTTAAAGATATACTATGGTATGTTCCTTTATATCAAACATGACTTTTATTGTTTTGTAGTCTCTGTCAGATGCACTTATTTCACTCCAGATGGTTTATCCTCGACGGAATCTCTCGGCTGACCAGTGGAGGAATGCACAGCTATTGAGCCTCATCAGTGCTCCCAGTACAATGCTAAATCCTGCACAGTCTGATACAGTATGGTTCTTTATTACTTTGAGCAATAGTACATATCTTTGTTTTAGATGTGGGATTCATCTGAAAATTTCATTACTCATCTATTATGTCATACTCTGTCTCAGTGGAGATCAGAAATTTGATCCCTTGAACTACCCCTGTAGGGTTAAGTTGCACTTAATTATTTGTATCTGAAATTCAAGCTTATCTAAGAAAAAAGGTTGAGATTAATTCAAAATCTAATTATTCTTAAATGATTACCCACCCAGGGTAGTAGAGAAATAGTGCCTTCATTAAAATTGAGAAGTCTTTGCTCTTATCCAGAGAGCTTCAGTTGGGATGAGCTGTTGAGCCCCCTTCTCTGTACTTTACTCTAAATGCTTCATAGAAATGATGGCAGAAGACCAAACGGCCCATCCAGTCTGCCCAGCAAGCTTTTGCACTTTTTTTTCTTTCACATACTTATCTGTTTCTCTTGGCTCTTAGTAACCTTTTTTTTATTCTATTTCCCTTCCACCCCCGCCATTAATGTAGAGAGCAGTGTTGGACCTGCATCTAAGTGAAATAGCTTAATTTAGTTAGGGGTATTAACCACCGCAATAAGCAAGCTACACCCATGCTTATCTGTTTGTTCAGACTATGTAATTCAGTCCTTGTTGATTATTGTCTGAATATAGATCCACCTTTCTTCATTTCCCCCTGCCGTTGAAGCAGAGAGCCTATGCTGGCTTTGCATTGAAAGTGAAATATCAGACTTGCTCCCCTGCCGTTGAAGCAGAGGGCTATGCTGGATGTGTGAATTGTCAAAATTTCCTCCCCTGCCGTTGAAGCAGAGGGCTGTGCTGGATATGCGTGAATTGACAATTCACGCATATCCAGCATTCACACAATTCTGATTGTTTTGTACTATGTTGATGCCTCATTTGTTGCTCCTGCTGTTTCTCTGTGCAATGGTGAGAAGTAGTAAATGTCAGAGATGGATGAGGATATGATCAGATTCTTAAAAAGGACTTTGAATACATTTAGTAAACTTGGGGGAAAAAAAAAAGTTGGCCTAATTATGTGACCTTTCTTGGCATTGGAAAGGCAAGAATTTTATACACAGTTCAACCTAGCAGTTACTAGAAATATGTACTTTTAATATTGTCTGGAATAGGTTTCTTAAGGTATGTACTTCCTATACTGTAAGATTTTCTACTAAGATATTGAATGTTCACCTTATATTGGAGAGCAAAATGTTTAGAATTTTCGCAAATGTATTGGGGCATTAAGGAAGTAGTAGAAAATCATGTCAGATTTTGTAGAAGTATCACAATACTTTTCATTTTTTTTAAACAGATGCCTTGTGAATACCTCTCTCTCGATGCTATGGAAAAATGGATCATTTGTAAGTAAATGAATTTAAAAAGTTTATGTATTGCCAACTCACAGCTCGATACAGTAAAGTTCAGTTGAAGATTTCTCGTCTGTAACGAGCTCGCTGCGCACAATTCGGACGCGTAAGGCAAACCAGCGATACAGTCTCCAGTTTTGCGCGTCCGTAGCGCTTCTTAAAACAGACGCGTAACCCTTCCCGCACCCGGCATGTAAATGAACGAATTAGCTGTATAATGAAGGAATTAGCTATTCCCCTCCGATACCGTAACGGGCACTCAGGTTCTCTCATTAGTAACGCACTGTTTTGCCGCGGCCGTAACGTGTTAGTTTACCGCCTCCCCCTAGTAGGAGTTAGGACTGTGAGTCTAGTAACAAATCCATCGACACCGCTTAAGATACTCAAAAACAATAAAACACAATTTAAAAAAAAAGCCATACAGAGATGATCGAGAAAATGTAATGATGTGGGACACATAAAACCTGTCAGAAGAAAAAATAAAATATTTTAAATACCTGTCGGAGGGCCGCGTGGGTCCAGGCGGCCGGCGGGATCCGGGGGGCCGGTGGTCGCGTGTTAAATCTAGGCCGCGGGCGGGTGGGCGCCTGTTCCGGGCGGCGGGTGGATGCGCGTTAGTTTCAGACGGCCGCGTGGGTCCAGGCGGCCGGCGGCGGCGGGAGCCGGGTGGTCGCGTGTTAAATCTAGGCCGCGGGCGGGTGGGCGCCTGTTCCAGGCGGCGGCGGGGGGACACGCGTTCGAGACGGCCGGCGGGCGGCGGGTGGTCGCGTGTTAAATCTAGGCCGGGTCCGCACAGGCGCGCATTCATTCACTGCCGGTGGGGGCTGCCAGAGGCAGCCCCCACCGGCAGTGAATGCGCGCCTGTGCGGACGGCGGGGGGGGGGGGGGGGTGGTCGCGTGTTAAATCTAGGCCGCGGGCGGGTGGGCGCCTGTTCCAGGCGGCGGCGGGACACGCGTTAGTTCGAGGCGGGCGGCGGGTGGTCGCGTGTTAAATTTAGGCCGGGTCCGCACAGGCGCGCATTCATTCACTGCCGGTGGGGGCTGCCTCCGGCAGCCCCCACCGGCACTGAATGAATGCGCGCCTGTGCGACCCCCTGCGATTTGGCGCTCAAGGCGTGACGTCACGGCATGTGACTGCCTTCAGCGCCGAATCGCAGGGGTCGCACAGGCGCGCATTCATTCATCCAGGCGGAGGAGCCGGTGGCGAAAGCAGCCGGCTCCTCCGCCTGGATGAATGAATTCATTCACTGCCGGTGGGGGCTGCCTCGGCAGCCCCCACCGGCAGTGAATGAATGAATGCGCGCCTGTGCGGACCCGGCCTAGATTTAACACGCGACCGCCCGCCGGCCGTCTCGAACTAATGCGTGTCCCCCCGCCGCCGCCTGGAACAGGCGCCCACCCGCCCGCGGCCTAGATTTAACACGCGTCCACCCGCCCCCCGCCGCCCGGAACAGGCGCCCACCCGCCCGCGGCCTAGATTTAACACATGACCACCGGCCCCCCGGATCCCGCTGGCCGCCTGGACCCACGCGGCCCTCCGACAGGTATTTAAAAATTTTGATTTTTACACTTCCTGGTGCCTGTCATTTCAAATGTCATTTGAAATGACAGGTACCAGCGCACCCAGGTTACTGTATAGGCGCTGTATTAAGCGCCTATACAGTAAAATGGGTTACGCGGGCATAACCCTTCCCTACCGCTTTAAAGCCGCGGCATGCATTTGCATGCGATTAGAGGAGAGTATCGGGGAGTTAGTGAAGAGAACTGTGCGTGCGGGGAGGAAGGGTGCGCCTGACACTACCTCACTGTTTCTACCTCGACCTTACTGTATCGACCTGTTAGTGATTCAGCGGAAGCACTGTGTACTGCCATACCAGACTTGGGTCTGCTTCTCAGGGCTGCTTCCAGATGCTAAAAAACAGGAACACCTATTATGGCTACTAATGTGACTACCAAGAAGCATGTTTGGGAATATAGAGACAGGCAAGACTAACCAGAGGTTCTATGTTTTATTATAGCCCTAGTATACAGACAAATTACAAATCTACAGTAAGTTAGTTCAACATAGTAATGTCATTCTGTATGTAACTACCAAATAAATAGGATTTTCTCTCAGCCAATCATCCAAGTTGAATTTTTTTTCACTTTGACCAAAAGCAAAGGAAATAGGATGCCATTGTCCGGTCAGTAGTCATTTGCTATTGCTGCTGTATATTGTGTTTTAAAGTTGATTGATGATGAATTTGTGGCTTTGCTTTTTTTTTTTTCTTTTTTTGTTTTATAGTCCTTGCACAAAGACAGATGCAATTCCAGATATAGTCTCTGTATGTGCAAATTTAAAGTTTTTTCCCTTCCCAGTTATTGTTCAAGTACTGTTGATTCATTGCTTGGCTGAGCTGGTTCAGTAGCTGGTTATCTTACAGGAAAGGGATAAGAAATGTCTCTGCAGGCATATATGGGAGAGACATCTCTTGCATGAGAGTACTCTATCCTTGAATTAGTCATGTAGCTTGTTAAGTGTTCTGAAGGTAGTGGCTACAACTCTATGTCCCATGCCAGAGATCCTTAAATTAACAACTTTGTTGCCTGATATTTCTTTCCTTCTGTGGGAAAGTTACTTTGTTCATGATGTTGTTCGGAAGTATTTCTGCATACTGGCACAAAGGTAGACAACCTTTCACTTGATTGACCTGGCGTCTACTAATGCTAAGCAGATCTCATGTCTATCCCAGTACTATACTAATCCTAACACATATTGATAGGATAAGAGTGCACTTGTGTTGGCTTCCAGATGGATCTGTGATCTGTACCTCAGCTAGAGGATTATCACTGTGATAACTGGGGGAGAGGGTTAAAAACAGTTGAGAAACACCAACAAAGTCTCATGGTAACATTTTCCCCCAAAGAGGCTAATTCTGATTGAGTTGGAAGTCCAAAGGAACAGGATAACATCGCCAGGACTAGACAAAACAAATTAATGTTATCTAAAGATTGTTTAATTGTAGTGACTTAAATACAGGTGCAATCTTGGCTCTGATTCTCCCTCCCAATGTTTTGTCTTCTGTCATAAGAACATAAGAAAGTGCCATACTGGGTCAGACCAAGGGTCCATCAAGCCCAGCATCCTGTTTCCAACAGTGGCCAATCCAGGCCATAAGAACCTGGCAATCATTTCTCCAGATACATTTTATTTCTGAATGATTTTACAATGTTTGAAGTAAATGGTTTGTGCATTTTTATTATGTTTTGCCCCCTGTTTTTTTTTTATATTTTGCCTTGGGCTTGCTTTTCAGCAGTCAGTATAACGTACTGACACTTCCAGAAGTTTACAGTGGCAGTCAGCAAACCAGAAGTAGCAGTTTCTTTAAGAGCATATTTCCAAGATATGAGCTAAGAATCAGAAAAAGAGAGAGCCTTTTTCATGAGTTTGTTTAGCTGCTGACTGAATTTTTTAATCAGTACTTTAGCAGTGCTGCTTTATAAACATTAATTTATAACTAGTGCTTCTTTTTTTAAGATTTAATTAATAAACAAGAATAAAACACTGCCAATACAAAAATAAAAAACGAAGGAAAAAGTGTTCGTTGAATAAACATAATCCAAAAGATAGAACAAAAGAGGGGTTACACCAGTTATTAAATATCCATATTAACAAAGAGGAGCAACATTCAAATCCACTTTTCAAAAATAGTTATAGCTCTGTCAAGATATCAAGGCTTCTTACTCAGTGGTATCAGAGTAGCTCTAGTGCCTAGTCTAGATCTAAAAACCTTTTGCCACACGGGCTTTGGGGTTCAGTCTTGCACAACACTTCTATAATCATTTGCTACCAAGAAATTTAGTTATCTGAAAACATCTTTCAAGCTTTAAAACAACCATCAGCAGCAGCAGTGGGGAAAACAAAACACCTCAACATCGCGATGTTTCAGCAGTAAAAATATTGTCTGCATCAGGAGGAATCTAAAAGAAAAATATGTAATTTAAAACATTTGCATAAAGCTAATCATTTTATATATGCAATTTAATACCTTAATTACCTCTTATAAACACTCTTAGGTTTAGCATTCATGAAAATGGCAAAACAGCCCAAACAATTAAAATAAGCAGATATCCCTCCCCCCCCCCACACCATCCAATCTCACAACCCTCATTTAAATACACAGCGAAACTACAATGTGTTCATTATCACAAAATTATAAAAAGGCAGACCACACATTCCTGAACATACCCAGATCAGTCCAGACAAATGGGTTTTATTCATCCCTACCAGCAGATGGAGGTAGAGAACAAAACTTTGGGTACTGCCACATATACGAGAGTGCCACTTGCAGTCCCTCAGTATTTCTCTACCTCCAGCAGATGGTAGAGGTGCTAACCCTGCAGTCCTGACTGACTGGATTGTGGAGGAAAATTTTGCTTCCTGAGGTGGCAGGTTCCTGTAGAAGGGCCATCCTTCAGGTCGAGCCGGGTGAACGGGGGGTTGGATACCCCTGGCCAGTTCAGCCTGCAACCGCGGGACCCCAGACAGCCAGTGGTCTGGCTCCCTCAGTGGGATCCAAAGCCCCTCCACCAGACTAGGATTTTTCAGGGAAGTACCCTTGTTTTTGTTCACTTTTTTATGGTTTGTAGGCCTTTAAGGCTTTAAGTTTAAAAAAAAAAAAAAGGAAAGGGATTTCTGCTTTGCAGCATCGGCGGCTCGAGTTTAAGCTGAGCTGCCAGTCAACCAGGGCGGCCGTCGGGAGCAGGCCTGGTGGTACTCGGGCGGAGGGAGACCCTGGTTGGGGACAGGTTCCTCCAGTTTGGGTTTGTCTGCCTGGCCGTTTCATTCGTGTGCTTTTCTGTCGCACCAGCGGTCTTCTGAGCGTGCTGGCGGGAAGTTCCTGCAGTTAGTGCGCCTGCTACCATTTTTGATCGCGGCCACATGGTGCGGGTCCGGCGGCATTGATTCTGCTTCTTTTTCAATTTTTTTGTGGTTTTTGTGATTTAAAAAAAAAAAAAAAGGTTTATGGCAGACAAGCAGCTTGAGCAGGTTTGTCGAGCCTGTGGGGGTCGGACGGCCCTCCTTAATGACCGCCTCCTTTGTACAGAGTGTGCAGGGTGGGGGGAGGGAGCATCAGAAAGGAATTTGAAGCCCCGAAAGCATTCAAGAACTGCGCCAGCACTGCTGGGGTCACTGGAGGGGAGTGGCTATGGCTGCGGAAGCGGAACCAGATTGGGGGGGGGGGGGTCCTCACGCCTATTCTTTCTCCCATGGTCCAGCCACAACCGGAAGACCGGGATGGTTTGGGCCCCAGTAGCCCCAAGCGCTCTTCGGGACCCCCGGGGGGGGGGGGTTTGCCCGAATTTGTGCTGCTACTTCATGACGCCTTCCTGGCTAGGCAGGCTGGTAAGTCCGGTGTGCAGGTAGGCCCGGCGGACTCGGCGAAGAGGAAGAAGGTGCCATCTAAGGATCCGCGGGACCATGAATCCTGCCCTGCGAGGGATGCCCAGCGCATTTGGAATCTGCCTCGGAAGATTTGGATGAGTCTCAGGAGGCGGAAGACATTTCTTCGGAGGCCGATCGAGATGAGGACCAGGTAAGGGACCAACCTTTGGACCCAGCGAGTTCTAGACCGGATCTGGGAGAGGAGGCTCCAGAGGCGGAAGTGGTGATCCGCGAGTGGTCAGCCTCTTTCGGAGAGAGGAGCTTCGTCCGCTTATCCCCCCCAGGTGTTAGAAGAATTGGGGGTTAAGCTCACTCTGGAGGATTCGGATGCTGAGGGAGTTAATCCGGTGCTAGATGGTCTCGGGAGACCTCCTAGTGCTTTCCCGATTCAAAGAAAATTCAGAAGTTGATTGATTGGGAGTGGGATTCCCCTAACTTGGGCTGAGAATTGGCAGAGCCATGTCCAAGCTCTATCTACTGATGCAGGAGCATTTAGATGTTCTTAAAGTTCCGAAGGTGGTTTCGGCGGTTACCAAGAAGACTACCATCCCAGTAGCTGGAGCTTCAGCGCTGAAGGACGTTCAGGATCGGAAGTTGGAGGTGCATCTCAAGAGAGCCTTTGAGGTCTGGGTTTAGGCCTGCGAGAGGCTGTCTGTGCAAGTCCCATGCAGCGAGCCTGTTTGTGTTGGATCCAGAAGCCGCAGGAGCAGGCGGCCTCTGGGACCCTGTCCCTGACCCAGGCAGCTCATATGGAGGCGGGTGTGGCATATGGAGCTGATGCCTTGTATGACCTGGTGAGAACCTCTGCCCACAGTATGGTGTCGCTGGTGGCGGCCAGGCGTGATTTGTGGCTATGGAATTGGTCGGCTGATCTTTCATCCAAATCTCAGATCTGTAATTTGCCTTTTCAGGGGAAACTATTGTTTGGTGAGGATCTGGATCATCTGATGAACTCTCTTGGGGAGACGAAAGGAAATAGACTGCCAGAGGATCGAAAGTCGGTTCGGAAGTCTTTCTCTTCTCATCCTCTGTTTCGAGAATCCCGGCGTTTTCGTCCGGCAAGATCCTCGGGGACATCAGCTCCTAGACAGGCTTCGCATAGACAGCAGTCCTTTCGAGGGACTGGTAGGATATCTAGAGGCGGCTCCACCCAGGGAGCGGGTGGCAGTAAGTCCTCCCAATGAAATCCGGCAGGTCCATTCTTCGTCTCTGGTAATCGGGGGTAGGCTGGCCCGTTTGTACGAGGAGTGGACCAAGATAACATCTGACCGGTGGTGTTGAGCTTGGTGAGAGAAGGTTACGCCTTAAAATTTTCTTGTCATCTGACCATCTTTTCTGGAGTCGTGTTGTCTTTCCCCGAAGCAAGCGGGCAGCTGTCCTGGAAACGCTTCAGTGCTTGTTAAGTCTGGAGGCTGTGGTACCAGTACCGGTGTCCGAGCAAGGACGAGGAAGGTATTCCATCTATTTCGTGGTGCCAAAGAAGGAGGGCACTTTTTGTCCTATCCTAGACCTGAAAAAAGTCAACCAGAGTTTGAAGGCGCCACATTTTCAGATGGAGACGTTGAGGACCGTAATTGTGGCGGTGCAGAAAGAGTTTTTGTCATCCCTGGATCTCACAGAGACTTATCTTCATATCCCCATCCGTCGGGAACATCAGAAGTTCCTCAGATTCATGGTGCTGGGACAGCACTACCAATTTCAAGCGCTTCCCTTCGGTCTGGCCACTGCCTCGTGCACCTTCACGAAGGTGATGTTGGTGGTAGCTGCAGCCCAGTGACAGGAGGGATTGTTGGTGCACCCTTACTTGGACGACTGGTTGATCCGGACAAAGTCTTTGGAAGAGTGTGTGCGGTTAGTAGACCGAGTGAAGTCGCTCTTGTAGTCTCTGGGCTGGATCATCAATGTACAGAAGTCATCTAAGACCCTCTCGTTCCCTCGAGTACTTGGGAGCCCGTTTCGACACCCAACGAGGCTGAGTATTTCTCACAGACGACAGGATGAACAAGATTCAGGAGCAGATAGCTCACCTACTTTGTCTACCACTTCCCAAAGGTCTGGGATTATTTACAGGTCCTGGGCTCGATGGCATCCACGTTGGAACTGGTGCCTTGGGCATTGCTCATTTGAGGCCTCTACAGAGAGCGTTGCTGTCCTGGTGGAATCCTCAGTCAAAACAATACTTTCTGCCCCGGTCTCTGACTGAGTCGGCCAGGTCCAGTCTGGGCTGGTGGATGACGCGAAGCAATCTGGAAAAGGGGATGCCTTTCAAAGTCCCGGATTGGGTGGTGGTCACTACGGATGCCAGTCTTCAGGACTGGGGGGAGGTTTGTCTGGGCAAATCTGTGCAGGGGCTCTGGTTGACGACGGAGCAAGCGTGGTCCAACAATCGACTGGAGACCAGGGCAGTGCGCAGGGCTCTGGTGGAGTTTCTACCCTTAGTCTGCGGTTGGATGGTGGGAGTTTTCTTGGACAACTCGACCACGGTGGCTTACATCAACCGCCAGGGGGAAACCAAGAGTCCCATGGTAGTGCAGGAAACTTAGCTGCTGTTCGAGTGGGCGGAACTCCATCTCGAGGGGATCACCGCCTCACACGAAGCAGGAGTTGACAATGTCCAGGTGGATTACCTCAGCCGGCAACAGCTGGATCCGGGGGAGTGGGAACTTTCTCCGGGAGCCTGGAATCTCCTTTGCGACCGGTGGGGAACTCCTCAGTTCGATCTTATGGCATCAAGCCTCAATGCCAAGACACAGAGGTTCTTTAGCCGTCTGTTGAAGTCAGGGGTGGTAGGATTAGATGCCCTTGTATGCCCGTGGCCGACCGGTCTTCTTCTGTATGTCTTACCTCTGTGGTCGCTTATAGCAAGGGTTCTCAGATGGATAGAATGTCTGGGATCGGTTGTCATGGTGGCGCTGGAGTGGCCTCCTTGTCCTTGGTTTGCGGACCTGCTTCGGCTGTCAGACTGGCCTCTGCGTCTGACACACTTACCGAACCTACTGCGTCAGGGTCCCACATTTTTGGATTGGGAGGATCACTTCTGTCTCCCGGCATGGCTTTTGAGAGGAGGCGATTGTGTGTGAAAGGATATTTTGATTCAGTGATTGCTACTCTTTTTCAAGCACGGCGTCCTTCTACCTCTTTGGCTTATTCCAAAGTCTGGAGGGTGTTTGAGACCTGGTGTGGACAACAGGGATTGGACCCTCTTCAGGTTTCTGTTTCCCATATTTTGTCCTTTTTGCAGGTGGGCTTGTCCAAGGGATTGGCCCATAGTTCTCTTCGAGTCCAGGTTTCAGCCTTAGGTTGTCTGAGGGAAAGTACAGGGGAAGGTTTTGGCTTCCCATCTGGATGTGGTGCATTTTCTATGGGGGCGTCAAGCATCTCCATCCACCTTTGCATAGCAGTTGTCCGGAGTGGAACCTTAATCTAGTGTTGAAGGCCCTTTGCGAGGAACCCTTCGAGCCTTTGGGTGACACGTCTTTGAAGACGCTTACCCTGAAGACTGTCTTTTTGGTGGCTATCTGTTCGGCTAGGCGGATTTCGGAATTACAGGCACTGTCTTGCCGTGATCCATTTCTCCAGATTTCGTCAGACAAGATGTCTTTGTGGACGGTGCCTTCCTTTATCCCCAAAGTGGTACCGGCTTTTCATGTGAACCAAACCGTGGAATTACCTGGGTTTTTGGATTGGGCTCTGGTTCCCTTGATAGATCGAGAGCTCCAGTTGTTGGAATTGAGATGAGTGGTGTTGCGGTACTTGAAGGTCACTAACTCTTTCCGTCGCTCTGATCATTTATTTGTCTTATTCGGAGGGTGCAAAGAAGGGAGAGAAGGTGTCTAAATCCTCGTTGTCTTGCTGGTTAAAGGAGACTATCTCTGCGGCTTATGTCTCCAAAGGGAGAACAGTTCCGGTGGGGCTGAGGGCATATTCGACTAGGGCTCAGGCGACGTCTTGGGCTGACTGTCAGCTAGTCTCCCCAGGAGATCTGTAGAGCTGCGGTGTGATCCTCATTACACACTTTCACCAAGCATTACTGTTTGGATGTGCGGGCTCCGGAGGAGGTCCCTTTTGGGGAGAGTGTTCTTTGAGTGGGTCTTTCGGATTCCCGACCAGTATAGGAGGGCTTTGGTACATCCCATTTGTCTGGACTGATCTAGGCATGTTCAGAAAAGGAAAATTGGTACTTACCTGCTAATTTTCGTTCCTGTAATACCACAGATCAGTCCAGAGGCCCGCCCTGAGGATCTGTGCCGAAAGACTGCTGTATTTTGTTAGCAAAGCAGAATTGCCATTTGTTGGCTAGGTTTTTTCAATTACTGATTTTACATTGGTTTTTCCAGTTGGTCAGGGGTATCCATTTGGGAACATCATTCACCTTTTGAAAAAGTTTAGTTATCTTGGCTTGGGTATCGATTAATACTGAGGGACTGCAGGTGGCACTCTTGTATATGTGGCAGTGCCCAAAGTTTTGTTCTCTACCTCCATCTGCTGGTAGGGATGAATAAAACCCATTTGTCTGGACTGATCTGTGGTATTACAGGAACGAAAATTAGCAGGTAAGTACCAATTTTCCTGTCTCCTTGCTTAAACCTAAAAGTTCTGCTGTCTGTGGCCGGTATGTCCATGCTTGTTCCAGATGAATCCACAATAAGTCATAATTACACCCATGAGCATGAGGATTCCTTCATAATTTATCTAAAATTGAAAATTTTAGATCTTGAAAAGAATGCCCTCACTCCATGCTATGGTGTACTAACAGAGCCTCCAACTTTTGATTAAGTACACAGCTCTGATGTTCAATCATGCAAGTCTTTTACATATGATAAGTTTTTTCATAGTAAAGTCTTCTAAAAATTTCTTTGAAAATTTTTTGGTGGCAAATGATTATAGAAGTGCTGTGCAAGATTGAACCTAAAGCCCATTGTGTGGCAAAAGGTTTTTAGATCAAGAATGACTTGATCTATGACTCTGATACCACCTTGAGCAAGAGGCCTTGATTTCTTGACAGAGTTATACTTATTTTTGAAAATGTGGTTTTGAATGTTGTTGCTTCTCTTTGTTAATATGGTTTATTGGATAAATGCTGGAAAAACATCACTGTCCATAATACACTGTCTCGCATCTCCTAGTCTGTCTTTGACCACTACTCTGTTTTTGTACCTTTTTTACACTGTTGATTCTTCAGTTGTCCATGTTTTTTTATCAGATAGTTGATATCCATCCTCTTCCTGCTGGCTTCAATGCACAGCTGTTCCCAGCAGTAAGCATTGGAGCTAGTGGTAAGAGGACAGAATGAGCAAGGGTGAGGTGTTGGGTGAGACATTGAAGTACAGCTGGTCGGAAGAGAATGTGGTGGGGCTGGATCTATTTTATGGAGAGCGTGCTAGATGGGGGGGATTGTGAGTGTTTTGTTTGGAAATGTATTTGATTCAGCCGGCAAAGATACCTAGAAATAGTACCTGTACTGCGAAAAAACTGATCTTTTATATCCTCAAAGAAGCTCTAATTTGCTGGGAAATATGCATTTACATTTACAATTTATAAACATCTAAAAATAAATTGTCATGCTCTAATAAAAAATACCTGATCTGAAATCATTTTAGTATAAATTTTAAAATTTGAGAGAGATCAGTTGTTTTCTGGTTTGGCATCTGCCCATGTAAGTGTAAAAGCGAATTTTCTGTATAGGCATTTTTAATGATCTTTTAGTGGAACTTAATTACACACAGTTGCAAGATTCTTTGAAATATCCATGTAAATATCACTATATATTACTTTATATCATCTTTATATTAAAACAAAGTTGGTCTTTCACAAATGTTTGAGAATGACTGAATGATCCGAGATTTAAAAAAATATTCAGAAACTTACATTAAAATGTTCATTTTTTAAAAATTAGTGTTAAAACAATCATTTGCAATGCAATTCTTAATCCCTAAAGAATGCTAAGTGCAATGTGGCCTATTATACCTGCATTAAAATGATTCATATACTATAATAACATAGTGAAAGCATATTCTTAACATTAATTTTTTTCTAGGTAGAGTGGAAATTTCAAAGACATTTGTCATCCATGAATTTCTGCCTAAATGCTGTATTTTATAGAATGCTTTTGAATTTTTATGTTTATTTTTCAGTTGGATTTATTTTGTGCCATGGAATCCTGAATTCTGATGCTACTGCTCTCAGTCTTTGGAAGCTTGCTCTTCAGAGTAGTTCTTGTCTGTCTCTGTTTAGAGACGAAGTTTTCCATATCCATAAAGCAGCAGAAGATTTATTTGTGAACATAAGGGGGTATGTTCCTAGATCTTTTGATTTTAAAAACGTTAACACTAAATTTATTGAGCTGAAAAATATTTTTCTAGGAGACTCACTGCAGTATTATTCTATAATAGTATACATGTTTTTCAAGGGTATGAAGTAATGCACTGATGGTAAACAGTTGTTAAATTGCTCAACAGTCATAACCTGTGGACACTACTACTCAATTCCTTAGAAAACTATGGCGTTTGTGGTATGTTCTAGATAAGAATGAATTTAGGACTATTATACAGGCATTTGTATTCGCGACTTTAGATTATTGCAACACTCTGTGTATATATAGGCCTGCCTAAATATCAGTTAAAAGTCTTACAATTGGTGGTGAATGCAGCAGCCCGTCTTCTCACTGGGAACCCCCCTCAGAGAGCTTATTAGCCTGGTCTTGAAGGCATTGATTGACTCCCATTCATCCAAAGAGTTAACTTTAAATTGTTAACATTAACATTCAGAGTATTACAGGGGGGGGGGGGGGGGTGGCCTGTGATATCTGAGAAATCTAGTGTCTTGGTATATGCCTCAATGTATGTTGTGGTCCGAGGGTACCTTTTTGTTAAGTATACCTGGGGCTCAATTGGCTAAGATGCAAGAGACCGGAATAGAGCATTCTTTTGTGTAGCCCCAGTTCTTTGGAACGCACTTCCAGTGAGTATTTGGCAGCTACAGGACTATAAGATTTGCCAAAAGCAGGTAAAAGCACATCTGTTTCAGGAAGCATTTAATTAACTCTGCTAGGTATGTTACTGCTTTTGGGGATGTTATTCAGATGTTTCTATTGTTTTTATGTTTGTTTTAAATTGTGTATGTTAAATATTTGGGAACCGCCCAGAATAGTGTTTGATAATTGGATGGGGCAGAAATTTTTATAAATAAATACTATTCTGGGAGTGTAATTGACACCAATTGTTTTAAACTGGAAATTATCCTTCCTCCTCCTGCAGGAATACTTCCTGCCTAGTCTTCTGCTGATCTTTGATGCAAGCATCTCTGAAGAGGGTATAGGAGTGGGGAGAAATAAGGTGTACACAACTGTGATACAGTATGATGTTTAGCACCAGTATTACTTTGAGGTTTGCTTCTGGTAGTAAAGGACAAATGTTCTGCATGTGAACCTCCTGTGGCTATCCTCTTAGTAGTGGACCATGTGTCAGGAGGTCTCCTATGGCCATCAGTTTTTGAGAACCACAAAAATGTAAGTGCCCCAGAGGCCTGACATTTATTTTTTGACATGTGAATCTTTTTGTACTATAGGACTGTCTCTTGCAAATTCAGTCTTTCAAAGGTTGAAATATTTTTAGAAAACAGGTTACTTCGTGACCAAAAAGAGAATTTTTTTTCCAAGTTAAATATTTCTTCAGTGATCATTGAGTAGGAGCTTCCAGTTTTTACTTCCTGTATCCTTGTTTTTCATTGATAGGGATGGGCCCACAGCAGAATTTCCTCAGGTGAGCCTGGAAAATCTGAGCCCCAGGTTGTAAATTTGTTTAATGGTTCGACCATCAGTGTTTCTACATACAGGTGTCCTTTCAACCTGTAATAAGCTTTACTATATCTAACGAGAACGAACTCCATTAGAGAATGAGATGCTCGGATGTTTGTGGGACCAGGTTTCCAAAGAGAATTTTAATTTTGCTAGGGGTGCAAGTTCTAGCTACCTCCAAGCTCTTCTCAGGAGCTAGTCTGAGGAAGGAGATACTTTCATAATAGAAAAGGGCAGGAGGAAAGTTCTCCCAGAAAAGCCTGCCTTAACATGTAGGAAGGAGGCTATAGAGCTGCTTCCCAGCCTGGGAAAAACTCCATTGCAGATGTTTGGATACAATGCATCCTTTTAAAATATTCAAACCTGCCAGGAGGAGAGGATGCAGCTGTGTGTCCCTCTGAGGTAGTGCTTGGGAATGTGGGTCATCATAACTGACCTTGTTGATATCAATGGAGGCTTTTTCTGTTTACTTCCTAGACCAAAAGAAACACCAAATTGAAAGTCTGTGGTGGTTTATCATTTCAGAATGGAATTTTTTATTTTCCTATTTAGGCATTCTGACCAGACTACTTTGTGTGCTCTGTGAATTTATAAGAAATAGATCATGTTATCAAAAGTACTTATGGTTTGTCTTAAACAAACAATATTATAAATAATGTGCTCTTCCATTCAACGTATCAGATCTCATAATACCTAAGAACATAAGAATTGCCGTGCTGGGTCAGACCAAGGTCCCTCAAGCTCAGCAACTTGTAGCTGACAGTGGCTAATCCAGGTCGCAAGTACCTGGCAGATCCCATAAATAGATCTAATTCCTGTTATTCCCAGGGATAGCAATAGTTTTCTTTAGTCTATCTGGTTAATAATGTGTTATGGACTTTTTCTCCAGGAACTTGTCCAAACCTTTTTTTTTTTTTTTTTTTAATTTAATGTTTTCAAGGGATTTAACATCAAATCTAGGCCACATGGCCTACAAACAATACAACAGTATAATATGCACAATGTAACATCAAGCAGTACAACAAACTGACCCGTCATGTTTAGCTCTATAATATTAATCACACACAATATGCCCAAAAACACTTCTACTCCAGAACCTCCAAAATTGTAAAACACACATCAAACTAAATAAAGGTAACTGGTATTCTTTTTATCAACAGTCACAATATAGAACCACATCAACAAATCACTGTTTCAATTATTTATGTATTTGTAGGACCTCTGATCTACCTGAGTGTGTTGAACATACAGACTCATTTGTAGTGTACAGGTCCAAATTTACTTTGTTAATCACGAAGTAAATTTTTTAGAAATTTTTTTTGAATTTTTGAATATTCTTTTTCTTTAAAACGTTTCTAGACCCAAACTACTGTTAATCGTTGTGTGCATCACAATCGCACAAACCTTGGAAACAGAGCCAAACTTTCAAAATAGAAGACCACTTTGCAGCTCTAAATGCTTTTCTATTATAAAAGTCTCAAAGGTATACTCATCACTTCGAATGTCCCTCCACCTAATCATTCAAAAAGCAATTGAAAACATGGCTATTCCAAGAAGCCTACCAACACTCTACCTAATTCCACCACCCCCCTCCCTCCTCCCCCCTCCCCCCTCCTCCCCCCAGCACTCTCACCAATATACATAATCCTTCCAGCTAAATCAGGTACATGACACACTGTATATACTCTCTGTGTTTCTACATTGTAAATATTGTATATACTGTTCTCACAGGACAAGCAGGATGGTAGTCCTCACAAATGGGTGACATCGAGGATGGAGCCCTGTACGGAAAACTTTTCTGTCAAAGTTTCAACAAGCTTTGACTGACACTAGCACACTGGGTGCACTGAGCATGCCCAGCCTGCAATTATCCCTGTGAGCCACAGGTGTCTCCCTCAGTCTTCTTTTTTCCGCTCTGCAGTCAGCATAGCGGTTGGAGCTCTGTGAGGATTTTTTAACTAATTACCTCATGGAAACACTTAACTTTTCACTTCAAAAAACACTTTTCCCTGCACAGGTCTCCCTCCGCGTACGTTTTTACGACGCTCGGTGAGTACTAATTCTTATTTTTCGGTCGGTTTCTGTCACTATCTTAAGGCTGTTAACTGACTGAAGCCTTCCCTTCCCCCATTTTTCAGTTAGCTTTAAACAGCTTGCGAGTATCTCTGTGACACTCTGCTTGCTTATGCTAGTGGGGTAGGGATTTTTTCCTTAACTTTAGGACCTCTGTAGCTTCAAGTCCTTCGTTCCCTGGTACCCTCACGCAGTCGATACCCTATCGCTACACCGGGACCCTCCTAAACCGCCCTGGGCTTTTATATGTCATCAGCGCCCCTCCCCCCACGGTGCCCTGATGCCTTTATCCATGTTTTTTGCTTTTCAGTGCTACCAGGCTTTTTCCTCCTACGCACTGTTTTTTTCCTTGGGCTTCCTCGGTGCCGTCCCTACCCGGATGCATGCCATTGACGCACACGCTGTTAGTCACTGCCATGCATACTCGGGTCGCCGCCACCGCTGCCCGAGACACTTTTTAACGATCCCAGGGTCACTTCATCGATGCCACCCCCCCCCTTTTGGGGATGCCATCGATGCCCCATCCTCCCCCCCCGATGTCCAGCCCTTTTCCATCGGTGGGCATCGGTGCCACATCGATTCGTCGGTGGGCATCGATGCCGGATGGTCCCCATCGGTGGACATCGGTGCCGGATGGTCCCCATCGATGGACATCGGTGCCGGATGGCTTGTCCGTCGATGGCATTGGTGCCGGATGGCCGTCCGTCGATGGCATCGGTGCCAGGTCCTTTTGCATCGATGGACACCGATGCCCAGGTGTTTCATCCATGGGCATCTATTAGAATGCATCCATCGAGGGCAGTCGATGCCAGGCTGCTCCCATCGGTGAAATTCGATGCCCAGGTGGGTCCCATCGGTGGGTATCCATGCCGGCTCGATTCCGTGGATGGGCGTTGATGCCAATGCCAGCCTTATGGCTGGCATCGATGCCCATGCCGATTCCAGGACTGGCGTTGATGCCGGGATGGAATTCATCGACTGGGAGATCCATGCCATGGATTCCATACGTGTCCATATCGATGCCACCGACACACGTGTCTGGGGCACCGATGCCATGTACACTTGGAAATCTGAGTCTGTCCAAATCGATACCGTCAACGTCTGTGGCCCTATAGTTGATGCCCGTGGCCATGCCACAAACGGCATAAATGCCCGCCTCCATGCATCGATGCCCTCGACACCTCCGTTTTCCTTCGGTGTCCTTGACGCCCTATTGATTCGACTTCGACTCAGTCGATGCCGGTATCTTTTTCAATAACGGCAATGTTTTTCGATTATTCGATTCCACATCGTTTCAAAGATACCTATGCCAGTGCTGTCAGTGCCCGTCACTGTCATCATTCTCCTGGCCAGTCATCGACGATTTTTCATACCCATTTTGATGATATCCTCGAAGCCCCTTAGGTTGCCTTCAATATCGTCAATACCGACATAGCACCGCCACATAATACCCTCGCCTCCTCACATTGCTCCACGCTTTGGGTTCTTTTTTAAGCCCCGTATTAGCTTAAGACACTCCATTGTGTCAGGAGCAGAGCAGGCGTGCTGACAGTTCGTCATCGATCGCCTTCCAGGACGACGAGGGCTTCCATCTCGGCGCTGGGGAAAGACCGGGCCGAGCACCGTGGCACCCATCATCGCCGACATCGTGATCGTCCGCCGCTGACGCCATCCAGCACATCGGTGCCATCCTTCTCCAGGCTGGACAACGCTCGGGCAGAGCGACATCACCACTGCCATCAGCACTGTTCCTACAGTTTTGGCAGTCCTTGGTGATCCAGAACTTCCGGATCCAGGTCCGACAGCTTCTGCATTGGCGTCACGACACATCGAGCCGCTGTGACGAGGGAAAGGAACATGAGTTCCGTTAGGGCTCCTCTGTTCCTGGCGTGCCCCACCGTCAAGTGGTGTGGGACTATGGCCATCTGTTACACTTAGCAGTCTAAACGCCACTCACGCCTAGCCTGTCTCCTCTGTACCTGTGCCACCATACCGGGTTTCAGAGCGAGATGGACGTTTACGTCCCCGGCCTTACCCTCGAGGACTCCGGAGACCGTCGGAGTCAACAATCTTCACCGGCTCGTCTTGCGGCGATCCACGTCGGATGGTAAGTACCCGCTTCGGCGGCATTCCCATAGAGTTGTGTTCTCCCATTCGGACCGTGGTTCGAAAAGTTCTGGGTCATGTGCCTTTTAGAACTGTATTAGTGTCACATATCGCTATGTTAGCTATGTTAGCCACAATATCAGGAGAACCCCTCTATCTTCTTGGGATTGCAGCAGGGCTTCTTCTCTTGTCAGTAACAAGTCCCTGTGCCGACCAATGCTCTGACTCTTGGTTCCCTCCCAACCAAGGTCCAGCTGCATTGGCTGATCTGCTAAACATGAGATTCAGCAACCATTGCCCCATGTACAAGTCCACCTTGAGGCCTGGCCACAGGTCTCAGTGTCTCCTTGTACAGCATACAGAAATGCGGGTACCACTTACCGCTCACACACCTGCAGGAGCCTACATGATATCCTCCATTGGGACACCTCCTGGTCTCCCATCTGGTCAGATATCAGAGCGGCCACCCCACCTTGTACCAAAGTCCCGGTACACTCCCCCAGGCGCTACGAAGTGCAGAGGGGAGAAGGGAGGGGGGTTGGGGAGTTTTAATTGCACTATTCTTTCTTTTAACAGAAAATAGTTACTCTCCGCACATCCTGGACCTAAGAAAATCCAACTTTCTTTAGACGTCACAGGTACAATGGTATCTTTGGTTACCATCACTCCATACTGCAGTAAGTACATTATTTTAATGTTTCTATGTGCTTTATGGTGAGTCAACATTACAACCCCAAGCTCTGCCGCCGGCACCAGCTTCGGTAAGTGAACTGTCTCTTGCATCACTGTTGGTGAATGCTGTTTTCTCTGCGGAGTGTAACATCATTCACTTTCCTTGCATAGACTACTGCTAACCACTTTCAGTACATGCAAGGAGCTCTCACTTTTTTCAGGACTCACTATACATTTACTAACTGGGATTACTGTCACTGCCATAAATCCCTTCTGTAACACTTCTGGACACCACAGTCTTAAGACCCTCTTGTCCAGCATGCGCACAGACATTCTGATACATTGTTATATGTCCCTGCGCATATTTTCCATAACCTCAGCCTTTCAACTTTTCATGGTTGGGCTATGGGGTTTCTTCCCACTATGCATTTTTCTCATAATTCAAAACTGCTATGGGTTATATTCAGTGACATTCTATACTCAATGGACCTAAGTGGTTTCATTGCTTTCGTCCCTGATTCTTATCCCAGTTCGAACTAGGACCTAGTCTCCTTCGACTCATGCTCGCAATTCCTTAGGGTTATAAAGTTTCTCCTGAAAGCTGTCAACCCATTATGCATCTATTGCACTCCAGCATAGTTTCTCATAAACTTCCTGGACGTTGCACCCATGAGTTATGCCCTTATGCCTTCCAATACTGCTTTTGCAACAATTCTTTGTGCATACAGACAGACAGCATAGGGACAATGTGCTTTCCAACTCATAAGCACGCATTACCTCTTAGCTGCTCTGCTAGACAGCTGCGCAGCTCTACCCTTGGCCCTTGTTCACTTCATGCGTCCTTGGGCCACATATCTAAGAGATTTAATGAACGCTCTATCAGACCTTCTCCACGTAGGTTCTATCCTCTCGAATGGTCTCAATTACATGTGTACAGGGCAAATCTTTTAACGCTGAGTTTAACTAAACTTTCCTCGGCGTCTGCATCATTCCATACGATGCACAGGTTCTGCTCCCTGCACATGTTTCCTATGCGTTCCCTTAGATGCCTTTTCTTCCATCAAAGGCCTCTTCAATATATCTCTTCTGCTGCCTCTCGTAGCCAGCATTCTTCTAATGTTGAACTGGGATGGGGTTCAGTATTCTTTTCCCCACTCCCTGACTGAGATCAGTATGCTTTCCCATACTTCTCAATCCATCATATCAGTAACCTTTTATTCTCTCACCAGTCAGTCCCAAATCATAGACTTATTGATGTTCTTAGGTTCTGGTAGCGTCACAAAACCTTCTAAACATAAATCTTGCCGTTTAATATGGCAGGCTTTACCTCCTGACGCTAAAAAAAAAAAAAAAGAGGTATTACCCCTTTTACTTTTCCACCATTTTTTCTTACTCCCTCGGATTCTGTTCTCCAGACATCCTCCACATAGATACACCTTTCTCTTAGGAGGTGTATCGTTTTGGGAGTTGGGTTCCCGTTTTCGGTAATCCTCTCTGAGTCGGCTTACCATGGATTATCCACTGATCAAGCCGCCTCTATTTCTCTAATCACGGAATGAATATATATATTCTCCTTATAAGTCTCATACATTCTACGTTTGAGCCTTTCCATTCCTCTCTTCCACAGTTTGGCAAGGGAACTTCTTTCCCTCTTAATGTCATTCCTGCCAGCAGGGTCCGTGAGTTATGCACTCTTTCCATACTCACCTGACTCCGTTCCTCTGCCACTGAGTAGTTCTACGCATTCAACTTTCTATCCTTTTCAGGTAGATGTTGTATCTCCTTTCCTCAGGAAATACTCTATTAATTTTTCCTAACCTCTCTCTCTCGCCCTAGGGAGAGACTGGGTTTTCCACATTCCTGGACAGTAATGCTGCGCTTACATTCTATCTACATTGCACTGCATTCCATGTGAATTCCACTTGACTCTTTCCTTCATGCAAGGGTCAAGCTGCTACTTCCAGTGGCCACACAGACCTAATCCTTCTGATTAAGTGGTCTATATTTCCTTTCCTACCAACAAGCAGACATTTCACTACAACACTGTGGGTATCCACATACTGTTGTGTCCGTCTTAGCCTTAACAGCTTCCCTTTGGTTACTGCTGCTTGTACTTTTTTATCAGGTTGCAGCCTGGAGTCCTCTCCATACCTTCGCAGCCTATTATTGCTTACATTTGACTAGCCGGCATGCTCCATGTTTGGCCAGTCCGCCTACTCTTACTTTTTTCAATTCACTACCCAACATCCTTCCACGAACCCATTATGGTGTTGCGGATGCCCTCCGTTCCCATTTCCACCTCAGTCGTTACGCCTTTGCGCATCTGTGGTGTATCTGGTGCATTCCCGGGCATCCTCAGCTCGGTACTCACCCATTTGTGAGGACTACCATCCTGCTTGTCCTGTGAGAAAGCAAATGTTGCTTACCTGATGTAACAGGTGTTCTCACAGGACAGCAGGATGTTAGTCCTCACGAAACCCGCCCGCCACCCCGCGGAGTTGGGTCTGTATACTTTTATTTTAGTTTCGCTTGCGCTTTTTAGCTATAAGACGAGACTGAGGGAGACACCTGTGGCTCACAGGGATAATTGCAGGCTGGGCATGCTCAGTGCACCCAGTGTGCTAGTGTCAGTCAAAGCTTGTTGAAACTTTGACAGAAAAGTTTTCCGTACAGGGCTCCATCCTCGATGTCACCCATTTGTGAGGACTAACATCCTGCTGTCCTGTGAGAACACCTGTTACATCAGGTAAGCAACATTTGCTATTCTGCCAATGAGATATCCTAGCCCAGTTCTATAACTTAAATTACAATAACTATCTTTTAATACCTACCATTGTATTTGTTTAATTGTTCACCCATCAAGATTTTTTGTCAGACGTTTTTATGTTCCCCATTTAAAGTTACTGTTACAATGTATAAATAGTACGACCTCCAGTCATACTATTCCAACTGTTATAATGTGAACCGATGTGATGTACGCCAACGAATGTCGGTATATAAATAAATAAATAAAATAAACAATATGTTTGCCAACCTCTGGTTAACCTTCTGCCTTGTTGGCACCTCAGGTTGCTTCCAGCTACATGAACCTCTGCTTGTGCTGCTAATAATATCTGCAATATCAAATGGAAGTCAGAGGGTACCCTCTCCTTTGGGTACATGTAGATTAAAAATGAAAGAGGATCCTTAGGCACCTGGATTCTCACCACATCAGATATGAGCTGCACAACCATGTCCCAATATAAAACCATCTTGGGGCAGGTTCACCACACATGAAAGTATGTACCCACCCCACCACACTTTCTCCAGCACAGATTATCAGCTGTTGGGTAGAATTTATACAGCTTAGCTGGGGTAAGGTGCCAGCGGTAAAGCATCTTATAGCCATGCTCTGCAAGCAAAGCGGAGATAGAGCTCCGCTTGATCGTGTAAAAATTATGCATCCAGTGCTGTGGATTCAGTAAACATGGAATATCTTTCTCCTAATTTTTTATGTGGGATTGGCTGTTCCCACAGATCACCATTCAGAAGCATATACGCTCTGGTAATAACCTTCGTAATAGTGTCTGCTTTATCACAAAAAGCTTTAAACAAAGATTTACCCATACTTAAATCACGCTTCACCTTATTTTGTGACATAAAATGACGAAGTTGTATATAGAAATACTGATCAGAGGAGAGTATTCCGTCCAAACCTCTCTTAAACCTCGCTGTGCCAAGACCTTTGCACCAATTTCAAAGCTAATGGGATAGTGTCTGTTTCTGTATCTGGATGACAGTGAACAGGCTTACCTGGGGTACTATGAGGCCTACAATAAAATGGCTTCCTTGTTGCAAATGCACAGATTATCAGTTGGGACTAATTTCCTAGATCTAACATAGCATTAGTTTTCCTAAGGAGCTTAAATTGTGTATCACTTTGGGATTGGTATGGCTACAGAGGGCATTCTCCATCTCCTTAGAAGTGCAGTGTTTCCATACACAGGAAATTGCCTCTGCTAGGTTTGGCTTATAGATCCTGGGATGCATGGTGTCTCCTATAGGGATGGTTTCATAGAATAACCCTGCAATATTGGCTCATGTGCAGTTGACCTGTATCCAGGTCATTAATAGAATGTCATTTGAGACTGGACATAGAGGTCAAATATATGACTGGATATAGATGGAAGCAAGGGCACCTAGTATTTCATAATTGGTGTAGATTACTATAGCTGCAAGCATTGGCATGAGGAGCTGCACTCTGGGATCATTCTGACCAGTAGTTTTACTCTTCAAAATATAAATTCCTATCAATGAATATCCTGCAGTCATTGACAGCATTTTTAGATCACCTTCATCACAAGTTTGTGAGAATCAGATCCAACAGCGGTCATGGTAAACTTTTTAAGCAAAGAAAGTGACATAGGGGGGTACCTGTATGATCTAGGGTACATTCAAGGTGCTAACACGGGCCAAACAAAATATGATCAGCTGGTTCACATATGAGACATAAGAACATAAGAAAATGCCATACTGGGTCAGACCAAGGGTCCATCAAGCCCAGCATCCTGCTTCCAACAGTGGCCAATCCAGGCCATAAGAACCTGGCAAGTACCCAAACACTAAGTCTATTCCATGTTACCATTGCTAATGGCAGTGGCTATTCTCTAAGTGAACTTAATAGCAGGTAATGGACTTCTCCTCCAAGAACTTATCCAATCCTTTTTTAAACACAGCTATTCTAACTGCACTAACCACATCCTCTGGCAACAAATTCCAGAGTTTAATTGTGCGTTGAGTAAAAAAGAACTTTCTCCGATTAGTTTTAAATGTGCCCCATGCTAACTTCATGGAGTGCCCCCTAGTCTTTCTACTATCCGAAAGAGTAAATAACCGATTTACATCTACCCATTCTAGTCCTCTCATGATTTTAAACATCTCTATCATATCCCCCCTCAGCTCTCTCTTCTCCAAGCTGAAAAGTCCTAACCTCTTTAGTCTTTCCTCATAGGGGAGCTGTTCCATTCCCCTTATCATTTTGGTGGCCCTTCTCTGTACCTTCTCCATCGCAATTACATCTTTTTTGAGATGCAGCGACCAGAATTGTACACAGTATTCAATGTGTGATCTCACCATGGAGCAATACAGAGGCATTATGACATTTTCCGTTTTATTCACCATTCCCTTTCTAATAATTCCCAACATTCTGTTTGCTTTTTTGACTGCCACAGCACAATGAACAGACGATTTCAATGTGTTATCCACTCTGACACCTAGATCTCTTTCTTGGGTTGTAGCACCTAATATGGACCCCCCAACATTGTGTAATTATAGCATGGGTTATTTTTCCCTATATGCATCACCTTGCACTTATCCACATTAAATTTCATCTGCCATTTGGATGCCCAATTTTCCAGTCTCACAAGGTCTTCCTGCAATTTATCACAATCTGCTTGTGATTTAACTACTCTGAACAATTTTGTGTCATCTGCAAATTTGATTATCTCACTTGTCGTATTTCTTTCCAGATCATTTATAAATATATTGAAAAGTAAGGGTCCCAATACAGATCCCTGAGGCACTCCACTGTCCACTCCCTTCCACTGAGAAAATTGTCCATTTAATCCTACTCTCTGTTTCCTGTCTTTTAGCCAGTTTGCAATCCACGAAAGGACATCGCCACCTATCCCATGACTTTTTACTTTTCCTAGAAGCTTCTCATGAGGAACTTTGTCAAACGCCTTCTGAAAATCCAAGTATACCACATCTACCGGTTCACCTTTATCCACATGTTTATTAACTCCTTCAAAAAACTGAAGCAGATTTGTGAGGCAAGACTTGCCCTGGGTAAAGCCATGCTGACTTTGTTCCATTAAACCATGTCTTTCTATATGTTCTGTGATTTTGATGTTTAGAACACTTTCCACTATTGTTCCTGGCACTGAAGTCAGGCTAACCGGTCTGTAGTTTCCCGGATCACCCCTGGAGCCCTTTTTAAATATTGGGGTTACATTTGCTATCCTCCAGTCTTCAGGTACAATGGATGATTTTAATGATAGGTTACAAATTTTTACTAATAGGTCTGAAATTTAATTTTTTAGTTCCTTCAGAACTCTGGGGTGTATACCATTCGGTCCAGGTGATTTACTACTCTTCAGTTTGTCAATCAGGCCTACCACATCTTCTAGGTTCACCATGATTTGATTCAGTCCATCTGAATCATTACCCATGAAAACCTTCTCCATTACGGGTACCTCCCCAACATCCTTTTCTGTAAACACCGAAGCAAAGAAATCATTTAATCTTTCCGCTATGGCCTTATCTTCTCTAAGTGCCCCTTTAACCCCTCGATCATCTGACGGTTCAACTGAACATGGAGGCAGACTAGTTGAGAACAACTCTGGCTCTAGAAGATTTGAGCTCACGATAAAGATCTTCACTCTTTTGTGCTGAGATGGGCATTATTTTATATCATGCAGACCGACAGGCTCTGTATAGGCAAGAAACATACCTAAAACAGCAAGGGGAGGTTCAGTCCTGATTGCTGTAGGAATTTAATAGAACAGAAACTAATAGTAAAGACAACTCCCAAGAGTAAAGAATACAGCTGAAATGTATTTCACTTTACACATTTCAGGTGACAAATTCAGACTGAATAGGAAGAGACCAGAAAAGAGAGAATGCAGTTTCCAGGTGGGGTGGGGGTGAATGATTGGATGTTAATGTGATTTTTTTGTATACTGCTTTGATAGCCTGAAAGGTAGGGTATTAAATGAGATAAATAGAAAGCTTGTGGTCTCAAACTCCCAGAACAGGTCCAGTCTGCTGTAAGAGTTAATAGAACAAAAATTGAAAGTGCAGAAATTTCTTCTGTACCACAGAATTGCTACCCATTATAACTTGTGCCTCTTCTTGGCTATAGTGTTGCAGTGTGGCCGGCTCTGTTTTATGTTGTATGTTTTGCACTACAAAGCAAACTATGCAAGTCAGGTCACATTAGGAACCCTTAATGCTGTGTATCGGTTGTTTTATACATTTGTGCACGTTTTATTTATTGGATTTCAATCTTATCATGTGGTAACAGTGATATTGAGGTGATTTAATTTGTTCTACTATACCTTAAAGTAATGCTTAGTATTAAATACATAGAACTACATAGGGGATGGAACAAATAATTGCTAAAATAAAGTAATAAATTCCACACAAAAATGGTCTTCATTTTAATTTTGAGGTTTCTTGCTGGAGTGTATATTTCTTCTGTGGAGGCTTATTTGGAGCTGGGAATGTGGTATGGAGAAAGTTGTTTGTATGAAAGTAGTGTATTTTCTGGTGCCTCTTGAGTGCCTATCTAATGCTCGTGATGCTGGATACTCTGTTTCCAGCTGAAGCAGTAGTGGAAATGGGGGTAGGGAAGAACTGATGAAGCAACAGACTCTGTGCCTGCAGAGGTCCCTAAAGCTTATTTTCTCAGTAGGACTTTTTTCATTTACAATGTCAGCATCTTAGGAGTTATGCCAGAAGCTTTCACAAATAATTTCTCTTCAGTTGCTGTTTTGACTTAATATTTGTCTTTTCATTTGCAGCTACAACAAACGTATTAATGACATAAGAGAATGTAAAGAGGCTGCTGTATCACATGCGTAAGTACTGTTTAATGTGAAAGTTACTGGGTAGAATGCTGTTAGATTTTAAGCAATTGAATTTGACAGTTTTATGATTGTATTGTATATTTCCTTAAACCTTTCATTTTTCTGTCACACATACTGCAGTATGTGCAAAAGGTATAAAAGTAATACTTTGTATCTGAAAGCAGTAATATTAGTAAAATAGTTTTAATATACTTTAGTTCAGTTACTTGGAACACAAGGACTAACATTCCCATGTTTCATCCCTGATGAGATCTCAACAAAGCTTTTTTGAAAACTCCTGCTTAACCATTCCCACCACTAGGAATCTGAGTAAATCAGGATACTGATCCTCATGAGAACACAGATGGATCACATTGATAAATCTTATGTATGAATGTAGCATGAAACAAGAGTTAAATTCATGGTTGCATTTCTTAAAAGCAGAGGGAGTAATCATGATGGCAAAAAAGTGCCCACCTTTATTTCAAGAAGTGTATATAGCACAAATAAAATAAATAGGCACACAGAGTGCACAAGGATAAGACTGAATAAAAAAACAAAGAATGGGCAATTTAATATTTTGGGACACATGCTTTTTATATTACTGACTTCAAACATTTTGGAATGTATAATAGTTTAGGGATGCCACCACTAGAGTGTGTGTGGAACTCAAACTTCTATAGGTCGGTCTTGGGATCCTCAAGAGCTTGACTCTTTGCTGTAGTCTTAGAAAGGAAGAACCATCCTGCTGTTCTGGAAGTGGTGGCTGCCTTTTATGCTAAACTTTTTTTTTTTTTTTACACTTTTGGTACTTCCACTATAATGGTAGTCAACATGTACCTTAAACAATAAGACTGTGACAGGTTGAATCCACAACTGCATCAGTCTGTTTTGCCCATACTCCTGAAGTAGGTCTAGGGTTTTGAGTAGCATGGGCTGTCTCCAAAGACAGGGCCAGAGTTTAGACATTTGTTTTGGTTTATAGTGTTTGAAGTTTTGCCACTGGCGGCTGACTGCAGGATCTTCCTTAGACCACATGGACCACAAACATTCAGGTCATCCACGTGTGGTTGCGCAGCCCCCTTTCGAGCTATGCTTTGGAGAGTTCCTCAGATGCCTGTTTTGTCTGATGTAAGAGTTGTGATATCTCTGAGTTGCAGCACATCTTGGTGGAAGATCCCATAGAAGGACCCACCTCAAGGAGAGCAGCAAGGTTCTCCAGAAAGGCTGATGCTTTCCGGAATGTGGCAACAACCCAACTTTATAGCAACAGGGAAAAAACCCCAAAATAGGAGTTCAGGATGGCAGAGGACTGGACACGTACATGTTGCTCTCAGATGGTTCCTTGTTGATAATTTTTGCTTTGTATTTGCACCTCACCATAGAGATACAGAAATAGCAAAGGCTTTGTTAGGGGAAAGCTCCCCCCACCCCCCACCCCCAAGTCTCAGCTATGCCAGGCAACTATCCCAGAGCATGCACCTGCTTTATCTGATGGGTTGTCAGATTCCAGCATTGTCTATGCAGGAGCAGCTGTCTTGCTGGTGGTGGATGTCTGAGCACAGATGGGTCCTGAAGTCCTGTCACTTCTGATGCGAGGTTCAGTAGCTTGGGTGGAGGAGCCGGAGAAGGCCTGAACTATATCATCTGAGGGTGCCTGTGCATTGGACGTTGTGAACAAACAGTGAGTGAGAAGAGCAGCAGCAGCATAAGGAGGGGGAAGCTGGGGTGAAAGTATGGAGTGCAATAGTGATTGCTAATTCCAAGATGCTGTCTATGGACAGCATGCATGACTCTCTGGAGGTTCAGGCAACCATTGCTGGTCTCAGTGAGTGTTTCAGTGGTTAAGCTCTCTATAGTTACTTTGGAGGCTGCATGCAGTGCCTTGGCTTCTTTAGAGCAGTCTTTTTTTTTTTTTTTTTCTTTCTTCAATGGCTTTGCTTATAGTAGACATACATTCTCAGATTCAAATCCAGGAGGCCAGGGTAATAGCTCAGGAAGATAGTTGGGAAAATTGAGACTCTATTGGAACAACTGAAGTTAGTCCAAGCTAATTTGATTAAGGACCAAAAGGTGGTACATAGCCAGAAGTTTGAACTTTAATAAACTTAATTTTCCTATTGTGCCCTTTATTTTGCTAATGAAACTTAAATCCTACTTAAGGAGATGGTGTGGATCCCTGAGAAGGGTTTGCCATCTATTAGTAAGATATTTCACCTTCCTTTTGATAGGTATTTGTGGAATGGATATCTGTGTCTGGGGGTCTTGAGGAATTTTATTAACAGCCTGGACTTAATTTCGCTTTTTGAAGAATTTACTACTTTAATTACATTTGCATTCTTACAAGATTGAAATTCCATTTGGGGGCCGATGTAATAAGGTGCACTGAAGCTGCTGTGGGTTTCTATGCATGGTTTCCCACGCAAAGCCCTATAAGCGGATGTAATGGTTTTATGCACTGGAAAATAGCGTGTAGAGATGCGCTTACAGACCCGCGGTTTTTCCTGCGCGAATGCATACTAACAATACTGAGAGTAAACTTGAAAGAGGCTTTAATGACACGTCATGTATAACTAAAAAAAAAAAATTAGATCTAAAGGAAGTTGAGTTCTTTTGCAGTCTATAGTTGTGACCCTGGCCTGTCATACTCTTAGCAGACGTACCCAATTAACATAACAAATATTTTTTTTGGAGTTACTTTCGTGTTTGTCAATTTTCTTTTTAATATCTCATTAGTATTTAATCTAAACAATGCTTTTTTTTTGTTTGCCTGAATGTATCCTGAATAGTGAGCAGCTAGCTTTCTATCAAAGATCAGCTTTGATAAAAAAAAAAAGAAAGATTTGATCTGTTGAGTTCATCCTTTCTGAAGTTGAACCAGTATAGTCAAATAATAAAGGAAGACTAGCCTGAAGGAGAGATCTGCAAAATTGGAGATAATTCTAAAGTTGTCTGTATGTTAGAATATTGCCATGTTATGCATATTTCACAACTTTATCCAGTTTCTATTAAAGATTTTTTTTATAGGCACATCACCTGGAGTGCCTTCTTTTTTTTATTTATTTAGATTTTTATATTCCGATTTTCAGCACTTCAAAGCGGATCTCCCTATCTCCAGAGCAAATGGAGGGTAAAGTGACTTACCTAAGGTCACATGGAGAAACAGTGGAGCTTGAACCCTGGTCTCCCCAGTTCGTAGCCTGCTGCTGTAACCACTAGGCTACTCCTCCCATTTGAGATGGGTCCAAAACCCCTGGAATAAGCTGCATTCTAATGGTGGAGTAGGGTTGAACAATTGTGATTCAACTGGAAACAAAATTGTCTTGGATTGTACCTGAGGTTTTGATTTTCTTGTTTTTTCTACATGAGCCAGAAAATCTGACCTGTCAACAATTCCTAGACTGTGGACTAAAAGTTTCGGTTGTGACTATTTATTTTGAAATGATGCTGATCCAAAATGTTTTGGCCCTTCCGTATTTGAAATACTCTCAGAATTGTGAGACATTTTTGAGAGAAAACCAATCTTGTAAACAGTTATCTTCGACATGAGAATGTTTTGTGTGTGCTGATAGTTTTTATAAAAATAGTTTGTTACCTTATTTTCTAATGCTGGTATATGCTGTTTTCCTGGGTGTATATGTAGCAATTCAGAACAAATCCTTCAGGAAGTATTGTTGAGCTTGTAATCTCTTATAAAAGTCTCAGGTTAAATGAATATGTTTGTGTATTGTTGTTTTGGGGGAAAAGGATAGCTTTTCTTGTTTAGAATATGAGATAGCAGCTTGTAACTGTAAAATAAAATTTGGGTATAATTTTCCTTTTATATAAACATTAAATAGCTCAGCATACTTAAACATGTTTGCATAAATCTGCAAAGCTGTGCAGGGAAGCACAGTACATTTAATGTGACAAAAGGAAATTTTAAACTGATTTTCTCTGGGGTGTGTGTATTCTCATGCTCCCCTTCTTGGCAACTGTTGGCTCCTGCGAAGTCCAGAAGCCTAGAATAGAGGAATGTGGCACTTTAAGGAAATAGTTTTCAATCAGCACTTTAGTGAACCATTTTGTTTTTTTGATCTGGCAGTTTCCTCCTCCTGAGTTTCGAGCTCAGTCAGAACCAGGTTTGGGATCTGGCACCATGAGCCGTCATTCACAGCCACCTAGGAATTTTTCCCTTGTTCGTATCACATCCAACTTTTATCCCTGTCATTGCAGCGACCGTCCTTGGCTGGGGTCAATATATTTGAACTCCTCCTAAAATCCCTGAACCTTGTGGGCCTTAAATCTAGCCATAAGGTGTTGCCACTGCACACAGACTAGACCTCCACAGCATCCCTCACCCCGGTCAATCCAGGAAACGGAAGCCTTGGCTGAGAGTCAAATCCCAGTCTGTGCATATGGCAATGCTGCACACTGTCACTGAGCCACTAGCCCAACCCTTTGTCAATGCGTCTTACAACCAAACCTATCAAACTTGGAGGAGAATGTTTTGACTGACTGTTTTAATTGCCCTTTTTAATTGAGTAGTTTAATATATTGGTCCAAAGTACTATAAATTGGAATACTACACAGGCTGAACTTATGGGGAGTTGCAGGGTCCCACTTAGATCAACTTGAGACTCTAGAGTGTGGGGTTGCCAACAAATCTCTCTGTCGCAGCCTCTGACCCACCTACACTCACACGGCTCAGAAATGTCACATCAGATGGAGGTTTTGCTACTGACAGGAAATTACAGTGCCGTGGCAAGGCTACTACAGCAGCATAGGGTATCTAAATGTGCTGGACCCGGGGTAACTGCCCCATTTCTTTCCTTGCCTCTACACACCTTGTGTACACACTCCTAAGGACTATGTTATGCAGTAACATATTTTAATCAGCATTTTATGTTGAAGTACTTGACTCAAATCTGATATAAATGTTACATAAGCCAACTCTGAAATAATCCTTTTTCTGTTTTAGAGCAGAGACAATTAACTTCAGATTTTTCTTCTGTTTATGACAGTGGTGCAACGCACAGAGAAAGACGCAAGTTTTTACGGTCGGCGCTGAAAGAGTTGGCAACTGTTCTTTCTGACCAGCCTGGATTACTGGGTCCCAAGGTATAGAACTCTACTATTTTCCTCTGACATAACCTACATTCACAAACAATTCTTTTCATATGTTTGTAATATTTTCTTATGATTAAATGTTTATATGTAATCCTCATAAGTATACAATACTAACTTGTTTATAAAATTATTCAGAAATTTAATACATAGTGTGTACAAAGAGTTGGGACCGGTTTTATCTGTTTTCTTTTGAGACATAATGGGAGAAAAAATGATTAAGTAGGTCCTTTGTGTAACACACTATCTTTGTCTTATATTTTTTTTTGAATTCCTAGGCACTTTTTGTATTTATGGCATTATCCTTTGCTCGTGATGAAATAATTTGGCTGCTTCGGCATGCAGATAACATTCCTAAAAAGATTGCGGATGACTTCATGGACAAGTATGTTATGGAATTTTGAAATTTAAAATGTAACTCTGTACACACTGGTGTAAACACTGTCTGAGAATCTGCAGCAAATGAAGCGTTTCATAAGAATGCAGTATTACTTTGATAGGACCTGTAAAAAATGTGAATGCATGATCCATATGGAATCTAACTTTGTTAGAGAAGTAACACATGAAAAATGTAAAGAAACCCCTTACCTGTTTCTTATTCTAGATTAACTTTTACAATTTTCTGTATTTGTCAGCTTATTGTCCCCAGCTCTCTATCTCTGCAGTCACCTTTCATCCCATTTGCTCTTGTGTAGTTGTTGTGCTGTATTGGAAATGAAGTCTTTATTGCACAGATTTAAGTTTATAAAATGTGTATTACAAGTGGTCACCTAGTGGCCGTGTTTATTGCCCATGATACAATGTTCTGGAGGAGCTGTGGTACATGGACCTTTGCTACAATGACGAGACTGGAAACAGTGGGAGGGAGGATTTATTAAAACAAGGAAAAATCCCAAGATAGTTGTGAATGAAGGCTTATGGTACCAGGGTCCAAGCCCCTGATTCAGATTGACCTGAAATAAAAAAGGAGAAAGGAGGAGCTACAAGCCAAAAAAATTCAGTAGAATGTGCTGTTTCAACGGCACCTATCTATTAATCCAGTAGATGCAATATTCAAGACCAGGATTGGCAGCCAAGAGTGCTGCTAACACATCAGCAAAGTAAGGTTCTTTGATCTTAAGTCAGATGACATCCCTTTTATATGAAATTCAGTGTTCATTTTTGTTGGAAACCTTAAATAGAAAACCCTGATGATTTGGATTTTGGATTTAATTACTCTGCTTTCCAAATCCAAAATCAAGGAAATCACAATTTTAGGTTTAGTTTGTAAGCCCACCTACCATTTAAGTTGTACCTGAGGCAATGATAAGGAGCAGACACCGATTTAGGCATAGACAATCTAGGCAATTGTCTAGGGCCCCAAATTTTGAAAGTGCTGATATTCAGTCCAAAAAGGAGTGCCTCTTTGCCAAGGAAAGGAGCACTGTTATGGCACTTTGGGGCTTTGCAGGGTGGTAGGGGGCATGAACTCCCTACATGCCAGTTTCCAAGTTATTCTGCTCTTCGCTCTCTATCTCTACCTGTGGAACAAAACTCTTAAATCCTGCTCTGATGGAGAGTATTGAAGAAGAAGATTGCTTTGATGGGCAATTTGGGGACTTAAAGTTTGGGGGAGAGGTGAAATTTGTGGGGTAAATAAATATTTTTTGGGTGCTTAAATAAAAAGGAAAGCCAAGTAATTTTTAGTGTATGCACCCCTGATTTAAAGAAAGAAAAACTAAATTTTTAATGTGTGTGCACGTGCCTGATAACCTAGCTTTCCTTTCTTTTAATCAAGCACACGCGCGCCAAAAATTACCTAGCTTTCTTTTAATCTTTGTGTGTGTGTATGTGCGCCTGATTAAAACAAAGGAAAACTAGGTAATTTTAATGTGCATGCTCCTGATTAAAAGAAAAGAAAGCTTGGTCATTCTTAACATGTGTGTGTACCTGATTTAAAAGCAAGAAGAGCTAGGTAATTTTGAGTGTCTTTCTCCCCCCCCCCCCCCCCCCCCGCCCCAACCCCCTAGATCTGGAGGTGCTGAGACAGAAGTATATAGAGAAGACCTTCCGGGATATAGTAGCCAAATCCCAACTCCAGTCTGGTAGCCTCTGTGCTGCCTTAGAAGAGCAAGGTTGCCTAGATGGAGGGCATCACCTTCATGTAGCAGGAAGGGATCCTGTAGCTAGGAACTGCTCTTCATATGATGCATTAACCTTTCATGTTTAGGATGGGTTTCCAAAGGCTTTTGCCAGGAGAGGGAAGGGTTAGGTTGGCCATCATAGTTGGTGATTAGATCATTAGGAATCTAGATAACTAGATGGCTGGTGGACACAAGGATCACTTGGTAGCTTGCCTGCCTGGTGTGAAGGTGGCGGACTTCACGCATTACCTAAATAGGATTTTAGACAGTGCTGGGGAGGAACCAGCAGCTATTGTATATGTGGACACCAATCACATAGAAAGGTGTGAGAGGGAAGTTAGGAAGTCAAATGTAGGCTTTTAGGTAGAAAATTTAAATTCAAAACCTCTAGGGTAGCATTCTCTGAAAAGCTCCCTGTTGCATACATAGGACCCCAAAGGCAGGCAGAGCTCCAGAATCTCAAAGTGTGGATAAGTTTTTGATGCAGGAAAGAGCAGGGCAACATTTTGGGGAAGGGAGAGCTTATTTTAAAAGGATGGGCTTCATCTTAACTAGAGTTGGAATCAGGCTGCTAGTGCTAATCTTTAAAAGGAGATAGAGTAGCTTTTAAACTAGAACTTGGAGGAAATGCTGACAGTCACTCAGCAGCACATAGTTCGGAGAGAAGCATCTTTGAAGGATACTAAAACAAAGACAGAAGTTAGAGCATCCCAATAGAGGTTCCGGTAAAAGCAATAGTCAATTTGTCCATTATTAAAGAACAGATTGCGTTAACAGGGAACAGTTGAAAATTTTTTTTAATTGAAAGGAAAATTGTATATACAAATAAACATACCTTGAAATATCAGTATGCTAATGCCAGAAGTCTAAAAATTAAGGTGGGAGAGATAGAATGTATAGCACTGAATGAAGAGGTAGGCAGAATTCACCTGAATGTAATCCACTTTGAAAGTGCCTGAAAAGTGGAATATAAATCAAATAAATCTGAGACGTGGGGAAAGAAGATAACCAACTGAATACTGCTATACCAGGGTACAAATTATATTGCCATGATAGGGTAGATCAACCTGGTGGGAGGATGACACTTCGTTAGGAATGGCATAGAGTTCAACAGGATGAAGGTACTGCCGACTAAATGCTCTGTAAAATCTTTATGGGTGTAAATTCCATGTGTAATCGGGTATAGCAGTGGGGGGTGTACTACCACCCCCCTGACCAAAACGAATAGACAGATGAAATATTAATAGAAAATAGGTAAGTTAACAAATCTATCAGCACAGTAATAATGGGAGATTTCAATTACTCCAGTATTAACTGAGTAAATGTCATATCAAGATATGCTAGGAAGGTAAAAAGTTTTAAGATGAAATAAATGTCTACTTCATGGATCAGCTGGTTTGGGAACCAACAAGAGGGAGCCATTTTAGACCTAATTCTTAATGGAATGCAGGATTTGGTGAAAGATAAAGGTGGTGAAGTTGCTGAGCAACAGTGATCATAATGTGATCAAATGTGAGTTAATGACTTGAGAGAGGGCATTAAGTAAATCTACTACTCTAGCATTTAACTTTCAAAAGTGAGACTATGATAAAAAGGGAGGAAAATAGTTAGTAAAAAACTAATAGGTGCAGTTACAAAGGGTGAGAGTTTATATTAATTCTGGACATTGTTTAAAAATACCGTTTTGGAAATTTGGACCAGATGTATTCCACACATTAAAAAAAAAAAATGGAAAGAAGACCAAATAACTACTAGCATAGTTAAAAGGTGAGGTGAAAGAGGCTATGTTAGCCAAAAGAACTTCTTTCAAATAATGGAAAAAAGATCCAACTGAAAAAAATAAGAAAAAGCATTAGCAAGTTAAATGTAAAACATTGGTAAGGCAGGCAAAAAGAATTTGAAAAGAAGCTGGCTGTAGAGGCAAAAAATTAAAAAAAATATATATTTGAAACAGGAAACCTATAAGGGAGTCAGTTGAACCATTAAATGATTGAGGGGTTAAAGCACTTAGGAAAGACAAGCCATAGAGGAAAGACCAAATGAATTGTTAGCTTTGGTATTTTTACTGAAGAGGATGTTGGGGAGATGCCCATGCCAGAAACGTATTTAATGGTGATGATTCAAAAGACTGGAAACAAATCAAGGTGAACCTGGTTGATGTAATAGGGCAGATTGACAGACTAAAGAGTAGCAAATCAACTGGACCAGATGGCTCTCACCCCAGAGTTCTGAAAGAACTCAAAAACGAAATTGCAAATCTATTACTAGTAATTTGTATCCTATCATTAAAATTATCTGTTGTACCTGAAGATTTGAGGGTGACCAATGTAACACTGATCTTTAAAAACTGCTTCAAGGTTGATCTGGGAAACTATAGACCTGTGAGTCTGATTTCAGTACTAAGAAAAATTGTAGAAACTATTCTAAAGAACAAAATCTTAGAATATATAGAAAGGCATGGTTTAATGGGAGACAGCATGGATTTGCACAAGGGAAATCTTGCCTCACCAATCTGCTACATTTTTTGAAGGGGTTAATAAATATGGATATTGGTGAGCTGGCAGATATGTTGTATTTAGATTTTAAAAAGGCATTTGACAAACTATCCCATGAGAGACCCCCTGAGAAAATGAAAAAAAAAAATTAAATCATAGGATAGGAGGCAATGTCCTATTATGGTTTGCAAACTAGTTTAAAGATAGGAAATAAAGTAGGACTAAATGGCCAGATTTCTCAGTGAAGAGTGCCTTGGGGATCTGTACTGGAACTGATGCTTTTCATATATGTATAAACTGAAAAAGGGAACAGTGCATGAGGTGATCAAATTTTTTGACAACACAAAATTATTCCAAGTTATTAAATCACAAGCGGATTATGAGACCTTGCAGGAAGATTTTGCGAGTCTGGGAGACTGGGCATCCAAATGGCAGATAGAATTTAATGTCGATAAGTGCAAAGCATAGGGAAAATTAACCCAGACTATAGTTACCACCCAGGAAAAGTATCAGGCATCATCGTGGACAGTACTTTGAAATCCTTGACTCATTGTGTGGCAGTGGTCAAAAGAGCAAACAATATTAGGAAAAGAATGGAGAATAAAATGGAGAATGTAACACTCCATGGTGAGACCACACCTAGTGTTCTGGGCACAGTTCTGGTTACCTCATCTCAAAAAAGATTTAGTTGAATAGGAAAAAGTATAGAGAAGGACAACCAAAATGATAAAGGAGATAGAATGGCTCTCCTTTGAAGAAAGACTAAAATGATTGACTGTTCAGCTTGGAGAAGAGACAACTGAAGGAGGATATGATAGGTCTATAAAATCATGGGTGGAATAGAATGGGTTAATGTGAATTGGTTACTCTTTCAAAAAATACAAAGACTAGGGGACACTCAAAGTTAGTAAGTAGCACATTTAAAATCAACATTTTTTTTTCACTAAGCTCTAGAATTCATTTCTGGAGGATATGGTTAAGGCAATTAGTGTAGCTAGAATTGAAAAAGGTTTGGACAAATTCCTGGAGAAGTCTATAAACCTATTAACCAGGTAGACTTGGGGGAAGCCACTACTTATCTCTGAGCTTTAGCAACGTGCCATCTATGTATTGTTTGGAATCCTTGGATTGGCCACTGTTGGAAACGGTACTGGGCTTGATGGACCAATGGTCTGACCCAATATGACATTTCTTCTGTTAAGTAATTTATCCAAGGTCACAAGGATTTTCTATAGAAGTGAGATTTTAGCCCTGGCTTCTCTGGTTCTCATTCTGCTGCTGTAACCACTATGTGGCTGCTGCTCCATACCTAGAGCCAAGACAGTTCATAGAAGAGGGAGTGAGATGCCACAGCCAGCCTTGTATCAGAGCCCTCTTAACTATTTAAATAAAGATAATTATTTAGACTTTCCAGGTATGTTAAGAAAAGCATCCTAGAAAAATTTAGTAAATTATTTTTCTCCCTAGTTTTACTTACCGCAGATAGTTACCCACTAAATTTGCCCAGTGTCTTTCTGCCACACATGACTGTTGGTTGTATTTTGTAAACCATTTTTTGTTCCCTTTTAAGGCATATTGCAGAATTAATATTCTATATGGAAGAACTCCGAGCACATGTGCGAAAGTATGGACCGGTGATGCAGAGATACTATGTGCAGTATCTGTCAGGCTTTGATGCTGTTGTCTTAAATGAGCTTGTACAGGTGAGCTGGAGCTTGAAACTATTCCTTCTGCATTCTGGTATGACATCCCCAATTGGATTATTACTTTCAAACCCATTTGCCATCCATGTTGGATTCCCTGTGCCTAAAGTTTATCCGGTTCAGAAGTCCAACTCTTTAATGTTTGACCTCTGACAGTCATTTGGTAGCTGGCTAAGAGCTTGGAAAAGAACAGCCAAACTATCTGTACCAGATAGTCTGATACACATAGGATATGGAAATATGGGCTTTTCTCTGCAAAGCTAGGTACTTGAATTACAGTGCTCTTTGTTGGACTTTCCGTTAACTTAGTTGAGAACAAGGTTATGGAAGCCAGGTTACTTTATTGTGTCACTTTTTATACATACTAAACACCAAAATGTGGACCATACAAAAGCAAAAAATCAGGTTAGTTTTGTATAGAGAAGTGTGAATCAACGCTACAGTAACTCATTGTTAGTGATAGTGAGGTAGGGAAAGGGAGGAATTAGAGTTGGGGAGGGGCAACTACTTGACACTGGGTTGTTAGCACTAGCTCTGGTCAACTGAGTCTCATCACCATTGTGGTCAGTTCTCAGCCACCTCATAGCAGAAAATCCATATTTTGTGTGCTCCATAAGCATCAACCTGATTTTTGCATTTCTTCACATCAATTCACATAAATGCCAACTGATATTATCTTCTACTCTCCTTTATTCTCATCTGCTCCTACGGAAGCAATGTTTCAATAAGAAACTGTGTTAGGGAGATGCCTCAGGTTTTTCTGTCAAAACAAGAGGTATTGAAGCAAAAAAAGCTTATAGTGGCACAAGTATAATTGTTGAACTTACTTTCTCCTAGATATATTTTTAGATTTATACAAGAAACACTATATAACCATAGAAAGAAGTAAGTTATAACATGTCTAACTCATACTCCTAGGTCTATCTGGAATGACCATGAAGGACTGTGCAGATTTCTTTGGTTCTGCAAAGGGTTAGTATTTCTGGGGTGAGAAAATAGTCTTGAACACACCACAAGACTTCCATTTGAATGGAAGTAACTTAAGACTTATTTTCTTTTACAAGCATATAGAATGATTTTAGAGGACTAGGGCTCGTTTTCTAGTCAGCTAGGTTGAAATGCCTCTTTTTGGGGATGTACCTCAGAAATGTGAAGTTCCATTTCTACTTGATAGATATTGTGTAGTATCTTACATGGATTTATATTGTCTTAGCTATAATTCTGTTAATTTATCTGTTTTTATAATCTTCTAAATTCATACATGGCTCCATTTCAGGTGCAGCCTCCTCTGCTCCACAGGGATATTAATTAGCATTGAGTCCTCAGAGTTTGCAGTCTTGCCCTTCCTACAACTGCCAGGCAAATATATGCCTCCTCTGGTTCTAAGCAGTGTGATTCAACTATTGGCTGGTGGGAACTAATGTGACCACCACCCTCTGATTATTCCATTTGTCCTTGAGTGTTAAACCTTTTGTTAAATAAGACATTGAGAAATGATCAAACCTAAGGAACTGAAAGGAAAGAGAACAAGGCGTTTCATTGTTATGCTTTGCTGTTTATAGATCCTTCCCTTCCAGTGTCTTTGTCATGTGGCCACTAGATGGTGCTCACATATTTCTTGCTGCTTGTCTCAACTCCTAAAGAAAAAGTAGTCTTGGCTTGGTCTTCCAGTACGTTAAGATGCAACATGAGCAATACGTGCAGCACACTTGCATTTATGTTATGCTTATAGAGGCTTAAATAAGTTGCTTTAGAAATTTCAGAATAAGGATATGAAACCTAGTGTTTGCATCCCATTCTCATCCATTCTTCAGTTTTGTAATCTAATGCATAGCATATGGGGAACATTTTCTTAAAGGCCTGGGGCCAATTCAGACCTTTTTTCATATGTATGTTTTGCACAGTTGGCAAAGGTCAAATTCTCTAATCGGACTGATCCACACACTTGCTTCATTTCTAGCTATGTAAACTTATTTGGTAAAATGCCTTTATTGTACAGTTTAGTTATAAAGGACTTTGAAATAAGTCTTTCCTAACATGTACACCACTTCCATGTACAGGTTTTCTTCGGATATCTGATGCCACAGTTGCAGTGAAGCAGCAGCACCCTCTTATAAACACATCCTGAATTTCTTCTCATCCCTCAGTCTCATAAGTTTAATAAGTTGTAATTTAATATCCTTTTATGATACTATGTTAATGTTTGCACATCTTTAAATCTCTAATGTGAAGGGAATACATATAGCCTGAAATTGATTTTCCCCCATAAAAGTAAAAAAAAAAAAAAACCTTTTATAAAAAAAAATGTATTTGAAACTGCCCTATATTATAGAGAAGCTGTTAGTTATTTGTATTTATATTCAGTTGACATTGCATTTATTTATTTATTTAAAATCTTTTCTATACCGTCGCTAAGTTAAATACCATCGCAACGGTTTACATGTTGGCACATAAATTAAGGTGATTGAGTGCGTACTATAGTACATTCTAACAGGTGCTGCAAAAGGTTCGGTTACAATATATCAAAAGAATAAGTAATCAATTGAAAAGTGAAGTAGGTCATGCCCAGGTGTGCCTTTACGGTACTAATCACTGGTAAAATTCTTATTCTCCTTATTTTACAATTATGTTTGTGGTGATATAGCGTTGCACATTCTGAGAGTAGTGCAGTGTGTTGGTGCTCTTCTGCCTCTTCCTGTATTTTTTTCTATTCTCTGGTCTCTTTATAGTATGCTTGTTTAAAAAGCCATGTTTTTAAACTTTTCTTAAATGTTTTGAGATCGTTTTGTAATCTGATCTCTACCGGCATTGCGTTCCAGAGGGTTGGGCCTGCTAAGGATAGAGCCCTCTCTTTCACTTGTGTTAGTCTTGCTGTCTTTACTGAAGGAATGGTTAAGAGTGTACAAAGGGCAATAACTTAATCAACGTGAGTTATGACCTGTACTTACTGGGAATTTCTCGTTCATGGGAAATAACTGCAATTCCCAATCCCTATCATTGACGTCTACGCCTTGAAAATCCTTCACCCTTTAACCCTGCTATTATATGAACATAACATAGTCTTTATCTGCTGTCCTGTTTAATTTACTGATTGTCCCATCCGGTATGCCCAGTTGCCTTCCTTTCTGCTTCTTTACCACTTCGGGTAGAGGAGCACAAAGTCCAAAACTTAAACTAACACCAACTTCCACCTATGTCTTTTATGCAACTTCTCAACCCTGTTCCTACCACTACCTTCTATATCTGTCCCAAGTACACTTAAATTCTGTAAGTGCTGGCCTCCACTTCTTCTTCTGGTAGGCTATTCCAGGATTTGTTGTCTTCCTCTTTGGTTCTTACAAGTCCCATACTCAGTCCAACACTCAGATTCCCTCCCATATCTTGCCACTAAGTTGGTTTTTTTTTGTTGTTTTTTTTGTTTTTAAATCCACACAACTACCAAAACTAGCGAAGCTGTCGTCTGAAACATCCATGCTTGTAGATATTAGGGTTCTAACCATGGCTGCTTCATGTAGGTTACTCCATCCATTCTGGAAATCCGAGACAGTCATACCACCATTCTTTCTATTGGCTTGTGTTCTCTTTAGTACCTAAAGTTTCAGATGATGGAATAAATACTGAAGCCCGCCTCATTTCTTCTACCTGTTAGCCCTCAACCAGCCTTTAACACTGAACTTGTTTGTTTCATAAAACCAGAATGCTGGAATCCTCTGATTTTATTGTAAATGGGGGGAAATGTAATCTCATGTTAAAATATACAATATTTTAGCAGGTAAGAACCACTTGAGCCTTACCAGTTTTATTGCACACATCTGGGGACTAATATCAAGGGAATACTTGCTGATAAATTCTAACACCTAAGCACACCAATGTGCTTATAATCATATTGTACATTTTTTGAACTTGAATTCACTGTTTTCTTTTAATAGAATCTCTCTGTGTGCCCTGAAGATGAATCAATTATAATGTCTTCCTTTGTTAACACTATGACCTCCTTGAGCGTAAAACAGGGTAAGAAAATAACTTTGATTTCACATGTGCTTGCTAAAGAAATTTGCCCCTAGAAATCAGGCGTCATTGCAGATAATGGTGTTCTTTCTGTAACTAATGTCCCAGGACAATTAGCTGACGTAATTGCACAGTGGTTGTGATATCAGCTATAGAGGCATGATTTTACAAGCAAACTGAGCCAGTGTAATCTGGATACCCCAAAACAACAGATGAGGAGTTGGAAAGTTTCATTTTTATACACACTGATTTCATTACAGGAGATAACTTTTTAAATAAATCAATGTAAAGCATGAGCCTCATGTTTAAATTTCTCTTAATGTCCACTTACTGCTATGTGTAGTGAACTGTATTAAAAATAACATTTGAACATGTTTTTGTGCTAGATTTCTCTCTACTTCTGAATGAAATCTTGGTAATGTTTTGTTTCTTTGGTAGCTAGTACTGTGTCTGTGTGTACACGTGTGTGTGTATGTATATATTGTATTTTTGACAGACTAGTACTGTTTCCTTATTTGCCTATGTATGATGTGTTTTGCATTTAATAGTGGGAGAAAAAATTCCCTGATGGGTGAGGTTAAGTGGTTTTTGTTTTTGTTATTTTTTTTTGCTCCTGCACTCATCTCTACATCTGAGCATGTTGTGTCTTCTTTTTTTCCTCTTATTCATCTGGTCAGAAAAGTGGTGATCCCGTTTTTTTCTCTTGCCTTTGTGTTAAAGGTGAATATTAACTTGTAATAAAATGTCTTTGTCTTGTGGACTGTAATGGAGGTATTTTAGATACAACACTAATGTATTTAGTGTGAAATTAAAATGTTTTCTTCATTTGTTTTATGGTTGCTTGTAGACTCCTATCAGAAATTGACATTTACAGGCCACGCACATAGAGGCTTTAATGATTGCAGAAGATTTGCTAGCTCTCAGAAAAAGGTTCTGATTAGGCGTGGTGTCAGTATGCCAGTCCTGTACCCACAAATATAAATCAAATGGAAATACATTAAATATTAAAAACTCATTGATGTTGTATCTGCAATACCTGCAACACAGCTGCCAGATAAGAGAAAATCTTTCCTGTCGTAGGTTAATGTTAATTTTCAAACTCTTCATTCTTTAGCTTAGCTGTTGCTTAATTTGTCTGTAAGTGGGCATTACCCTAACTGGGAGAATGTGACAGAAATAAAGGTCGAAACCAAGCTGACTGATCTCACCTGGCCTGGGTAAATGAAATCAAGGGCTGCTGCCAGATCTAGGCATTAAATGTGTTTTTTGTATGACTTTCACATACGTTCTCTTTAGCAATTTTATGAGTTTGAATAATTTACTATCAAAACTGCTTTTATAGGGGACTCCAAAACTGTGGCAAAAGATTGCAGACTGTGGTAGAATCTGAATGTGATTGATGTCTTAACAAAAATTCTTTTTTTCCTGTAATCTGTATGAAATATTTTCCATTATGCAGTTGAGGATGGGGAGGTGTTCGATTTCAGAGGAATGAGACTAGATTGGTTCAGGTTACAGGTAAGAAATGTTTACTGTGTTACATCAAAGTAAATATTTTAGTCATGAAATGCTCAGTTCTATTATACTCCCAGTCAGTCATGATCTGTGGACATTACTGCTTGAGGAGTGTAACTGAGACCAGGAGTTTCAGAATGGAAGTTAAATTATGGCACATTTTGTCTCCCTTCTCTGTTCTTTCTGCCCATTCTTCTGGGGATCATAGAGCCTGTCCATGTGATACAAAGGTTTACAGTGCTTTATTCAAACTATTTTCTATTCCCAAAGAAGTTCAGAGGGGTCTCAGACTCATTCTAGATTTAAAGAAACTGAACAGGTCTGTGCCAGTGTTTCTCTCTTTAGGATAGAATTCCTTTGTTCTCTCTTTGTCAGATGGGGAGTTTAGTTTGCTCTCTGGATCTGCAGGATACACGTCTGCATGTTGTCACAGGTATCTCAAGTTCCCCCATGTGAACAAAGTTATCAGTGCAAGCAGCTACCATGAATTCCACCAGAAACCTACTAACAACTGCTCAAGTTTTACTTTTGTGATGTCAATAATATGCTGACAATCCCACCTTGCCATGCCTTGACCGCATCCCTCCAAGTGCGACTTCACTCACTTTGTCGCCACAGTGCTACTGAGAGCTCATGCTGCTCAGGTCAAGATCTGCTTGCTTGGGATAGAGTATTGTTGGGGAGGGAATACAGAGTTTTGAAAAATATTTAGAAATCTTTGGAGTCTTAGTAGAGAAAATTGCTCAGTTTTTGGTATTTTCTTTGTTTTTCTTTACTCTCCTGCTTCCTCTGTCCCTTCCAGTCTTGTCCTGCCTTCTATTTTGCCTCTTTTTTCCCTCTTCCTTTCCTACTCTAGCTGCATTGATCTTTCCCTAGCAGCTGTATTGACCACAGCAGTGGCCCCTTTCCCCCATCAACCTTGTCATAAACTTTATCCTACTTGCAGTGACCTAAAGACCCCTGGGGGTCCTGCCAGGTACTTGTGATCTGGATTCGCCATTGTTGGAAACAGGATACTAGGCTTGATGGACCCTTGGTCTGATCCAGTATTTCAAGTCTTATGATGTTATGTTCTTATGACCTTGCGAGTGGGACTCTCAAGGGCTGTATACAGGACACTTCCAATTTAGAAATTGTTTCACCTTCCAGTGAGTTTATCAAGTTGTTGGTATCTCTGATTGCCAAACTCAGGATGCAGGGCCTGTTTACCTTTATGTACCTGGGTAATGAATTTGTCAGGGAACAAATGCTCTTGATGTACTGTGAGGCCCACCTCAGATTATCATTTGGAATGAGGTTTTGGAACCTGTTTACAGGATCAGTGTTGCTTGGGAATCAAAGTACCAGTTTGGGAATAATAATTTTTGGAAAACAAATCTCCACCATAATGTTAGAACTGCAGCCCTTCATATTGAAAAATTTTATTTGCCAGACTGCCAGCAGTTCATGGAACGTTTGGTAGACCAGGCTTCATAGAAGACCCCAGAAAATTATTCTGTACCCAGATTATGCAAGGTGAACAAGGTGGTGGAAGCTGTTTATCCACCCCCCCAGTCACCGCTCTGCCCTGCACCCCCCCTCCCAAATAACCCAATCAAATATAGAGAGAAGCAAAAGTCTGAGTTTTTCACAGTGCTTGATGCTTCTGTGGACAACGCCCTCACAAGATGAGTCACTGCATATGAATGTCTGGAAATGAGGGCAGTCTTGACCTTGACATTTTTCCAGGATCAGATTCATCACTGGGATTTTGAGTATCAGGCAACACAATCTTTATTTATTTATTTATATTCTGCTTTTCAGCACTTCGAAGTGGATTACATTCAGTGACTGCAGTTATCTCTGTCTGTAGAGGGCTCACAATCTAATAGCTTGATTTATCAAAATGCGATAATTTTCGCATGAATAATGCCTGCGATAAGAAAAAGAGGCGTGGCTATAATTTGAGTTACTGCACTATCTATATAAATAAAAATGTTAAATAGTTTGTACCAAATCGCTAATCTCAGCAAGCACTTAACCAATTGCGTTCAAATTTGGACACAAGTTTCACCTCACATATGGCAAGGATCTTCTACACTTACATTACATATATGTCACACTGGGGGCTGGTAAAAAGTTTTAAAATTTGGTTTCACAAAACAGCGACATCTGGTGGACGTAAGCGGAAGCTCTTACACCTTGCACAAACGCTCACACCCTACACACACGTGACCAATGTTTGCGATTCACACACCCTCCGAGCAGACACAAATCCACCCTCCTCACACCCCTCCCCCCCCCCCACACACACACACATGCCAATTGTACTTATTTCACACACCCTCAAAAAGCACACAAAAACCCACTAAATACCAGCATGCTACACCGGGAGGCCACTCACATGCCACATGTTTGCAATTCCCACACCCTACAAACTCACACACAAACACCCTCCTCACACCCCTCACGCACATGACTTTTCTACTTACTGCCCTCAACCTCTGAACGCACGGAAAACTGCAGAATAGTTCGGGCTGCTCCAGCGGGGGCGGGGGGGGGGGAACAACACCGCTCCGGGACACATCGCATACACTATGGCTGTCGGCTGCCAGCAATCAAAATGGCGCCGACGGCTCTTTCCCTTACTAGGACACTCGGGAATGCCAATAGCGGCAGTAGCCCATGTGACATAGTAAGGGCGAGGGCCCGTCAACGCCATTTTCTGGACTGGCAACCGGCGCACCTTCGCCCTTACTATCTGAGCGAGACGACCGCTCCCATTGCTCCACCTCGAGGGCCTGGCGCCAATACTTCCATGCCGGAACGAACGCCCGCTCCACAGACTACCATTTTTGAAAGGTATCGTCTGGCCTGCAGGGGGGGGGCGTGGGGATGTTCTTGTGTCCATGTTCGGGGAGGGGGGGCCGGGGGGCAGTTCCGAGATTCTGTAACTCTTGTGGGTTAGTCTATTTCGCCGGCCTGGGAGGGTGGAGGAGGCTTATATAAACACGTTTCTGTGGGGATTACTTTGGGGTGCAAAGGGGGAGGGCACACACAAACACATACACAAAATGTGCACCATCTTCGAAAGGTTACAAAACAGCCCTCACCAGGTGGGGAGTCACTGAGGTGACAGTGAGGGGAGGGAGAATGAGGAGGGAGGTAAGTGTCAGGGGAAGAAGAATGAGGGGAGAGGTGAGTGTGAGGGGACAGAGTTGGAGTGGGGACAGGGGAGGGAAAGGGGGGGAGTGACCAAGGGGGAAGAGGATAAGTGACTGAGCTAAATGAGCAAGGGGAAGGGGCAGGGAGGGCAAAGAATCTGACTCAGCCACTGCAACGCGTGGCAGGGGTCCGCTAGTGTGCTATATTAGCATGTTGCATAGGCACTTTATCGCACCCTGCGATAATTGTACTTTGCAAGTTGCGAAGTGCCCAGACAGGTATTTCTCACTTTTGGGCTGCTGAGTGAAGGTGAAAGAGAGAGAGCCCTTCTGGGGTGGCACAGTAGTTGTCAACTCTTTATACCACTATAGGAGGGCCAGCTAGTAACTCGAAGTGAGGTTTTGATGATGGTCTAGGATTTTGGAGCCAGTCTTACATGCACAATGAGACGTATGAACAGCACAGTACACATCAGTGAAGATTTGATATGATTTGGAGTGAGGAAAGTCACACACAGATGAGATTTCTACAGTGTTCTCTCGCCCTAGCTTGAGATTTCTACAATGTGCTCTCTCTCCCTGCCTGAAAATGCCCAAAACAGAATTTACGATATTTATCGCAAATTCCACTTCAGGCATGTCACACAGCTATAATGTCAGGAAAAATGATGTAGTTAATTTCCGGCGTTAAAAACATGCGATAGCGCCCCTCATTTTCATTGATCCCGCCCCTTTGAATAAATTTAAAAAATTTGCAATTGCATCGTGCATTTTGATAAATGACCCTGTAAATTTGTACCCAAGGTTAAAATGACTTGTCCACAGTCACAAAGTGCAGCAGGCTACTCTCATGTTTGAGCAAAGAAGGTGTTACAAGGTGTGTTGCCATGATCCAAGAGACATTCAAGGTGATGGCCTATAAAACATAATCTGGTTGACTTGTCAGTGGTTAACAGACAGGATACCTGAATGTGTGTAGGCTGATTCGTTAAGTAAACCAACACTGGCTCTGAGAGCATAGATACACAAGACTGTGATGTTAAAGCTCAATGGTGTATGCTATTTATGAACCACAGTGCAGAGCTTACAAAATTCTTCAGTTATTTTAAGAATAACAACACAGTGCTCACAGATGTATTCACCCACGATTAGGAAAAAAAACATTTCTGTCTATTTTTACTCTGTGGGCAGTGCTGTTTCTAGAATTGGCAAAGGTGATTCTGGTGGCAGCTTTCTGTCTGAACTGGCCTTGTTTTTTAGAATTGCTGACTCTGAAAGTGGAGGAAGCTCTGATTCTCCGTCGAAAAGTAGGGCTGAATTAGCCATGACACATGGGTGATGTCATCTGATGGTACTGAAGGGACCCTTCTATCTTATCTTATAGGCTTTTACTCTGCTGAGCATGTGCGAGAATTGCCATGCGGGCATTGCCTCGTGACCCCCTCAGTTTCTTTTTGGCCAAACTTCTGCACGGGCATGTATCCTCTGTTTTTTTTTTTTTTTCTTAATTTAATATCTTATCAAGTTTTTTGTTAATTTTTTTTCTTTTAATTACTTCGCAGCTTCGGCAGCCCTCAAACAGAACCTTTTCATGTTATATAAAAGAAAATTCTTCACAGAAAAAGTCCAACACTAAGAGCCACCATCTGAGGCTTTGTGATGAAGATATCCATCACTGATAGACATGATATTTGTTACCTGAGCCTAGGACCTGATCTTGACCAGTCCAACTGCTACCCTGCAGCCAGATATCTCTGCACTATCAAAAATCTAGAGCCTGGAAAATGGAGGAACTGTATAAGTCTCTGAGGAGCCACAGTTCTTATCCCAGAGCAGAGCATCTTTAAACTTGAGTAAACTACCACAATTGTTGGAGCAAGCCTAGAGCCCTTCTTCTTTCTTGGGGTCAAGCAAGCAGAAAAAAGTCAAAAAGCACCACTATTCAAGCCGGCAGTGCCATCGGTGCCAAAGAAGTACTGTGCTTCAGCACAGTCGATGAAATCAACATGTGATGCACCGGCACTGTCACATTGAGCTCCAATGTTGACTGTTTCGTCCATCAAAGCCTCAGACCATTGTTCGGCTGTCAATGTGCAGCACCTCTGTGCTGCCAACACAGCTATTCCTAAAATCACTGGTCACAGGAAGGATGGGAGGCACGCAGGAAGGTTATACATTATTGATGGATCTTCCTAAAAAAAAAAAAAAAATACAGTGGCTGTAAGTTATGCAAAATATAGCAGCTCGGCTGATCTACGGCTGTCCATGTAGGGTGAGTGCTGCACCACTTTTGCACCAACTACTTTGGCTGCCAGTTGAGAAATGTGTTTAGTTTAAGATCTTAACTTTGATTTTTAAGGCATTAAGGTGGGGTGGGGGGGAGCAAAATATCTGTAAGATAGCATTACATGCTATGGCCCTAATCAGAACTTTCGCTCCAAGAATGAAGTCTTATGCCAAGTTCCTTCAAGGCAAAAGATATGAAAAATAGTGTATCGGAAAAGGATATTTGCTGAAATTGGGCCAGAGCAATGGAACACAGCTCCTCGAGACACAAGATTGTAATCAAACTTTTTGCATTAAAAAAAAAAAAAAAGTCAAAGCTTGGCTATTTGCTTTATAGTTAATGAGGATGGTTACTTCTATATAGGAGTGTCTGGGATTATGCTGTAGTATTTAACTATATTGATTGCTGCTGGGATTTTTGTTTAATTTTATTGTATTTTATTTTTGTTATTGTTTTTATGTTGTAATGATGTACACCACTTTGACCAAATCTGGCACTTGATTTAGCAGTCTAAAAGAATTTTGAAGTCAATGCTTATCTCCCCCTATTCAAGGGCACTGTCCCCATCAAATTACTTAAGCAAGGCTTTTGACTAGAAATGTCAGATCCTGTCTGCTCGGTGGAGTCATTAATTTCTAACTGCCCTAGGGCATGTTTTACAGAGCCCATAGAGTTGCCAAGAAGACTTCATCTTAGCTTCTGAGTAGGATGTTCCTCTCCCAATGCTTAGCCAAAGACCTCGGCTGCCCTCAGACCAAGTGACAGAGTTGGTAAAGATGTTCTTTGCCACCTTGGTGGCTAAGGACAAGGAGGGCACTCTTCAACCTCTCCCATCTAGATTATTATATTTGCTGCCTCAAGGAGGAGTCCTTTTCACCCCTGACTGAACGGGCACTCCATCAGCAACTCCGTGAGGAATTTTGAGTCCCTGATGCTCTACTGCCATGAAGTCTATCCAGTCAGAGAACACTCACCAGGAATACTGTCCTCTGAGAATACCAAGGACCCCTCAGTCACCTGCATCATAATTGGGTTCTGGATCAGTGTCCTTTCACTCCTCGGATCAAAGGAAGATTTGATGGAAATCCCCTTCTAACCCCCTACCTGAGCCTCCAGAACACGTCTCCACCTGAGGACCTTTATTAATCCAGGTTTCTAGATAAGTTAGATAAGGCACTGAGAATCAAGATCTGTAAAGATAAGGACTCATGAATGGAAGTCTTCGGCCTTTTCCAAATTCTGGTCTCTCTAGCAGAGCCAGCAGCTGTTCCTGTTTATTTGATCCTACAAAAATTAGACAAAACCAGGGGAAAACTCAATTTCATGTGCTCCAATAGCCAGGAAATTAGATCTAAAACATAGAGTCCAGAAAACACCAGGTTTTGGAGTGGTATAGCTGCCTCAGTAATCAGTCATTGATTCAGCACTGAAACAAGCAAGCAAAAATATTTTCCATTACACCACCAGAGAAAGATCCCAGATTACTGGACAACTTTAGAGGGAAAAGATGCTTGAGTTCTTAATGCTTGCATTTCCACACATCATTTCTACATGGTGCAGTACTTGCATGATTCAATTCAGAAATTGAAACCCTTCCTGGCCCCAGCAGAGGGCAGTTCTGCATTGCTGCAGCCATTTCTAGATGCAAAGGAGTGTATATATCATCAGATTTGGTCAGTCTACGTGGCTTTTAACACATCTCATTTGTCGTCATCCTCCATAGAGGTGCATCATATGGCTTGGTAAAAGGCTAATAACTTAATTGACAATGTCCATGGTAAGCTAACAGATGTTTCCCTGCCCAGGAGATTATCTCTTTGGAGACAAACTCAGAGAAAAAGTAGCTTATATCAAGGAGCAACATGTCACAGTCCAGTTGCTTTCTACTATCTTGGAGCATCTGTCAACTTCAAAGTGACACTACTTCCCTTTTAAGCATTTGTACTTTCAGGGATGCCTCTTGTAATTGCAGTGATACTGCAGCAGCTTCTGGCTCGAGGTAGATAATATGAGGGATGCCAACAAAAGTGACAACAGGTCCAGCCCAAATCTGGATCAAATTTTTGACCAATCTCCAGATCGCTCTCTCAGCCCTTCTGTTAGAGGGAAGAATTTGTCTCAAACTGGAGGAATGGCACGACATCACTAAAGATCACTGGGTACTCAAGGTTGTGGAACCTGGTTACCGCTTGTGTTTCCCCGGACTTCCAAAGTTTTCCCATTGCTCAGTCTTCAATCTAGATCTGTCTCACTCAATACAGCTCCACAAAGAGGTGGAATTGCTACTCCATCAGCAGGCAATAGAACCTTTCTTGCCCGATCAACAGGGCCAGGGGTTCTAGTCCTGCTATTTCCTTATCCCCAAGAAATCTGCGAGACTGAGACCAGTCCTAGATCTATGAAGTTAGAACAGGCAACTCTTTGTGAAATGTGATTCTTGCTAATATTTATAATACAGCCATTCCTGAAAAAGACGTGACATTTTCATGTGGCGCCATGGTTTAACAAAGATTTAGTTGTGTTGAGAAGAGTGTTGTGTATGCTAGAAAGTGGATGAAATCTAAACTGGTTAAGGATGAATGTTTGGCTCTGAGAAGTTATAAGCAATCTATTTTAGTTGCTAAAAGGACTTAGTTTACTACTTCCATTAACAATTTGTTTAACAGACCTTTAGAGCTCTTTTCATTAGTTAAAAGGGCCATGAAGCAATTTAGTTGTATTAGTGTTCAATGCCCTGAGACTACTGACAATAAGTTGCATAGTTTGCTGGTGCAACTTCTGCAACAGCCATTGGTCAAGGTAAAGATAATTTGATGCTATCTAATTCTGTAGTTAAATGGGTCAGTTTTAGGTTATTTATATTTATTAACCTGAAGGAACCTCTTTCACAGATTTGTTTAACCTTGTTTTCTTTGGATCTTTATCCTAAAATTGAACAAATAAACAGTGAAATGGAGAAATTCAAGATAACTCCCTCCACACCATTCTGCCCTTCATCCAGGCAGGGGAGAGGATGTGTACCCTGGATCTGACAGATGCGTATACTCAAATACCTGGCTCACTGTACACTTTGTGATGGAATCCACCGCTACCAGTACTGGGTTCTCCCCTTCGCTCATTTAGCAGCACAGAGTGTCTTTACTAAATGCCTAGTTGTGGTACAGCATGTCTGCATTATCACGGCATCTGTGTTTTCCCTTACCTAAATGACTGGCTTGTGTCTGACTTCCCAGGAAGGCATGTTGACCTCCCTGCAGAGTAAAATTCAACACCTGCAATCCCTTGGTTTCCTAATAAATTTAAAGAAATAGGTGAGAGTATTTCTTCAGCAGATCAAGCAGACATCCTCGGGTCCTTTGCATGTCGCTTGGTGATCACACATCAGACACTTTCTAGGGAATTGCTGGTTAATTTAGGCTCCATGGTAACATTGATGTGGTTGTTCTAGCTCACCTTGACATGTTCTACAGTGGGGCTTCTGCTCTGAATGGGATCAGCTGACCCGACTTTTGAAAAAACTGTTGAATGTTTCACATGAAGTGAAAAGAGAGTTCAGCTGGTGGTTAGACTCAAACTTCTTACAAGAGCGTTACCTCTCTGTTGTCTTCCCCATCAGATAATGCTAGTAACAGATGTGTCCACTAAGGGATTGGGCGTGCACACAGGCCCTTTCCAAACTCAAGGAACTTGGTCGCCAGTTGAGCGACAGTTTCAAATCAACTTATTGGAATTTCAGCGAGTCAGACATGACATATGAGTACCTTCTCACATCTCCTCAAAGAGAAGAGAATTCTCATCCAGACTGACAACCAAGGAGTTCAAAATGAATTCCCTCAGCACTATTCTCCCTTGCATCCAAAAGCAGGAACAGATGTGTGCTCTCAATATGAGGGATGCATATGCTCATTTACCAATCCATCCTTTGCATTGGTGCTGCCTTCGCTTCAAGGTGGATTCTTCCTAGTTCATACAATCCTAACAAACTTAGTGTTGCAATCACTACACATAAATTGTCTACCTGAATAGTGGAATCCATTCAGAGCTGCTATACCTTAAAAGAATTGCAGATCACAGACTTTGTCAAAGCTCATCAAATCAGAACTATAGCTTCATCTTGCTCCTTCTAAGGACATTTGCGAAGAAACAAATTGGTCAGTGGTTCACACCTTTACATCCCATTACTGTCCGGATGACCTCTCAAGGACTGACAGATTTGGACAAGCAGTTTTGTGTAACCTGTTCTCACAGAAATCTACTCGCCACAGTGACGTCCGGGTTGCTTGTTCAGTAATCGCTACGCTGCAACACTCAGCTTGGGACGCGCCACATAGAATGGCTAATTCAGCCTGCTTATTGGTGGAAAAAGCAGGTTTATTCACCAAAAATGGTGTTTTTTATAGAGAGCAGGAAGAATTAACCATAGAATACCCACCCACCTCCCTGGTGAGTAGACTACCTAGCTAGATTTAGCTATAATATAGACTGAGGAGAATCACAAGGCAATGCCCACGCAGGAACTCCTGCACATGTTCAACAGAACTCAGAGCTGTACTAGCTCGAAGTGAGAAGTCCATTTGGTGCCGCTGGATGACATCACCCACATGTATTGGCTAATTCCCCCTGCTAACTATGGACAACACTGTTTACAGTGAGAAAAGATGCTTTTTAGTTTATACATTTTAATTGATCAGGTCAGCAAATGTTTCTCATAAGAACTATCCTTCAGCCTTTGTCATTATAGTTGGAGATTTGCAGTACAGATATTTACCTTTTCAAATTGGAATATCTCTAGTTGTAACCGAATGTTTGAGGCATGCTGTATCAGAGTCTGAGATAATAGGTTGTAGTGAAGCTATCAAGAATGTTTATAAAACAACCATCAGCAGGGAGTCTGAGGAGAATCTGTACCGAGCGCAAACCTACATTTAGTACCATGAAACAGCATCTAAAATGTGACCACATTGTTAAAAGCTCATGTGGCAATGGAGGAGATTTGTTGGAAAATAAATTTGGCTACCATAAAAGATGTGGCAGCATTATTTCAAATAGAAAAACACAAGACCTGAAACTTAATTGGAAACACTAGATGATATTTTGGCCATAGAGCACCAGATTGGCTAGTCAAGAGAGAAGCCATTCTGATATTTTGGTTAAAGCAGAAGGGCCTAGAAGATTTTTTGCAGTGTTATTGTGTGAATACCAACATCAAAATCAGAGAAAATCTTGTTAGATTATTCAGCAGCTAGTAGTAAACGCCTGTCCAAGGACGGGAAAATACTGTGAAGTGTGTAATTGGGATGTGTGGAAGTAGAATGTTCAAGCTGAGCTTAGTGTTTGGTAGTAGAGAGGGGGTTAGACAATTCATGGGGGGGAGGAAGAGCTGGAGAGTAGAGCCAAAGAGAGGGGCAGAGCTCAATTTCCATACGTGGTGGTAGACAATGCATTGGACAAGTAATTCCCAACCTTTTTCCCATCGTGACACACCTGACAGACCACGCTCACATGTGTGTCACACTGTTAATTACAATTTGCGGCAGAAATAAAATAAATAAATAAAAATAAAGGTCCAGTATTTTTGTTAAGAATGACACAAGGGAAAGACAAGAACTCTGAACAGAAATTGCATAAATATTAAACATCTCACACCAAAACACCAATTTCCAACACTCAAACAGTAACCAACTTACCTAAGAAAAGGCAATACTGAAAATATTACACCAGGCCTACACCAATACACCTCCTATTAGGAAAATGGACCAAGCCGGGCTGCTGTAGAGCTTGGTCCTCCACTCAGGTTAGGTATTCTGCATGCCAGCAGAATATCTCACCTGAGTCACATGTGCAGACCCTCACCTAACAAAGCATAACTAGAAACATGCAAACAAAAACTGAACTGGAAACTGCAACAAGCCAGAGAGACTGTATGCAGTGTAACAAAGGAAAAAGAGAAACTTCACCAGTCCTCAAAACAAATCAAGAAATATAAAATCAATAGCAGTAAAACCATACTAACAAAAATAATAGATTTCAAAATAGCTGATGAATGGAATATCCAATAATTAAAATCTCATATCAAAAATTTCTAGATACCAATAAAATATTTCAAAATAGCAGACACAAAGACCAATAAATAATGAAAAATAAGGATAAAAATAATGCTTTGCTCTGCATACCTGGGAACGTTTGATATCCAGGTGCCCTGAGATTGTTTTGAATTCACAGGAGGGATGGTTTGCTTGCAACTTTATCCTCTGTCACACACAAGTTCTCTCTCTCTCACACACACTGGCTCTCAGTCACACAGATATACACATGCTTTTTCTCTTTCACTTATATAGGCTCTTAATCACACATACTGTCGGTCTTTTTATACTTGCACACATACAGGCTTTCAATTGCACACTTACATACATGCTGTCTTTCTCACACACTCATTCACACACTTTCACACATGCTCTCTCACTTTCACACATACACACACAGGCTCTCAGTCCCATACTCACATGCTCTCTCACCTACACCGGTTCTGTCACACACACACACATACTTTCCCTCTTGCTTATACACATAGGCTCTTAATCATACATACACATGATCTCTCTCACTTACACATACAGGTTTTCAACCATACACTTACATTCATGCTATCTCTCTCATACACAAAGGATCTGAATCACACACATACTCTCTCACAAACAAGCTTTCAATCACACACTTACAGATACAGGCTCACACACACACACACACACTCGCTTGCTTACTTACTCTCTCTCCCCATCAAACTAGCGACAGCAGCGGCCTCCATTTTCTGCCTTAGCAGTGGCAGCAGCCTCCTCTACTTCCAGCCCTCGCGACCTCGAGAAAGGACTCCAATCTACTGCAGGGGCTGACATTGCTCCTTTTTTTTGCTCTGCTCCGCACTGCTCTTCTTCAGACTGATGCTGCACGCACTAGCATGGTCTCTTCTTCCCGCCTGCGTGGCTGCTGCATACCACTTTTGCTTCCTGGCCGGGGTGGGGTGGGGGAGGGATAGGAAGAAGAGACCATGCTGGTGCCACTGGCTCCAGCTCTCCTGCTGCATTCCGCCTGGGCTATCAGCATTTTAAGCCTGGGCAGAGGCCTGGGCTATCAGCATTTTAAGCCTGGGCAGAGGATGAGTTCCTTTTTCGCTGGGGCAGGGGGGAGCAACTGGGTCAGCGGAGCACCAGGAAGTATGGCGACACCCCTGTGTGTGCTTGGCGACACACTGGTGTGTCGCAACTCGCCGGTTAAGAACTGCTGCATTGGACAATACAGAGAGATAAGGGATGGAGTAGAAGAGTGGAGCAGATCTGGAGAGTACAGAGAGAGGGGAACAGAGCTCAATTTCCATTCAGAGAGTAAAGTGGATCTGGACAATACAAAAAGGGGAGGGGCAGAACTCAATTTGCATTTCAGCAATGCAGGTACGGGGCAACTTTCTTCTATTATAGTTAGAAGTATGCAGGCATCTCTGGGAAAGAGGTTAATCCATAGTGGGGAAAAACCTGCTCCTCTTCATTTCAGCAAAGATCAGGTGTAAAGCCAGGATGAAAAAACTTGGTCTTGTTTTTATGTAAAGTGCTACTTAACAAATAGAGCAGTTTAAGATCTCTGTAGTGACAGATTTTAACAAGCCAGTGTCAAATTGTTTGAACAAATGGGCTACAGTAGCTGAATGGCACTATATGTTTTTCTGGCCAGGAATTGCTCTGATAATTACTTGGAGCATTTATTTTGCCATAAGGAAGGAAGGAATAGCAGTATAATTTAGTGAATTAAAAAAAAATAAATTGCACTTTTCTCCATCTTCTCTAGAACAAGCTTTGAGGTATTAAGGTCTTTATAATAGCTTATCTTTGGTCTGTCATAATTGGAAAGCAGCACATTGTCTCTGGTAACCTTTCATCGCACTTTGTGTGAAGGAAAAACCTAGTGCAATGCTATGGTATCTCATGGATTGGCACCTGATAAAATACCAGTATTTACTCCTCCTAGGTGTTAATTATGGGGGGGATTTTAAAAGGCGCGCGAATAGCCTACTTTTGTTTGCGCTCCAGGCGCAAACAAAAGTACGCTGGATTTTAGCAGATACGCGCGGAGCCGCGCGTATCTGCTAAAATCCTGGATCGGCGCGCGCAAGGCTATCAATTACGTATAGCCGGCGCGCGCCGAGCCGCGCAGCCTACCCCCGTTCCCTCCAAGGCCGCTCCGAAATCGGAGCGGCCTCGGAGGGAACTTTCCTTTGCCCTCCCCTCACCTTCCCCTCCCTTCCCCTACCTAACCCACCCGCCCGGCCCTGTCTAAACCCCCCCCTTACCTTTGTCGGGGGATTTACGCCTCCCAGAGGGAGGCGTAAATCCCCGCGCGCCAGCGGGCCTCCTGCGCGCAGGGCCGCGACCTGGGGGCGGGTACGGAGGGCGCGGCCACGCTCCCGGACCGCCCCGGGCCGTAGCCACGCCCCCGTACCCGCCCCCAAAACGCTGCCGACACGCCCCCGAAACGCCGCGACGACCGGGCCCGCCCCCGACACGCCCCCCTCGGAGACCCCCGGGACTTACGCGAGTCCCGGGGCTCTGCGCGCGCCGGGAGGCCTATGTAAAATAGGCTTCCCGGCGCGCAGCGCCCTGCTCGCGTAAATCCGCCCGGTTTTGGGCGGATTTACGCGAGCAGGGCTCTGAAAATCCGCCCCTATTTTTGTAACTAATCCATATTTTGATTGTAGTAGCTCAGTCTTTTGTGCAGAAAGTTGTTAGATTAGTGCATAGTGAAAAATGTATAGCAAATTGCTTCATTTTAATGAAGGTAATTTGAAAAAATGTCCAGCTTTATAGAGGTTTCTAATGTATATTAGTTTTGTGTTAAATTGTATTCTTTATGGAGCCTGCTTTCCTTCTGTCTGTTTCTGTCTTCGGCTGTTGCTGCTTTCCCTTTCTGTATAGTATCAGTTACTATGAACACTGCTACGTCAGGGGTTCTGTTTAGTGTACTTATGTAGCAGTGTCTAGATGAATTAAGCAGGAAGGACCTGCAGCCACAGCAGCAGTACTCCAGGTAACTGATGTCATATGGAATATGTGCAAGTAATGTGGTGGAAGAACAGGAGTTGCTGACAGAGCTGGAAGGTAGCACTAGATTGGCTAATTATTCAGAAAACATAGAAACGTGATAGCAGAAAAAGACCATACGGCCCATCTTGTCTGCCCATCCACATAACTGCTTGGCTCTAAATCCTTTCCACTCCCTCAGAGCAATCTTTGCTTGTCCCATGCTTTCTTGAACTCAAGTTTATTTAGATTTTTATCTTCTGTGGCACTTTATAGTGTACATCAAAGCAGATTACATTAGAGTACTATAGGTATTTCCCTATCACTACAGGGCTGCTTACAATCTAATTTTCTACCTGTATCCCGTCCAGTCCTATTGATTTATCTAGTTTTAGTTTAGCTAGTTCCTCATGAACACATTTTTCTGAAAAGCATTTGAGGATTACCTCACTTCCAATCCTGCTTTTTTTCTATTATCTGGGGTCCTACACTTGACCCTTCCTCAATGAATACTGAACAGAAATATTTGTTAAGCAGTTCTGCTTTTTCCACATCTTCCACTACATATTCCTCCCTTTCGCCTCTGAATCTCACAATGCCACTTTTGCATTCCTCCCATCACTAATGTGTGTGCAAAAAGAAATTTCTTTTCCCCTGTTTTTCCATATTTGCTATTTTTTTCATCCATTCGCATCTTCACTCTCCTGACTACTTTCCCAGCTTCTTTTAGCTTTTCCATATGTTGCTTCTCTTCTTCGTTCTGCTATCTTAGTTTATAAACTCAAATCTTTTTTCCTTATGTTTTCAGGTACTACTTTAGAAAATCATTACACTTTTTTCCTTAACTTTACATTTTCTTAACAAAAATTTGTTGCCCTCAAAGTATCACCTTTTAGTTTTGCCCACTGCTCTTCTGTTTCCCTGTACCCAGATTTTCCTGTACCACTATTACAACAGCAAAAATAAGCAAGCTCCTCGACATATTAAAAACTTTAAATACCATAGACCAAAAATGCTCTGGCCCTGCCTATGGACCTCAGGTTTGAGGCCCTTTGGTAGGTGGGGCCAGAGGATTTCTGGACACCTAGCCATTTGGAGGTAAGGCTGTTTACTCCTGCCAGCTTGGTGTATAGGGAGTATTTGGGGAGGGGTTCTGTGGGGTAGAAAGTGAAATCCAAAGAGAGAGGGACTAGTGGGTATTCATTGTACTAGCCCATGTCAAAAGTTAAGTACTAAAGAAGCGCTTTAATTTAAAAAACTTTTGTATAATAGCTTGTTAATTAAAGTGCATTTAAGACATCAACCCACAGAATGAATAGAAATTGATTTAGAATGCAAAATAATTCTCATGTTAAGGATTAGTGTGAAAAATCGAATTAGTTCACAAGAACTTTCACAGAAAGCAAATTTTGTTAGTAATTTCAGCAGCTGTTGTTGCTAAATTACTGTTTTAACAATCTTATTAATTTTTTTGTTCTTACAGGCATACACCAGTGTCTCTAAAGCTTCACTTAGCTTGGCAGATCATCGAGAACTTGGAAAGATGATGAATACAATTATTTTTCATACCAAAATGGTAGATTCTTTAGTAGAGATGTTGGTGGAAACATCAGATCTTTCTATATTTTGGTATGTCCATTAATTCTGGATAAATCTGTGTTTTGTTTTTGCAACATACCCATCCGTCTGCATTGAGCTGGGAGAAGTGGTTACTGGTTTGATAAATGTTATTGTCCTCTATAAGTGTGTTTAACAAGTTGTGCTTTTAGAACCCTTTCATACAAATAGATCTGGCAGAGGAAGTAGAAATAGCTACAATTAAGGAAGACATAAAATTGTTAAAATATTTTGGAGTAAGTTGTAGTTGAAATCTTTTTTATTGACTGTGTTGTTAGTCCAATAAAATGTTATCGCATAGGAAGTCCATATTCAGAGGCATTTAGTCGGATAACTCACAAGTTATCCAGCTAAATGTAGACTTTTGAATATTTCCCCCACTTAATCTGGCTAAACTTTAGCTGGAGATATCATTATTTGGCTAAAATTTAGCTGAATAACTTAGGGACATTCTGGGAAGTTTCTGGGAGAGGAGTTAGATTAGCCAGCTAAAAATTATCATGTTAACTCTGAGATTGTTAGCCAGATAAACCTATCCAGCTATCTTTAAGATATCCATCTGTATTCAATATTGCAGCTACACTATTGAATATCTCTTCATCGTTTGCAGTTGAACCAGTGACTGAATATGGACTTCTAGAACTTTACTGTTGACCCTTACTTTCTATGTATTCAAATAGACTAACATGGCAACCACAACACTTTTTTTTTTTTTTTTAATATTTGGGTTTAATTTTTGTAAATCATTTTTATTGGCATTCTGTCTCTCTTTTTCTATTTTGGCATTTTTATTGTACTTGACTGTGTTTTGGGTGGTGCTCCTTTTGTCCAAAAGCCTTGATTAATTGTATCCCTTTGATGGGGTCATTCTGTGCGCACAGCTTGTACTTTTTCGGAACAGACAGCAGTGGTCATCACTGTCGCCAACAATAGCATAGAGGAATTTTCTGCTGTATAACATTATTTCTTAACTTTTCAGACTGTTTCCTCTCTTAGCAGACATCTAGTCATCCAATTACAATATGGTAGTGTGTTCTGTATCAACTATTGATATATCTGGCGCCCTTTCTCCGTGAGCCTGGCATTTACATATGCCTTGTCCAGCTTTGTAACCTGAAATCCTTGCTTTGTAGTGCTTTATAAAAGGTTGAGGCTCTTGGAAGCTGAGATGGCAATCTCATTCCTATTTGGGCTTTTTTTTTTAATGGTCAAATGAGATTTCCAAGAATTGTCAAAATACTTGAGACCTAAAACAGCTAGTACAGATTTTTGTTTTGATTCATTGTAGTTTGTGGGACCCTTTTTGTTTAAGAAACACTCATATATAATGGAATTCAGTTACAATAAATATTCAGATAAGATTTTAGAGCATTATATTATTGTACACCATTGTAGAGAAGAAAAATAGTTTTTAAATCTAGTTGAATGTATAGATAATTTTCTTTTCTATTCCTGGCTCCTGTTGGGTCGTGTGAGTAAAAAGCTCACATAGCTCTGGCTATCTCAATAGGAGTGAGATAGTGAGTCAAGCAAATGGTGTTTGAAGCAAGTTTTTAAAAGGAAATGCAAATTCAGTCCTTAGTCACAGGCAAGTCTAGTTTACAGCATATCTACAGTGAATATTCTGATTCATATTGCATATGTTTGGTCCTAGGTTTAGCATAATGTTGCATATTTTGCTTACTATGAAAACTGAACCAGTTTGTGCCTGCCTTTTGGAGACTATGGTTCTGAAGAAATCAGATTCAGTTCTCTCATTTCATAGTGCTGCTTTAGAATCTGGAAGAGTACCTGCATTTTTGTTTTGTTTTATGTTTTCTTGTTGAACTAATACATTTTCAATCAAAAGATTCAACCTTTAAATTTGTTACTGTCAGGGGTATGAAAACTGAGTGGCCATTTCTGTTTGACTGTCATTTCCCTTAACCTTCCTCCTTTTCATTGTTTACAGTTTAGTACATATCTAGAAGTTATGTTTTTTCTTTTTTTTTTTCCCACAGCTTTTATAGTCGAGCGTTTGAGAAGATGTTTCAGCAGTGTTTGGAGCTGCCCTCTCAGTCAAGATATTCTATTTCATTCCCTCTAATCTGTACTCACTTTATGAGCTGCACCCATGAGCTGTGCCCCGAAGAGGTAATTTTTCAATAACCAGACATAATGAGATGTCAGGTTGTTATGAGAAAAAATTAACAAAGGTTGAGCAAGTTAATTCTAATATTGGTAAAAAAAAAAAAAAAAAAAACCAACCCCAGTGATTTGCAGTCCTTAATATTTAAGTGGTACATACAAATATTTGTATCTTGATTGCTTTCATTTGTTTGAGATTTAGGATGACATTGCAGTATGGGAAGAAGTAACAGGTTAAATATCTGGCAACTTAATATATGACCTCCATTTTTTTTGCCTTTGTCTGACTTTGGTGTTACACATTTTATAGACAAGCAGGGAACTCTGTAGCATAGGTTCTGGAATGGGGTGAGCCACCTGGACTATGGTCCAACCAAATTTTCGGCTACCAGAAATACTTGTACTGCCGTTTCCTCCAAGCTGGCCTGCTTTGTGAAGATTTGCTAACTGCAGCATTGTGCACATCTGTGCATGTCTCATGAGAGATGCAGAAAAGCGTGTGGTGCCGCCAGCAGCACTTTCCTTATTGAAAGCAAGCCAACCTGCAGGCAAGTAAGGGGCTGGCTTGCTGAGGAAAAGAGGGGGGAGGGGTGACTGGAGGCCTGTTGGGAGTGGAGGGTCCAGATGCTGGATGGGGGGGTGAAGGGGTCTGGAGGTTAAAGTCCATGGCTGAAGGCTAGCTGAGGGGATAGGGTTATCCGAGGCTGGAGGATGACTGTTGTCTGGATGGAAGAGAGGCTGGGGGCTGTTGAGTGACTGGCTGTGGGAATGGGTCAGCACTGGAGGCTGATTAACTGGTTTCTGTGCACTGGGGAAAGAGAGGGAGTCAGAAGATACTGGTGCCAGGTTGGGAGGAACAAAGTACTACAAGGGGGTGGCACAGGGGATGTTATACCGGGGGTGGTGGGGGTGCATGTTATATAACAAAACTCTCCCCATTCGCCACAAGAATGACAGGTGCTCTGCAGCTCCAACATAATACCCACCCACTCCTTGCAAGAATGATGATGGAGGCTTGACTTAAGCATAGGAGGAAATGTACTTTATTTCTAGTTTTCCAGTTTTGTATGGCATTCAGAGTCTGGCTTCATGGGGTTTCCATTTCATTTTGTCTGTCCATTTGTAATTTGTGGTCTGCTATTCTGTATTTGGTAAAGGTTGCTTGTTCTGCAAATGTGACCAAGCTGCTAGTGTGTAAGGATCTGTAGCAGTTTTGTTTGTTTTCGCAACAGGTGGTGTATTAGTATTCTAGGGCCCATTGTAATATTTGCAATGCTGCCTTTTCATAGGTTAGGTTATTGCTTTTGGAGTCCCGTGAATTAGTGCTGTTGTGGTATGGCAGTTTTGCTGCATGTGTATAGAGTGTGTGTTTGTTTTTTAGTTTGGTTTTTTTTTTTTGTTATTTTAATTTTCCAATTCAGTTATTTGCAGTGGGATTTTGTATTTCACAATGTGCTTGGTAGTGGAGGAAGTTTGTGTTTCTGTTACTTAGATAATTCCAGATTTTTTTGTATAGTGAGGTATAGGGGAAAATATCGTGCTCCATCCCCATTGTTAAAGAGGTGTTTGTATGGGGAGAAGTTCCTGTGGATACAGAGTATATATTTACAGAACTGGAGGTACAGGATTTATATTGGGTTTGCCTTGCACATACATTGACAAGAATGAATCTCACTCTTAAGCCAAGGTAGAATATGTTGGGTTTGATCTCTCAGATTTATTGCTAGTGTTCTTCCTGATACTTGCATTGTACCAAACAGCTTCTTTCTGAAGCTTGTACAGTGTCTCATGTAATCCCACAGCAAATAAGTATATATAGCATATAATGTGGCAGTTAGGACACTTCAGGGTATGGTTTAACACTGCTACAAATATTACATGAGAAGTTGAACACTAATGTATCATTAACCAGAAAAACATTTCCCCCCCCCAAATTTTTTTATTTATCCAAATATATTTTATACAAATTTTTTTTTTATTTTATACATACAATTCAAAAACAAAATGCAAAATAATCAGTCTATAATATATTCATCTCCTTATTTTTAAAAAAGAGAACTGGAATCTCCTGTAAAATGACAATCCTGGATAATCCAATGGAATAATACACATGAGCTTAACTTGAACAAGTCATTGCTGAAATAAAAAAAAAAGTGCTGCTCTTATTGTATATTATAAACAGCATTGTTGCAAGAAATCACTCTTCTTATTGTGTTATAAACAGTGTTTTATAAATGTCATCATTAGCTGGTAATGGTGAAATTTACAATAGTACATTAGTGTATATATATGTGGTTTGTAGTTTACAAACCACAACAAGCCTTATGAATTCACCCCTCCTGATCAAAGGGCTCATCTGCCTAAATGGCTGTGTCTGGTTTCATATATCATGGTATTCACCATTGCATCAGCTGTTACCATTTGTATATAATCATATACCGCTGTGGAACTACTTCTTTATATTTTAACTGTAATATTTTTCTTTCAAATTATTTAAAATGTCTCTCTCTCCCAGTTGTGTATTTTGGGGTTTGTTCTTATTGTGCCCAATAAGTCACTAATCTTTCTCATAAATCTGAGGAACTTCTGTGTTGTCACTTTGTTTAATGTCCATGGTATTGCTCCCACTATATCTGATGCCCGACACTGTCAGCGTTTCAAAGTTTGAATGTCTGTTTCAGGGGCCAGGGAGATCTTTAAAAGAAGATGTGTGAAACATCTTATTCATTTATTTATTTGTTGAGTTTTATATACCGTCATTTGGTAGAGCCATCATAACGGTTTACAAAAATTTAAATTTTTTCTTAACAATTGTGCAATAAGTATAACAATGTGTATATTAAACAGATGATAAACATTACAAGTCCAGAAATAATCATTAAGTGGGAGGAGGAGGGTTTGAAAGTTCTGGATGGAGAGAAATTATGATGTTTTTGGATAAAAGTTAGATTGGGAGTTAGGATGCTTAGAAGTATGAAGGTCAGTGTAGAATTTGCAAAACAGCAATGTTTTTAGGTCTTTTTTGAACGTTTTTAGGTTGGGCTGGGTTCTCAGATCTTTTGGTAGGGAGTTCCAAAATTTAAGGGAGGCAATGGAGAAGGCTCTTTCTCTTGTTGTAAGATGCGCATCTCTGATGGGGATGTTTAAGCAACCTGAGTTATTTGATCGTAGGTTTCTTTGAGGATTCTGGGGGATTATGTTTAAGGCATTCAGGCCTTGAAGATCATTGTTAAGAATTTTATGTATGATGGTCATTGATTTGTATGCGATACGTGCTTTAATTGGGAGCCAATGAAGTGAGATCAATATGGGCGATATGTGTTCATTTCTTTTTGTCCCTGTTAGGACTCTAGCTGCTGAGTTCTGCAGTATCTGGAGCGGTTTGAGGTTTGAATAAGGTATTCCAATTAGTAAGACATAACAGAGACATTCTAAAGCTCTTTTTACATAACATTTTCTTCACTCGATTGGCTTCTATTTTGCAGAGCCATCAGTGTGTGATTTCCTCACATTTAACGTTTTAAATAGGAACCTAACCAATCACCCTGATGTGGTATATTGATGTTAGCATTCTCTCCATTAATTGCACTGCTAAGAATCTTTAATATGAATATTAATAAAAGATAGACCAGTCTATTTCTTTATTTAAACTTATGGGTATTACTGTATCCCAATTATAAATAAAGTGCTGTTCTGTTTGAGTTAGCCAGAGATCAAAATCACCTCCTTTTATTACGTTGCAACTGTATTAGTGCTGCCACTCTTATATCCTCTAGCATGTGGGATTGTTTGATCCAGTGTGATACCACTGGAGCTTCTGGCAATGGATGCAACTGAGATGATCCTGAAATATGCGTTCTAAGCATTGTGAAGTGTTCCCGATGTTATCAGGCCACAGGCACTACAGTATGTAAACCACTCCTTATTTGCACCTAAGATTTCGATAAAACTCAAATGGTTTTCGGTTTGGTAATGTCAAAGTCTGACCTTGATATATCTTGTCACATACATATAGTGGCCTGGTGGCTGGGTATTAATATCCACTGTTCCAAGGTGAAAGCTTAGTAGATTTGTAGATCTTTTTAATGCAAAAATGGACTGGTCTTGAAAAACAGGATGCACATTTAATACCTGCCAGTATTTTTTTTGATACTTTCCTTAAGTGTATGTGTATATGGAGTAAAAGGCAGAACACAAACTAATTTCTGTTCTGTGATTTTTGTATAGAAGCAACATATAAAGGTGAGCTTAGAAGTTTCTAATCAGGTGTGTGGTACCCAAACAGTTGGGACTGTTTGTATTGTTAGGCTGCATTTGCTTGGTCTCTAACATCTCTTCGTACTTGATATTCTCTCTCTCCATACATAGTGCAGAATAGTTGCTTAGTACTGACACATTTATTAGTAATGCCGTTCTTGTCATTTTTTCCTTTATTACTATATCTGTTTTTCTAGCATCAAGCATTTTATTGGTTGGTCTGGGAATGAATAATTATACTCTGATTTATACAAAGAATGACATTAACTGTAAATGTAAAGTAAGAAATTGGCAGTGGAAGCGGGGGGTAGAGTTGGGGACAAACTAGGGGTGGAATATGGACGGAGTTTGGTTGTCCTCCACACTCTCACCCAGTCAAAAAGCCTACAGATTTTCCATCCTTATTAATTTTAATTATTGGGTGTCTGCCATTTTGAAATATTTTATTATTGTTTGAAACATGCTTTATGAGGACGGTGTTATGTATGTTTCTCCATTGCTGCATTGCTGCTTGTGGTTTCCAGTTCATTTGTGTTTATAGTCTCCTTATTCTGTATTTGGTGAGGATGACTCTGTATTCTATGTGTTTAATTGAGGTGGGTTATTCTGTGTTTAAAGAAGAAAAAACAGAGGTGGTGCAGCACAGTATGTTCACACAGGGCAGCAAAAATGCTAGCACCTGGCCCTGCAAGCATATTCATTCTGGATAACACACATTTGTGCAGCTGAGTCTTCATCCATGCGGAAAGGTGCAAAACAGTGAAGGATCCAAGTCCAGAAAGGGAAGGGGTGAGACAATACTAGGAGAAATGTTGTTTTATTGGTTAAAACTTAAAATCTGAATCCCTAATTATATTCTAATCCCTCTCTTGAGTGTTTTGATGAAGAGTAGGGTATCAGGGAAGCTTTGAGTGTGAGTTTTTATAATAGTGGTTTTTTTTGTTTTTTTTTACTGTATCTTAGACATGTTTTATTTTTAGGATATTGTAAGTTTTATGCTGATATGGTTAATGAAATTATGCTACAAACTACTGTGTCTCTTGAGAAGAGCAGTATATAAGGCTAAAAATAGACTAGAAAAGTTTTTTTTTGTTTGTTTTTTTTAAGACAACTGGAAAAGGTGCCCAGCTGCACTGCGAAAACACCAATAAACACTAATTTTTTCTACACTCAAAGAAACACGAATTATCTGGAAAATAAAACATAAATTTACAATCTATAAACACCTTAGGTGTTTAGCCCTAAATATAACTAAACACAAACAAAATAATTTCAACACCTCTTAACTCCCTTCTCAATGAAACACATACAAAAAAATTAAAATAAACACAGCTAAAAAATATAACTTCAGCAGCTCAGTAAAAATAACTAATGTTGACATAAAACCCCAGGCTGGCTGATGACATTAAAGTCACTAATATGTTGAATTCCAGGCCTCTTGGCTATCGTCTCCCAGCCTGAGACAGCTCATATCACAGGATGGTAACATGCTGTTCTTCCTCAGTACTGGCTTCTTGGTTGCTGTTTGAAAACCAAACTGGCTGTGGGTTTCACCATGACTGGGAAGCCCTCTCCTAGGCATGATGGATGATCTAGTCAATCTGAGTGACATTATCGGATGATGCCAATAAAGAACACATTTCCAGATCTTTCCAGGAAAAACCTGTAGCATTTCCTTCTGCTGTGTATCTCTGTTTGTTTTCTGCAAAGAGCATAAAAAATGTATTTTCTCTCAGCTGATTCTTTTCTTTTGGGCAGATATGTGTCTTAGTGTTTCATATTCTTAGAATTTTAGGCAGGGATTTTTGTCTTTGTTTCCTTTATTTTTTTACATTCCTGTCAAGAGGCCTTGTTTTTGCCTCAGTCTATAAACTGCCCAGGAACCCCACTAAATTTTCCTTATTTGGGCTGTCTGCTTTCCAAAATTTATTCTTTTGATTTTGTCATCAATTTTTCAGATTATCTCAGAAGGCTATTGGCTTCCAGAAGTGCCCACAGTGGGCAAAAGATGTCAGTCACAGGCAATCATAAGGCCACAAGTACCTAGCCAAGGATTATGTGACCCACTGCACCATCTGCACTAGCATGTCACCATAGCCCATGAAAATCTGCAAGATGAGGCTATTGTCTCATCTTAATGAATTGGTTAAAAAGAAAATTCAAATAACCGAACTGGTGCCAAAGGCATCAGTGAAGCACAATGAATCACACAGACTATGGAACTACACCAGTTGCTGGAGGTTTGGAAATTCTGATGAAGTTATTGATTCCTTTGGCACAGAAGTTCATGGAAAGGTCTAGAAAATGAGACCAAATCAAGTTTGCCCTGCTCACATCAAGTATTGGGTTTTGAGCACTCCAGAACATAACTGAGAGAATGACTCAAAGGGGCTCATCATAAGGGGAAGGTTCACTGGCACCAATATCTTAAACATGGCTCAGAGAGTAGGAAAAGAGTTGTCTGCTTTTCCATCTGCAAAGCAGTTGCACATGGCAGAAAGCTCTGCCTCCCATATATGTCAGTCTGCAGAGGTCCAGCTTTAGCCTTTTAGGTTACTTCAAAGAAGGTCAGTCTTTCTGCTGACTCTTGGGATTAAACTTTTTGAGGAAGAATGTTGGAGGCAAATAGAAGCAGTTGCTCAGCACATGAAAATTGCTGGACAGCATGCATTGGCTGTCTGGGACTATTGAATGATCCTGATACTGCTGCCTTCTCAGTGTAGCCAAGCATTTTTGGGCCAGAATTGAGCATTGAGGTTTGATGTCTGTGCTGAGCAATAGCCAAACAGCCTCTGAGTCAATTTCAGGATTAGTGCATCCCTACAATTTATGTATATTTATAGAGAGGGTCTGAGCATTCATAAATGTTGTCTTATGACAGAGGAGATATGTTCTGAAATAGAATTCTCACCAGAGCTCCCCTCTCCTCCATAGATGAGGAGTAGATCTCTTCCACAGATTTTATTCAGACTATGGTAAATTTATTCCCATTTAATTGTAGATCGTAAAGAGCCCAGTTCACCTTTATTAACGTCTTCAAGTACCTGGATGCCCCATAAAAGTCCATATTATAATGAACTAATATATTTATTTAATATTTCTTTGTGTAAAGAGCAAATTATCACATTCTTTCTATATGGAGGAAAAGACCTCAGAGACCAACTTGTTGATCACAAGTTTCATTTCAAGCTTTGAATAATCATTGGTCAAAAAACATCCAGCCTCCCTGTTTTATTAATTTACAATTTCCTTTCTTTAAAAATTATTTTAAAAACTTTTCTTAGTGTGAATTCTTTGTTTCTAGTGTCACTACTTTCCCTCCTTAATAAAGTTGTAAATTATATATTTCCATTATCTTCTTTCCCTCAGAGTTCAACTTTACAGCACCAAACTCCAACTAGTAAATCTCAGCTTACCTTTTTTTATTGTCAATTTATTGGTAGTCACTTATTCCACACCAACAGTTGGAGCTTTAGACAGTTGCCAAACACCAGTGTTAATTGCTGATGTGACACATGTTTCGCTATAAATAACTGTTTCAGGGCAATGCTCTAAAAAAAATATTAAAGTGTAAGTCAGACAAATATTCTCTTCAATTGTTTCCATGTAATAAAATATAACTTACTTGCTCAAAATCTTTTACTTATTATTAAATCCAGCGTTCTGCTTTTCTCTCTGAAGTTAGATGACAGTCCATTGGCATAGCGTTCCAACTAAATTCATGTGTTTAAAAATATACCTAGAACCACTGGTCAGGATCATTAATTTAAAAAAAATCTTTGTCCAGTCAAACATCACGCTTTTCTTGGCATCCACTTGTCCACCAATCCACATTATTCCTTACCACCTGTTTTTAATTACACGTAAACCCAGTTTCATGTCCTGTCTAAAACCATTCTTGAAGCATTCCTAATTCATATATACGATAGTTATAGAATACCATTCAAGTCTCTAAATACCTTTTTCATATATTTATTGAAATATTTTAAAATCCTTTGTCCTCGAGGCAGTGAAATTAACAAAATGTCTCTTATTTTTCAAAAATAAGACTTGCAGAAGGAACTACGGGACTTCAACCCATGCCAAACTCTACATTGCTGAGTTTTATGTATTGTGTCTCAACCCTTAACCTGGTGATGCTTTTTTTTTTAATTCAATAAATTTCTATCCATTGCTAATGTTTTATTATTGTTGTACAAGTTTTTTAGAATATATTGAAGTCTTTTATATTCTCATATGCATTCAATTTTTCCTTGATTTTTATGCTACAAAAATACTTTCATATTACAGAATGCCCCAGAATACGAAGCTGTCAGCTTCTATTTGTTTTTTTATACAATAGTGGATTGTTGCTTTAGCCTTAGAGCCACTTAATACTTTTTTCTGATCCATACATTTTTTTTCTGTCTATAAATTTTGTTGTAAATTCATTTATCATGATCCTCAACTTTTTCAATTTATAAGTTACAAGAATAATCAAACACAAAAATTCAGCTTAACCCCATAAGAGTGTTGCCCATGCTATGTTTTTATTTAAACCCAGTGGTTCTTCGGTGCCCAATTCAAAAATCCATTTCTGTTCCAAATGATACAAATAACATTCACGATTACCACCTCTTACATTTTGTAACACCTGGGCAAGAGCAAAACATAAATCCTCAAATTTGTGGTCTAATTACAACAATGTTGTACCATTGGTGCCGTGTGTTTCTTCAGTTTTATGCAACCTCAATGTTCCATTAATTGTGTTCTTAATGATTGAATTGTTTTCCTACAGTCCAATTTCTAAAAATGGTCAGAGAGCACAAAGTGTATAGCATTAAGAAAAAAAAAATAAATAAATAACAGGCATTCCCAAATTCTTCGCATAAAATGGCAGAGGAGATCCCGGCATTCTGCAAATGGAACACGCTAAGATGAAGGCCCCGGTGTGAGAGGAGAGCAGGGGGGGATGCTTGAATGTGGGTGCCAGAGAGAGGGGAGCCTATATGAGGAAATTGTGAAGGAATGTGTATGTGTGAGAGAGATTGGGAGCTCGTGTGTATGAAAAAGGGATCATGTGTATGGGAGGGTGCTACCTATGTGAAGGGATTGTGTATGTGTGAGACAGAACCTGTGTGAAGGGGTACATGAGAGAGAGACATAGGTAGTCTGTGTGAGGATGTATGCGTGAGAGAGAAAAGGAGCTTGTGTGGGTATGTACTCAAGAGAGAGGGACCCTGTATGAGGGGATGTGTGTGTGTGTGTGTGTGAGAGAGAGTGAGGGAGCCTGTATAAGGGGGGGTGTTTGTGTACTGGAGAGAGGGAGCATGTGTGTGAGAGACGGAGGGACAGAGGGAGCCTGTGTGAGGGGCAGTACTGAGAACGGGGTCAAACTCTGGGACTAGCGAAGAGTAGAAGGGGTTGAGCCTAGAGGTGGAAGGGAGATATACTGGCAGGTGGAGGAGTTGAGGCCTGAGAGGGCAAAGTGGCCAGGGGAGTAGAGAGAGCGAGTGGATGGGACACTCTTACAGTGAATTTCTAGGGAAATTCTGCTCAAAATATTTAAAATTCTGCATCTCTAAGTAATAACTTTTTTCTGTATTAATTTAAAATGTAATTACTAACACTGTCATGTAAATTATTTTGACCAATATAAAGTTTGCAGAATTTTAAGTTTTTGTGCACAGAATTTTAGATGTTTTTGTGCAGAATTCCCCCAGGAGTAGCATATGTGCACTCGTTATTGGTCTGTTCCAGCCTGTTGATGATTGATTCATTCTTCTTTTCTTCCAATTTCTTCTGTCTCATAAGAAACCTCTGTTTTATCCTAAAAAAAAACTTCTATCTATATTCGTTTCATGATCTCCTCTTTCAGATGAACTTCCTGATGAACTGTCAAATATGTCCAAAACAATTTTGGATCCTGATGAAATTAATCTGTTAGTATTAAATGAAAGGTCTTTCTCTATCTCATATCGATTATTGTAATAGTTTGTATCTAGGTCTCTCAGTTACTCAACTAAAAAGATTGCAGTTTCAAAATATGGTCGCAAGATTGATATTCAGAGCTTGTAAGCATTACACCATTGCCGAAGGAGCTCCATTGGCTACCTATTCTGCCAAGAATCAGATTCAAGATACTCTCTTATTTAAAGCTTTATGCTCAGGACTACATATTTACTGGGCAAATTAATTGGTCCCTTACCAAACTCAGAGGACATTTCTTTCTTCTCAATAAGAACTGCTTAAATTACCTTCCCTAGTAGAGATGAGATTGGAGCATACACTACAAACTTCCATCAACTGCCAAGTTCCCTGACTCTGGAATTCCTTACCAGTGGATATTAGGAATGAAGCCAATTATCTTAAATTCAGGAAATTAGTAGAATCTTGGATGTTTATTCAGATATTTGATCTAGTCTGTTTCATCTATAAGTATTGAGTTTAAGGAATAATGGTGAAAGAGTTTATTAATCACCCTGGTTTAGAGGTATAAAAAGGTTGGAGCCTTGCCAAGTTAGTAGGAAGCATCATTAGTCAAGTTTTAATTTATAAAAGGTTTAAACTGTAGCAGCAATGTTTGTTTTAAAAGTATTGTGGAAATGTATGTCAATCTTTTATATAAGTCTATTTTATGAAATTATGTATTTTTCTGTAAACCACTTAAGTATGAATAAACATGACATTGAGAGTGTCTGCAGTAGATTTACGCCAATGCAAGGCTGAAGGTCACAAATCCATTCCAAAAGTCTGACAGGCTATTTGTTCTGTTGATTGGCCTTTGCAAAGGGGATGCTGAACTAAAGTGTCAGTAATTCACTGGATTAATGGTGTGATAGCCTCAGCTTACATATCAAAAGGGAAGCCATGCCAGAAGGTCTAAAAATGCATTCCATGAGGACGCAGGCAGCGTCATGGGCAGAATACAAATGGATATCCCCAGGAGATATTTGTAGGGTGGCAACATGGTCCTTGCTGCATTCATTTACTAAATATTACAGGTTAAACTTAGTCAAAGGGAGGACACTGTATTTGGGGCAAGCATTCTTAAAGCAGCTCTGGTGTCTTCCCACCCAGGATAGGTACTACTTTGTTATATTCCTCATGTCTGGACTGGTCTAGGGGATGATAAGGTAGGTGAAATTAGGTCATACCTGCTAATTCTCTTTCCTTGGTTCCATCCAGAACCTACCCAAAGGCCTGAAAGAAAGCCCAGAGATAGAAATGCAGAATTTTTAAGCTCAGTTCTGTTTTCCTTTTTGTTTCTGCTTTTTAGTTGAGAGGTTGACCCTCCAAAAAAAAATAAAAGGAAATTTCTCTTTTGTCTTTTTTTTTTCTCTTCTCTTAAATTACTTATGAGATCCAGGTACTGGCTTGGGCAGGAAGTTACTGGGGAATCTCTTGGTACACTGGGCTATATGGAGAAGATGAAGTCAGGAGTAACTTCCGCTCTCTGCCTCCATCTGCTGGTGAGAGATATTCCCTTGTGACTGGACTCAAAGAAAATTAAATATGGCCTAATTTCTCCTTTTGCCTCTTTTTCCTTGTTTTCTATTCTGAGTCTTTAAAGTTTTTTGTTTGTTTTGCAAATTCTGTTGCCTTTTCCCCCACATATGCTGATATACTCACACACATTCCTTCCACTCATCAGAACACTTGCCCAAGTTTAAGGATGGAAACTGATTTTGGCCATTCATTTCTATACTTAGTACTTTTTGAGTATTTAGGTCTGTGGATGCTATTAGGTATCCCTGGAAGCTTATTTGAGTAGCTCTATATATGTAATCTATTTCTATAATGCCTGTAGCACCTGTAGCTCTTGGGATATACAATCTCAGCATACACTGGTTTTTATAGATTATATGGTGGACATCAAGAATTCTCATATTTTTACATTCAACCGTTTGATATCTTTGTTGGGCCAATATATGATCCAAATCTATTGGAGAGTGCAGAGATTTCAAGTTGATAGCTTGTATCTTATTCCCTTCTGTTAAAGTACTTTTCAGCATTGGTGTTAGCTTCCTGTAGTAGTCTGTTGATCTTTTCTTTCAGTAACTTGTGCTGAATTATTACACCTATCTTTGCTCTTAGATATTTATTTACACCTTCCTGCTTAAGTTTTTTTAATGTTCATTTTCAATCAGAGAGATGTTTTCAATTTTACTTAGTTTTTGTTTAAGAAAGATTGCCTTAGCACATTTTATTCCTGGTGGAATTCTGTGATACTGCGGAATCAGAATTTGCGCAGAATTTTCTTATTTCATGTAGAATTTGTAGTTCTGCTAGGGAGAAGCAGGATAGTAGTCCTCACACGAGTGACATCAGATGGAGCCCGACAAGGAAAACTTGTCAAAGTTTCTAGAAACTTTGACTGGCACCCTGAGCATGCCACCATCCAGTTTCTTCTTTTCCACTCAGCTTTCACCTCGTGGTTGTGGAGCTGCTGTCTACAAAGTTTTTTCCTGGTTGTTTTTTCAGTTTTTCTCTGCTGGGTCCCTCTTCTCCCCCTAATGGTGCCTCTGGAGGGTGGCATGGTAAGTTGTTTTTTTTTGTTTTTTTTTTTTTTTTCCTCATTCTTTGCGGTCAATTCCCAGCAGTGTCGCTCTTTAGTGGCCACCAGTCATTGACTGCTTGCCAGCTCTTTTTTATGGCATTGTCAGGGTTTTGCCAATGCGCCCCCAGTGCCCGCAGACCATGTCCTTTACGGATCCGCACGAGTTCTGTATCCTCTGCCTGGGGGGCATCTCACGACATCTGGGGGTGTCATTTTTGCAATCAAATGCCTCCCAAGGCTCATTGGGGCAGTTTGGATAAGATGGAGAAGCTTTTTGGGTCCAAAAAGCCTGGTCCTTTGACTCTGGCATTGGGTGTATCGACACCCAAGGACCATGGGGAGCCAATTGATACAGATCCATCGTTATCCACTCCTCCACTGGGGCCCTCTCTCTGAGAGAGGCTGGAGATAGGCAGTCGGTGTCATCGTACCCCAGGATGTCTGGATCGTCTGCATCCTCTGTGCTGGGGAAAGACTGAGCAAAGCACCAAGGGAAATCTCTGAAACATCTCCATTTGTCACTGTCTTAGCACAGTACCGAGCTTGGGTCAGCACTGGCGACTGCCATGATGCCCCTGAAGCGACCCCCGCGGAGAGGTATTGACCTCTATCGAATCTGGTGGTCCCAGACATACCCACAGATATCTGTCAGGCACCGAGCTCCCTCAGGGTTCTGAGGGAGTTCTGGTGATGCCTCTTCCTCCTCTTCCTCCATCCGTCCTGTCTTTAGCGGATTTTCAAGAGAAGCTGGACTGCAGGGTGCAACTGACAGTGCTCCATGCCTTTCAGAGCATTGAGCCGCTGGTTCCACCAGTACCTCCTCCAGTATCGGAGCCTGCCCCCGCGATGTTGGCACGGCTGCTGCAGCATCTCGACGTTTTCCTGACTGTCTTGCCCATGCAGGTGCTACTAGTGTCCAGGGGCCCCTCGATACACCAGCGGCCACCGGGACCACCTTCCTCTGGAATGATCCCCGTTGTGGGATCCGAGGAGGAGGAGGATGTGACGTGGCCGAAGGCACCGTTAGAGGCTTTGGTACCACACCTGGTGTTCCCTGGCCCGATCCCTGGAGACTGAGGATTATTTTTATAGCAGGTTTAATATATTTACTGCTTATTTTCATATTATTTTGATCCACATATTAAACAGGTTGTACTGTGTATAGTTTGTGTGCATCATAGGGTTTTGTAATGCCATCTCTAAGCATTGTGGAAACTGACTTTTTAATTAGGAGCAGATGACCAAAGCACTCTGCTGTGACATCAGTTCTCCAATATATGTGACTTTTGTAGCTAAAGAGAGTGAACATTACCATTTGGTTATGTATGTCTGGCCTTTTTTTTTTCTCTCTCAAAAGTGAATTGTGAATATTTTACAATTATTAATTTGTTTTTCAATTGAAATAACAGCTATATACTTGGATATTGTATTTCATTTTTTGAAAACAATTGTGTGTGGATTTAAAAAATATATTTGCTAGGTACAGATAGGATTTGTCTCCCCAGTGATCAAAAACAAAGGGTAAAAAAAAAACAAAACTTTTTTTTCATGGACTAAAAACATTTCTTAATTGGCTTTCAAGAGTTAACACTTCCTTCCTCAAGATCAGTGATGTGAGAGAGAAGTCCATGCACACAGTCTCTCTCTATGCTCAAAAAGAAAGTCAAATAGTTTGAATTGTAGTATATGATTTTTTAAATATAGTGGTACAGAAACAAACCCTGTTTGTTTCTGTACCACTATATTTAAAAGTGGTCCAGTTTGTTTTTTCTTTCTGGGCACCAGTGTTTTAATGTAAACCAGCATGATGTGACTTTTTTTAAATTTTTTATTTATTGCATTTCTTATGATTATTACAAAATACAATAGATACTAGGGAAACATAACAATCAAGAAAATTCAAATCTTATACAATATTACCCCAATATCGTATCTTTAACAAGGATAATAAAAGAAAAATATTAGAAAACATTGACAATAAGTAAGCATATGGAGCATACTTAAGAATAAACCCAAACTAATAATCTTCCTAGTACTCCCTCATTTACTTCTTGTAATCCCATAATTACGGCCCTTAGGGGTGTGTGTAGAGAAATGTTCGTAATTGTTCGGGAACATTAAAGATATATGGGTTTTGTTGGTATTTTATGTGACATTTGCAAGGGTAATGTAAAGAGAATTGTGCACCCCTATCTTGTACTTCCTTTCGGAATGCAATAACGTTTTTTCACCTTAATTGTGTTATTCGTGTAACATCTGGAAATATTCTTACCGGTGCACCATAAAAATCTAATTTTTGTTGTCTGAAATGAAGTTTTAACACTTCATCTCTCTCCGAGTGGGATAGAAACTGTACCAATAAAGTAGCTCTACTTTCGATTTTGGATTCATATGATTTTTCTAGAAAATCAGTCAGATTAAAACTTTCTGCAGCCTTTAAATTATTTTCCTCTTTAGCTTGTTGTAAATAGTAGGCCTTAGATAGTTTTGGCAATGAATTTTCTGGATATTTTAGAATATTTTTTAGATAACTATTAAACAGGTCCACTGGGGTAACCAGATGGACTTTTGGGAAATTTAATATTCTTAAATTCAATTTTCTACTCAAATTTTCTATCATCTCTATTATCCCTTCATGTTCTTGTATTGATTTTATTAAGTTCACCTGCGTTTTCTGTATTCCTCCCATTTTTTCATCGATAATATTAACATTTTTCTCTAAAGTTTCAATTTTCCCTTGCACACATACATTTTTATTCAAAACTTAAGTTGTTAATCGATTTCTGCATTTTCATTATCATTAAACCCAGTTCCTCTAAAGTGAGTTTCTTTGGTATTATCTCCATTATCTTGCCCAATATTTCTCGAAACAACATCCCCAATCTGTTGAGGAGTTCCATTTCCACCCACTATGTCCGAGCCATCCCCGGTCTCCCAGGACTTTTGATCTTCATTGTCCATTGAGACTCTTGTTGGTTCTCCAACTTCTCTAGAGAGATCGAGTGGGCCTCCAGATGTTATTATGGCTTTCTCAGATTCCATAATGGGGGGGAGCCGGTTTCTCCAGAGCACCGGGGGTTAGAGATATTTCACTGGCCAAAGCGTCTGGCTCCTGCTCCTGGGTCACGACGCTAGCGGCTCCAACTGGTGTTCTTAATGAAGGAGTTTGAAAGCAGTCAGAGATGGTTGGCTGATACATTTTTACCGGTGTAGAGGTAACAGAAAGTTCTCTTAGTTTTGCCTTCCTTTTTGAATGGGGCATGGCAAACTTTCCCAAAATGGCTCTATAGAACCTCTCCGACACACAACCATTCAAATATAGAAACCTCTATTTCAAATAGCATTAATAGTTCATGAATGCTTTCAAATTAAACCAGAAAGAAAATTTTTTTTTACTTATCTTGTCGCCGTTTTCTAAGGCCACACTTTCTTCGCCAAAACAAAGTTCTACCGTCCAATACCGTCCCAATCCGGACGAAGCCGGACAAAGCCGTGCGCGCCCCTTGACCGCGCGCGGCTTAACCGTCGCGCCAGAGTAGACAAGATTTTGTAGTCTACCCGGCTCCTCCTTCTCCGACGTCACCAGCAGCGCCAAATCCGGAAGCAGGTAAGCAGGAATGAAACAAACGGGCCTCTCACCAAGCAGACCCCGAAGAAAAGTGTGGCTAGCATGATGTGATTTTATCATGAATGCCGGTATATAAAAACCTTAAATAAACAAAAATAAATAAATAAATACAACAGTTATAGAAAGATGGTATCTTAGACATGTTAGTTGTTCCGTGACCGATTTTCTATTTGGCATTGCATATTCAGTACCAGTAGAAATGCTGCTAACTCTTGTTAAATGTACTCATCTGAAAGCATTTAAATGAAAACATGAGATTTATTGAATCATGCAAAGTTTAGATTTCCCTTATTTAAACATTAAAGTCGCTGTCCCAGCATGTCTCTATATCATTCTGTTTTCTGTGTCCACTGCATTCAGCTTTAGACAGCTGCAAACCCTATTTATGTTGGAGAACTACTAAAATAGTTTCCAAGAAAATTTCAGGGCAAGAATGTCTTTCAAAAAAATTTGTAGTAACAGTAAAGATCAGAGAATTAATAGGAAAGGCCAGATATAACCTTGGTCAATTAAAACGCTGATTAGCATACTACTTTTTCTTTCTTTTCCTGGTGTATATTTTTTTTATGACCTATTTCTTCATGATTGTCGTTTTAAAGTTAATCTGAAATATAAAATGGTATTTCAAAGTAAACAAGGCAAGCCAAACCAGGAAGTGCCTTGTGGCCCAATGTTGTCGCTATGCAAAGCAAAAAATAAGATTTGCTGACTTATGACAGGATGTGTGCAGCAGTCCAGTGGTTTCAGCAATAGTATGTGCCTTCCCTATAAATATTAGTTATTTCAGATACTGGGTTTTCAGGTTTGGATTTCAGTGTGTGAAACCAAGCAATAAAATTTTGAGTTGTGAATTGATTTTCATTGTATCAGGAGACTAATTTCAAGAACTGGCTGAAAATCATTTGACACGTCTTTTAATGAAGCAATGTTAGCAAAAGATTTTAACAAATTTGTTTGCTAAATCAAACTCCCTTTTTGTTCTGTAATATATTCCATTATTAAGAAAATCTCAACGATGAAAATTTCTGAAAGATTTTCCAAATGGCACGCACTGTCCATTATGAACCTAAGAAAATCAGAGTATTGCCATGCTTATCTTTTATTAGTGCTCTCTGCAGGTATCTTGCTGATTCATGTTGACAGGTCTGGATTTCTAATCAGGCAAAGTGGGAACCTGACTAAGGGCGCTGCAGTGAAAGGAGCACTACCTCCTCTACCGCTGCAGTGCGCTTTCCCATGCACCACTCAGCCTAAGTGGTAGCATGTGGTCCAGTCCATTCCCCAAAGCACAGGGACTTCACAGGTCAGCAGTGTTTGGAGCACTGTAAAACTGAGTCCCCACTGTGCTGCCCCTACACATTTGACCAGGTGCTCCTGCTCAGCTTGAATGATACTTGGAAGAACAAGGTTGTGGGGTTGAAGAAGGGGGATGCATCTTTGGAAGGGGACCCCCCTCTCTCACTCTGATTAGGGGCAACTAAGAGGTAAATCTGACCATCTATGCAAAGCATAGTGCAAAAACGGCAGAAAAGTGAACTTGAAGGAGGATTTTTTTTTTTTTTTTGTAAAGATATGATGGTAAGAATATAAGTTGCCATACTGGGTCAGATCGAGTGTCCATCAAGTGCAGCATCCTGTTTCCAACAGTGGCCAATCGAGGATACAATTACCTGGCAAGTACCCAGACATTAAATAGATCCCATGCTACTAATGCCGGTAATAAGCAGTGGCTATTCCCCAAGTTAACTTGACTAATAGTGGTTTATGGACTTCTCCTCCAGAAACTTGTCCAAACCTTTTTTTTTTTTTTTTTTTTTTTAAACCCAGCTAAGCTAACTGCCTTAACCATATCCTCTGGCAATGAATTCCAGAGCTTAGTTGTGCGTTGAGTGAAAAAGAATTCTCTCCAATTTGTTTTAAACGTTACTTGCTAACTTCATGGCATGCCCCCTAGTCCTTCTGTTTTCTGAAAGAGTAAATAACCAATTCACATTTACCCATTCTAGTCCTCTCATGATTTTGTAGGCCTCTATCATATCCCCCCCCCTCAGCCGTATCTTCTCCATGCTGCACAGCCCTAACCTCTTTAGCCTTTTCTCATAGGGGAGCAGTTCCATCCCCTTATCAGTTGGGTCGCCCTTCTTTGTACCTTCTCCAGTGCAACTATATCTTTTTTGAGATACGTTGACTAGACTTGAACACAGTACTCAAGATGTGGTCTCACCATGGAGCAATTCAGAGGCATTATGACAGTCTCTGTTTTATTCACCATTCCCTTATAATTCCCAACATCGTGTTTTTTTGTTTTTTTTACCGCTACAGCACACTAAGCCAACAATTTCAATGAATTATCCACTGTGACGCCTAGATTTCTTTCCTGGATGGTAACTCCTAACACGAAACCTAAGATCTTGTAACTACAGTATGGGTTATTTTTCCCTATTTGCATCACCTTACACTTGTCCATGTAACATGAGGTACACACATTTTACATCTAAAAAGTAAGTTTAATATATCTTATTACTACAAGAAGAGAGATTCTAGGAATAGGATCATAAAAGGAAAATCAACTTGACACAGCTATAACAGTTTCACGAATTTAATTTGTGTTTTTGCTTTATGTATGTCTCAAGAACTAATTTATTTATATATCTTTTTGGAGCAGCTGGGTCTGGAGCTTAAATCTGTATTTAAAATAGTAAATATTCTTGCTGACTTGAGACCTGCAGTGGTTGGGTTATAATAAATGGTAAGAGAAATTGTCAATAAGAAAAGCACCAGAACTGCAGTAGATAATTACAAGTATTCATTTGAGTTAGATTTTGTCTTTTGTTCCTCCTAAACCTTGGAAATCTATCATCTTACCAGTGGTAATTTCTCAATAAGTTATTTGCGTTCTTTTTGAATTATGTACATATGTAATGTTAGGAAGGGATTTTGGGGGGTGAAAGGAGGGTTAGTTCAGGTGTATTTCATCACACTAGTAGTATCAAGGTAGTCCAAAATGTGTGTAATGCTTTAATAGAATAGACAACCAATGATGTGATTATCAAAACAGTGATGGAATTCAAGCTTGCGTGTGACATATACAAAATGGAAAGTAAGAAACTGATCAGCGATTGAATAGGGGCTCTAGTGACATACTAGGCAGTGGCAACTGGTTGTATTTCCACATGTTCTTCTGCCCTCCTGAGACTTCCATAATACTTATTTTGAGTGTCTCAAGTAAACCGCTTTGAACTTTGACTAAGCGGTCTATAAATGTTTAAAATAAATTAGTGGCTCTTTCCTGAATCAGGGACTGGAGGGAGTCCTAGTCAGGGAGGGAAGGCCATGTAGAAAGAGATTTGCCCGCCCCCATTCTAATCTTTATCCATTTGACCCTGCTGTAGCTTTTAACTAATAAAGCAGCATGACTGCAATTCTATGTGCCAAAATTACCAGATTAACAATAGGAATGAACTGTTCCAGACTACAGTGAAAAGCTGCGGCAGCAGTGGACCTCAATATTTATACAGGTTCAAACGCCATAGGGGTCGGACTCTGGAGGGAGCACCATTGCAGATGTTTCTGGAACCTTTCCAAGGGGAAAGAAAAGCAGCATCACCAGCTCCTGGCCAGGGAAGGGGTGAGAGAGGAGGGGGATCAGTTGCTGATGGAGGAAGTGTCTGGCTAGATCAGGAAGCATGTCTCTCTTGCCCATGGTTGTATTAGCAGAGCTGATAGCAATCCATACAATGGGGGAGGGGGCAGCAAGTGGAGAAGAGTAGGCTGCAGCATAAGATTGATAGTGGGTTACGAGGCAAACTGTAGTATCTTCATGTGCAACACCTGTGCATAGCCAGCTCTGGTGGGTTGGATCCTACAGGCCCATCAACTGCCAAGTGATCTGATACACCCCCCACATCATCTTAAGAACATAAGAAATGCTATTCTCGATGAGATCAAAGTCCATTGTGCCCAGCATCCTGTCTCTGACAATGGCCAGTCCGAGAGATAAGTATGCAGCAAATCCCATAAAGCAGATCTGTTTCTTGGTCACTCCAGAGATAGCAATGGCTTTCCCTAGTCTACCTGGCTGCTAATTTTTCATGGATTTTTCCTTTAAGGATTTGTTCAAACCTTGTTTAAACTTTGCTATGCTAGTCTCTTTAACCATGTCCTCTGACAACAAATTGCACAGCTTGATTGTGTGTTGAGTGAAAAAGTACTTGCTACAATTTGCTTTAAATCTGCTGGTTTAGTTTCATGAAGTGTCTCTTTGCTTTAGTATTCTTTGAAAGGTTAATAACCATCCTTTATTTACCCATTCCTCGCCACTCATGATTTTAACAACTTCTGTCATGTCTCCTTTCAGTCATTTCTCTTCCAAGCTGAAGAGTCCTTACTTGTGTAGCCACTTTTCATTGGGGAGCCATTCCATTCCCTTTATTGTTGCACTTCTCTGTACCATTTCTAGTTTTGCTATATCTTTCTTGAGATAGAATGAATGACCAGAAATGCACACAGTACTCAAAGTTCAGTTGCACCTTGGATGGATACAAAGGAAATATATTTTCTACTTTATTCTCTATTCTTTTTCAGTTCATGTCTAAAATTGTATTTGCTTTTTGACCAAGAAGAATTGTTTTGCTGATTATTTTTATTGACTTTAAAGTTTTGGCAATTCATATGGTTTTATATATGTATTTGTTGATAGTGTGTTGAATTTATGTATTTCTGAATGTAATATTTGTGATCCTCATAGATTGCTATTGTCATTTTTGGCTTTTGAAGAACAGAGAAAATGGTTTTCAAAGTTGAGTTGACTAGAGAAGCATGCACTGGAAAACGTACTTGATAGCGTTTAGTTAAACGGTACACATTTACTTTTCTCATTGTGACTGTGGATAATCACAAGTAAGATTTTAAAGAAAATAGTTATCAAATTGTGTGTCATTAAATTTCTGACTGAACGAGGCTGCCACAACCTCAACATGGTACAAAGTTAAAGATTCCAAAGCAAAAAGGAGCCGTGTGAAATAATTTGCCAGATGATGTCCAGTTAAGTGGCAATGATAATGGGGAAACGAAATGCAACCCAAAAGGGCCCAACAAGCCCCGCCACTAGCGGAGCTGAGCCTGCCGCCTGCTCCCTTCTCCCAAAATGCCCTGCATTGGCTGCTATACCGAAAATAGAGGCTGGGGCCCTCCCTCCACTCCTTGCTCCTTGGCCCAATTAATTTTTTTCCCAAATGAGTCAACATCCAGGGCGCCCGTGATCCGGACTGAAGAGAAAGCGAAAGATAAGGTAAAGCAAGGGGGGGGGGAAGGTTGGGGTGGAGGGAAGGAAGGGGGCCCTGGGGGTTGACTGTTATGGGAAAAGATAAATTGGACCAAGGAGGGGAAAGGGGGTGAGACCATTGCCAACCCCAGCTTCTATTTTTGGTACACCAGCTAATACAGGGCATTTTTGGGAGCAGGTGGCAAGCTCAGCCCCATAAGGAGCGGGTCTGGTTGGGGCTTTAAGCTCGCAATCTTTTAAACGTGTCAGCACCTAACCGGCTATAGTCATTTGAATATAGCCAGTTAAGTCTCAAGGTTTTAGCTAAGATTCACAGGATAGCTTTAAACCTAACCGGTTATTCAAAAGAAGATCTGGTTATGTTTACTGCTACCTGGCGAATGTTAGCCGGATAACTTAAATTGGGGATATTCTAGTGACTATCCAGGACAAGTTATCTGGCTAACTGGATATCTTGTCCACTAAACGTCTTACTGAATATGGACCCCTATATGTTTAACTTTGTACCAGGCAGAAGTTACATCACTTAGAGTTTCATTGAAACATAATTTTGACCAGGGCTGCCCAAACGTTTGCATACACCTATAAATACTGAAACAACTTTGTAAATTTGCATAATATTGATTAACTTACTGTTATGTAATGGTAGCAAAGAAATCTTATGTAGAAAGTGCAAAAATCCATATTTTTCATACGTGAAAATTTCAGTCTTGAAATTCTTTATTCTGTTTTTCTCTAGCGACATCATATTGGAGATCGTAGTCTTTCATTATGTAACATGTTCTTGGATGAAATGGCTAAGCAAGCTCGCAATCTCATCACAGATATTTGCACAGAACAGTGCACACTTAGTGACCAGGTGAGCATTTGATTTTTTATGCTTGCCATTCATAATTGTATTAGTACAAGTTTAAGCAGTGACATGATGGTAGTTAAAGTAGAATTTCAGTGTAGGCAACTGTTGAAATGAGAGAAACCTTTATTCAGTTTCTATAATTCGAGGTTCACTCAATTGCAAGCTCAGATGAGAACAAAAGAGAATTTGGGAAATTCTTAAAAACTAAATTTCCCAAAGTGTCCCTTGTTCTATATGTTTGTCTTGACTAGATTGTAAGCTCTATTGAGAAGAGATGCTCTCTTAGTTATATCCCTATATCCATACAGCGCTGAATATGTCTAGAGGTAGAAATAAGTGGCAGCAAGTAGTAGCAGTAATACTTGCTAGTTTTTGGGGGAACTTAGCACAGGGAGCTCTGAGAGACAAAGAACAAAATTAGGATTCCACTACTGTGTAGTATTTGAAAATTATGGGAAATGAATTGAAAAGACTTTTCACTACAGAAAAGCTATTCTTTAACATTTATATAACCCAGGGGAAGCATTTCAGCATAGCTGTGTTGAAGTGCTGCCATGGGGACACTATTGATATGATACAGTACCACTGTCTTGTCAGTTTTATTACTGTGCAGACTTCTTTAGCCATAAGATCATTTATAGCAGGACTACACTCTAAGCTGACTTTCACAGTTTGAAGCAGCAGTGCTAGCAAGTGTTCTGCATGGAATAGTGTTGGCAATTAAAACAATCATTAAAATGTCTCCATACATTTTTTTTTCATGTCTGAGAAAATGTGCCTGAGGTGGTAGAAAGCTCTTCCTATTTAGTCATTTCTGCTGTTGTAAGTAAAAAAAAAAAAATCTGACCCTTCCTGAAAACCAATATAAACATCTCACACTGTTTTATGTAAACTGTGAATACAGCATAGACAGATGAAGAATGAACTCTGAGAAAGGGGTAATAAAATATATAGAGTTTTGCTATTACAAAAGGTGGATTTTTGGGAGGAATTAAATACACGGGCCATTTATATAATAAAAGTTGCATATCTTTGGACTGAAAACAAGCACATTCATCTAGTGTTACAAGTGGGTTATATGACTGCCCTCTGTGCCCAGTAGATGCCAATTTGCAGAAATATTTTGCAAAAGCTTATCACTGTGCATGCATGCCATTTCCCACGCTGCCATGTTCCCTTGGCTCCCCTCGATTTGCCTTTTTTCACCGTGCTTGTCAGATGGTATTCTTCCTGCAGCCTTGCTGTTTTTTCTTTCTTTTTCAAAGACAGTTACCTGCATATTTTTACATACTCATCTGCCAACACTTCTGTGCTAGTTGCCATAATTGAACCTATTAGTAATTTCTAAAGTTTTTATAAATGTTATTTTCATCATCTCTGCTAAGCCAACCCATACTTCTTCAGCATATTCATGCCAGTAAGATACCTGGTCACATTTTTCATCATCTTTGGACCATTTTCTGTCAAAAGGAAAAGCTTTTTGTTTTGGCTCATGTTTTTCTCCTTCTGTTCGAGAAGCAGACAAGCAGCAGCAAGATCTGTCTCAAGTACAACCAAGCAGTGTCCGTTACCAGTCATCACAAGGTTTGCTATGCAAGTGCTTGAAAAAAGGACACAATAACTTCAGTTGCAATATATGTATTAAGATGTTGCCCAGAGCAATTCAGATCCAAAAAGATAGGTTCCAAACCAATGAACTTGAGTCCAACTCCTTGAAGCTGCCCTTGAAGTGCTGACAAAAGGAATACAGGCCTCTCAAATGGCAGGTGACCAGGCCATGCTGAACTGGCTAGCTACCTCTCTTGTTCTTCGGTCCAAGGATAAACCCAGGAGTTGAAATCATTCCACCCACTCAAGCCAAGTCCAAGATTCTGATTGTCAAGAGTCAGTGCTAAGCCCCAAGAGGAAACTGCAGTGCATCACTGCAACTCTTCATAGTATGATTCCAAGAGCCTGGAGGACTAGGACAGGGCTTCCCAAACTTTTAGCCAATGTGACCCCATTTTAGCATTTGAAAATTCACACGACCCCAGAGGACAACCAATCCTAATTCGCAGGGGTATAGTTCGCCTCCAACAATCCCTCCACTTACCATTCCTGCACTCCAGCTGATCCCGTCTCTCAACCTCCTTCCCCCTCCAGAGGGCCTTTCAACCTCTGCCCCTCCAGCTGATCCTCTCTTACATCCCCCAGTTCCTCTCCCCAGCCTAGCCTCTTGCTCACTCTCTCCAGCTTTTTATATCCTCTCTCACCTCCAAGCCATTTTTGTAACCCCATTTGACCATCTGTCATCTCCTTCCTCTCTCTTCTCACATATCCTCTCACCCCTAGTTCCTCTCTTGCATCCCCCACTCACCTTCCACAGCCAATCCCTCTCCCACTGATCCAACCATCAAAACCCTTCCTGTATCTGATCCCTCCCTTCAAACAGCCCCCATCCAAATATCCCCTTGACTAGGATCAGCAGCAACATTTTCCTTTGGGCCTCAGACGATAAGTGGAAGACAACTAGTGGGAAGAGAGGGCAGGCTGATGACAGGGGCAACATTTTTCTCTTAGGGAAGTTCAGTGATGGGAGAGGATAGAGAAGTGACAACCTGACAGACCTGTGCACACTCTGCCCACTCTTCCCCAATGGCTGGTCCAATGCCTGATGTTGATCTGAACTGGCAGCAGCAGTAGCAGTGAAAGTCAGCACAGGATCTGTGAGCCAGTAAAGGTTCATAGGTCCTGCAGTGGCCCCAGTCCCTCCTCACACATGGCTTCCTATTAACATGAAAACTCAAGCGAGGGCGGGACCATTGCAGGACCTGAGAGAGCATGCTAGCTCAAAGATCCCATGCTGATTTCCACTACTTCTGCTGCTGGTGATGTCTGGAGAGGACTGTCCTTTGAGGCATTTGTGACCCCGGCTGGAGGTTATGTGACCCCCATTTGGGGACCCGACCCACAGTTTGGGAAGCTCTGGTCTAGGAGGTCCACATCATGCTTAGTTACCCCATGTAGAAAGGTGAGCTCTGTTTCCATGATAGGTATGCCACTGCACCAATCTCCAGAGGTCCAGTCAGAAACTTTTTGAGAGTGGTATAGTTTATTTTTCTTCTTATACTGCCTTTCCAACATAAAATTAAAGCAGTTTGCAATGAAATAAAATGCAGTTGTTACAAAATCTAAATCTGCTAGAATTTATACATAAAAATCATAATTTTATAACTAAATGTCAATTCTAAAAAATGTTTCTCTGTTCAGTATATCTGCTGTATCGTCCTACTATTTATATTATAGTTAATTCTATATCTCATAAGCCTGCTTGAACAGTCATGTTTTGTGTATTTTCCTGAATTTAAGGTAGTTAGATTCTTTGTGTACTTCTAGAGGAAGGGAAGTCCAAAGCAAAGACCCTTGGTAATTAAAATACGAATCGAGTGTACGTTTGAGTCTCATCTGAGCTAGGGAAGGCAAAACCTGAATGTAATCCGCTTTGAAGTGTCTCAAAAGATGGGGGAAAATATATATATATATACACATATATTTTCCATCTTTGCTTTGGACTTCCCTTCCTCTAGAAGTACCAAAGAATCTAACTACCTTAAATTCAGGAAAATACACAAAACATGACTGTTCAAGCAGGCTTATGAGATATAGAATTAACTATAATATAAATAGGAGGATACAGCAGATATACTGAACAGAGAAACATTTTTTAGAATTGATATTTAGTTATAAAATTATGATTTTTATGTATAAAGTTTAGCAGATAATAGATATCTCTATAGATGTCTCTCTTGCTGGCTGTCTCTGCCTTTATCAGTTTGGTGTCCATTTAGAATTATAAGGTATAAGTAATTTTGACAAATAAGTAGAAAGACATATATGAAATGCTTTATAAACTAGACATAAAATCTTGACTTTCTCTGCAGATGATAGATAGCAAATTAATTCAACAGAGTGTAGTATACTAGTAATTTTTCTGCCACAGATCAGTTTTGCTACTGTTTTGCTATATGTGGAGTCTCTTTAGTAAGGATAGAAGATTATCTTGTAATAAACTATTACAATAATTTAGTTGAGTGAGAATTAATAAATGCACTAAGCGCTGTAAGTCTTGTTTCTCTGAGAGATCATAAGCAACAAATACAGGTAATAAAAATGTTTTGAATCAAACTTGTGATATGCTGTCATAGTTCCTCTTCACATGTAACACCTAATATAATGACTTTCTCTTTTAAAGGTATTTTAACACTATATCCTCCTCCTTTCTGATTTGCTATTGATTTTTCAGTGACTTTGGATATGAATGATAGATACTAGATAATGGTTATTTGTATCTGAAACATCCAGAGAATTTTGTTTGTTTTTCAGTGACCATACATTTGCTTGCTTCAGTTCTGTAACCATAAATGCCTTGATTTAAACTTGTGTTCCCTGTGATTGCTAGGTACTTAGCAAGATCTAAATCAGGCTTTCATTGAATTGGGTGGTATAGAGTTTAGTTTTGATGTGGCAAAGCTCATAGTGGCCATAATTTTATTAAATTTGAATGGTATGGTTTCTCTGAACATTTTAAATATACTCATGAGAGATACTCATATCATAATCCAATAGAATTCTTTTTAAACCTGATGTTAAAAGGTCAAATTCATCTTGAATTTGATGAATTTTATTGACAAAAGAGGTAAAGGATTCAGCCATGGAGGATGTCTAACCTCTGTATTGCCATCAGCACTTTGAGGCAAAATCGAATAAGAAAATCACCGAAGTGTGCAAGTATGACTTTTATGCAAATGAGGAGCCTTTATATTATAAAAAAAAAAAAAAAAAAAAAAAGGTAGTAGGGAGGGTGGGAATAGAAACTAAGTTTCAAATTTCCAGTCGCAGATTCGATCCTGCCACAGCATATTAATTGAACAAAGATTTTTAAAAAATTTGTATAGTTTAAATCTGCTAGTTGACTAAACAGAAATATAATTTAAACAAAAAAATATATAGCTTAAACCAGCTAGGCAACACCAGCAAGATAAACTAAAATCATACAATTGTAACACTTAGACTGCAGCTTCCTCATGTCTTTCCAAGAAGCAGAAGATAGAGCTCTATTATTTGCCTTCTTTACAAGGTGACTATGATCTCTGGATGTAAAGAAAGCATGCACCAATATTAAAGATGCTTCTTGCGAATGGATATATCTTTGATTTGTATTAAGAACACAGCATCTCTAATTCTACATACTGCTTCTTGGCCTAGCTTCAGAACCACAGGTATTCACAAAATGTCTACAGTCATAGCATTTCTACAGAAACTGGGGTTTCATGTGTGCCCATCTCTTGGATGAATGGCTGATCAAGAACACATCTCGTGCAGGATTAGTTGAATCCATGCAGATCACTGTCTGGTTGTCGTAGTCATTAAAGGTTTTCATCGATTCTCCAAGTCCAACTTGAATCCATCATTTCAACTGGAATTCATAGTGTTTCCTCTGATCGTGACTCAAGCCACGGCTTATCTCCCATCAAAAGTGCAAACTATATTGTAACCAAGATGGAGGGGATAATTTGCTTGTTTTAATAAATTTATCATACTTTTTCATTGTGCAGATCTAAGTTAAACTTTCTCTTTGTGGAATGCAGATTAAAAAAAAAATTAAATCCAAGGCCACATAAAACAAGTAAAAAAAAAAAAATTTGACACACACAATGCAAATACTGTCTAAAAACTGGATCATAAATACCCCAGAACACTACTTATCAATAAGTATATTTGATCAACAGGTTAATTGAGAAAAAGCTCTTAAAGGGCATCTTTAGCTGCTTCTTGAAAAACAAATATTCTCTTTTCCCTGAGATCAACAAGGAATAAGGTCTATCATTTTGGCCCAGCAATAGAAAAAGATCTATGTCTAGTCTCCTTCAAATGAGCCTCTTTCTTAGATGGTGTCGTCAGACTTCAGCTTCATCCATCTTGAGAATTCTAATGGAAACCCCTATGGCAGGGCTCCATTTGAAACAGACCCAGTGGAACCTAAAGTCCAGTAAGTCCAAGCCACTCATGGACTTCTAGAAAGCATCTGTGCACTGGAGAAGCTCTAAAGTTCTCTGGTTTAGTGTCTGTCCCATTTTAGTTTGGCCTTGAGGTTATCCTTCATATCTCTCTCCACCAAGTTTTCTAACCACAGATGCAGCCATCAAGGGTTTGGGGAGCTCCGCTAAAATGAATGGACATCCAAGCCTCTTGAGCAAAGGCTGTACCTCAGTCTACCGAGCAGGAGACATTTAGCAGTCATGACCAATCCTGTGCACACCTGCGCACAGGATTTTATAATCTGCATATGTAGGCGGTGCACGCATGGGGTGAATTTTACCAGATTATGCGTGGCGACTCATTTGGGCTTCCCCCAGTTCCCTCCCAGTTCGCTCCAATTAAGGTCTTAGTTTTGTTAAGGGTTTTGACCATTACAGGCTCCCCTCCCGAGAATTTCCCTACCCCCTGCCTAACCTTCCTACCCTTTCCCCTCTCCATCCCTACCCCCTACCTAAGTAAAAAAAAATTTTTTAATTTTTTTTACTTACCTCTCTGTTGGAGCAGATGCAACTTGTGCGCACCTGCCAATTGCCAGCAATGCGCTTCCCCAGGACAGCAGCTAATGGTGGCTGTCTCGGCCAGCTTCCGTCCCACCAATCCCCCTGGACCGCCCCTTTTTCAGAGCCTGGCAATTGTGCGCGTATCAGTACTTATGCGTGTGGCTGGGCCCTTTTGAAAATGAGCACAGGGCCCGGCCACACGCGTAAGTGCCGATATTTGTGTGCATGGCCGTTTTAAAATTCAGCCAATATTGTCTGAAACTTGTAATTGCCAAAACTCTTAACAAAACTAAGAAGGACCAGGGATCTGTGACTCTCAAGCTCCCTTTTTGTCAGGACCACTTTGGTTTCCTCTCCTATGGGATCTGTACCTGACCAAACCAATTATTGGGAACTTCTGCGGCTTTGGTCCCACAAAACTAGATGATATTGTTCCTTCCTAGTACTCAGTGTCTGGCCCTTTTAGCCTGGATGTTGCAGGGGATGTAATTCAATCCCTCAGCTTCTCAAACAAAGTGTCTCAGATCCTTCTGGCTTCCAGGAAGGGAGTCTACTAGAAAGTCTTATGGTTTTAAATGGAAGAAGTTAGCCATCTGATGTGATGTCAAGGTCCTAGATCCCTTCTCTTGTCTTATACAAAAACTGCTTGAATACCTTCATATTTTTTCAAAGTGTAGTTTCAAGACCATCCCTGTAAAGATTTACTTCCATGCAGTTGATGCTAATCAGCATATTGAAGAAAAAGAACATCTAGTTGTCAGATTTGTATAGGACTTGTTTCAATTAAAATATCCAATCAAGCCTCTTGCAATAGCATGGGAGATGATCAGACTGTGTTAGGTTCTCATATGATGGAAGTAACTATACAAAAGTAACAGGTATGGTACTACATATCATTGTGTGGAGGACACTTTCATTTTCTTCCTTAATATTCAAGAGGTAGTTCAGCTACTCGGATGTCTTTATAGCTTTTCTTCTGTCTCCTCCTCCTCCAACACCTTCTAATTGCCATTTAAAGAGCTCTACCTTTTCAGGATCTTTGAGTCATAGAGCATGAGATGTGTGTTCCTTTGCAGTGAAAACCCCACCTGAATCATAGCTTCTGTTGTAAACTTTTGACTGCTGAGGATCATTTTTTTTCCTCCCCCTTTCTTCTTCTACAGTTGCTTCCAAAACATTGTGCCAAAACTATCAGTCAAGCGGTGAACAAAAAGTCGAAAAAGCAGACCGGAAAGAAGGGGGAGCCTGAGAGGGAGAAACCAGGAGTAGAAAGCATGAGAAAAAACAGATTGGTGGTGACCAAGTGAGAAATATTTCTTAACCAACCTTTATGTAGTTCTTACATTTTGCAATGTATGCAATTAAATCTTCCTTATTTACATACATCTTCCCTTAGGCTAAAGGGAAAGATGCATGCAGTCTGAGCGTTTGATGTACTTTAATTTCATACATCCTTGATCGTCTGTTTTGAACGGCATACCTGAGTGAGCATTAAGTTGATATTAACCACAGTTAAACTCATTACCTTTTGAGGATGCCAGCAGATGGCTGTGTACTGATGCATGCTGCAGACCCGAATTTGGAAGGTGTATGCATGTAACTAAGAAATAAAAGGTCAACAGATACATTTCAGATGACAGTCCAGTACAACAGCATCACCTGCAGTTTACTGACCTTTATTTCTGTATGTGTAGACTGTCACAGCAACTGTATTCCTTTATGCAAGTTTATATAACGAATGCATCTTTAAATGCAAATGGTGCAATATAGAGAGAATATATCCAGCAACAAATGGAATGTCCATACTTATAAGGCAGAGACAGGAGGAGTGGGACTTGGGTAGGAATTAAAACAACAACAAAAAAAAAAAGCTTATGGGATAGGTTCAGTTAAGGTTTTAAGCCCATCTCTAGCTGAAAATTTGTACTGTCAATATGTAGCAATTACAGCCTGAAGAAAGTTAAACATTTTTCTTTTGTTTCTAAGTTGGGATTTTATTTTTTTTAAATAACACTTAAAACCTCTCACGCAAAGGAAAAAGACTTGAAACCTGCGGATTTACTACTACTGTATTCGCGAGGACAGACATCTTTTGTAATCCTTTGTCTGAGAGGGAAGAGAGTTGTTAGCTTTAGGGAAAAAGTCATCCAGGGTTGGAAATTTATATTTAGAAAATCTTACGTGCCGGGGAACATTTTTCTTTTCCTTGTAATATACAACTTATTTTCTGTGGTAGTTTCTTGTTTCTATTTCATCTTCCTTTTGTCTCTCAGCTCTTTTTTTATTTTCCTATTTTTGTTCTTTTTTTTTAAATTTCCTCAGCTCTCCCTCTTCTTCCAAACTCTCCCAGTACCTCATTACAGTCTTTTCCACTTGCACCTTCTCCTCCCTCTTCCCTCATCAACCTTTCTTCCTCAGTGTGACCCAGCAGCGTGGAGCTACCCCAGCACTGGGCATCGGGTGCCAGATTTTCTGCCCCTCTGCTCCTCCCCCCATGCATGTCTTGGTAGTAAGGCCAAAAGTGTTCTGGGGTTATGCCATGTGTTATCAAAGGGAAAAGTGCAGTCGTAGTACTAAAGTATATTTTTGCTGACTGCTTTATTCAGGGCACTATCCCAAATCTTCTTTGAAAATGTTCTGTCTTTTTGAGCCTATCATTGATTCTTCTTATTTTTGTTTTCAGTTTGGACAAATTGCACACGGCGCTTTCTGAGCTCTGTTTCTCAATCAATTACGTACCAAACATGGTGGTATGGGAGCACACCTTCACCCCCAGGGAATATTTAACGTCTCATTTGGAAATCCGCTTTACTAAGTAAGCAAAGTTGAAATGGGTCCTTTTTTTTTTTTTTTTTTTTTTTTTTTCCCCTTGGTGTGAAAAATTTTTGTTAAATGAGGACATTTAATTTAAAAAAAATAATAAAGAGCATGCCGATGCCTTTTTTTTTGCCAGGTAGGAACAGGTTTCTGTGCTTTAGCAAATGATAGAACTCCAATTTCTTAAATATTTCTAAATGAAGTTAATAAAAAAAAAAAAAACTTTTATAAACAGTTCAATAATGAAGGGTCTGGCTGGCTAATGGGTTTGGCGATAGCCAATCAAACTTTCCATTTTAAAATTAAAACCTGATCAGCTCCCTTTTTTTTTTTTCGTAAAAATTATTGCCTATACAAAATTTAGCCAAAGAAATAGAGGAGGCAGTGGGGGCATTCTTGGCTGGGGTGTCTTTACACTTTGGTGGATAAGCGCTGATATTCAGTGATGGCTGCTAATTTTTAACTGGTTTTAACTCTGGTCAGCCAAATAGCAGGCCTAAAGTTAACCCAGCAGTCCTTTGCCCAAATTTTTTTTTTATTAAATACTGTCAGGAGGTGCCCTCTTTCTCCCTTCATGCCAAACTTGATAAATTGAAAGTGTCTGGGGGGAAGGGGGCAGTACTTCCTCCCTTCCTCTCTTATGTCTGCCTAGTTCAATAAAAAAATATATCTATCTACCCAAAAACACTCCAGAGGAGTGGGAAATAGCACTAGTATGAGTGAATATAACATTTTCGGTTCCCATTAGCATGTCGGACTTGGGAGGAAGACACCACAGAGGTGTTTAAAACTGTTTGGGTTTGCAACTTGCGATGCACAGCCATCTGATTGGAGTGCAGTCCCATGCTGAATTCATCCAGGTTTTCATGTGAACATTCCTATATGTGTGTCAATATAAAATTTCAGATGTTGATGACACCTTTCTACGCTTCCCCATTAAATGCAGCAATTACTTATTCCCTGTACGTACCCGGATTAGTCCAGACTGGGTTGAGCCTCCTTTCCAGCAGGTGGAGAAAGACTAAAACTGAAAGGATATCCTCTATGAGGACAGAGCCTATCCTTCAGTATTTGTGTGTCTGCAGCAGGTGCAGCACATCTCCCTTCGGTCTCCTGATCTAGGCTAGTCAGCCTTCTTTTTCTTCCTTCCTTCTGGGATCAAGCAAGTACTTATTCCTTAGGGATTTTGTGTTTTTTTTCTTCCTGTTAAAATTAAAATTAAAAGGTTAGTCAGGAAGTTGTAGAATTTTTCTTCAGGAGACGGCTCCATCTCCCGGCTTACCGGACTCAGGGGGACTTTGCCCCTTGTGCAGTGCATAGCCTGTGTCTGTTACTGCTTTCAGTTGTGGGGACAGAGTCTGGTCGTCCAGTGCTCGTCTTCCCCCCCCCCCCCCCTGGCTGCCGAAGGGTCTTAAATTTCCGCTGCTGTGCTCAGACTATTTAAAAAAAAAAAAAAAAACCAATAAAAAAACCAGAGGCACAGAAACAGGTTTAAGTTTAAAAGTATTTCCAGTACTTTTGTTACTTACCTACAGCAGCAGACCAATATTCTTTCTTTGTTCCCCACCTGGGTTAGAACCGGCAGCCAGACAGGCAGGAGTCAGCAGGTTTCCCCCCTGCTTCACTCCGGGCCTCCAGGCTGTCAATCACATTTTTTTTCTCTGTAGCTTTTTTTTCTTCAGTGCGGCTCTTTGCCGCTGCAGGCAGCCTGCCTCTTCTCTGCCAGCCCCCTTTGCGTTTTTTGCGAGGGGGCCTTTCCTCCGCCTCCCTTCCTCCGCCTCCCTTCCTCCGCCTCCCTTCCTCCTCAGCAGGGCAGGCAAATTTAGCCCGGGGATCGACTCCCCAGAGCTTGGCCAGGCCATTCCTGTGTTGGGAAAGCCCGGGAACGGCGGCCATTTTGGATTTTTTATTGGCTTAGTTTTCAGAGCTCCCTGGGGCTTGGGAGCTGATTTTTTTTTTTTTTTTTTTTTTTTTTAGCAGCTACCCCCCCCCCCCCCCCCGATTTCAGCCCCGTGGCCCCCCAGGATGGGTTTTCTGGCACCCTTTCGCCTCCCCCTCCCCCACCCGGGACTTCCAGGGCTCGTTTATCTGAATTTGCCCCCTCCTGCGTAGATCTTATTTAGCTAGCCTGCAGGAGGAGGAGGAAGGTCCCCCCCTTGCCCCCCCCAGCAAAAAATTTTCACGCTCCACGCTGTTGACAGACCGGCTGCGGAGCCCCCGGGGTCCCTTGGGGCGTGGGTGGTCCCGGGGGTGCGACCCCGACCTCCCGGTGGATCCGGTACCCCCAGATCCTGACGCCAATCCGGATGAGGAGGATACCCTTCCACCCCTGGAGGGGGACGACTCCAGGGTCTTACGGACACCCTTATGGCCTCTTTGCCCAAGGATATGGACCCGGTGCGGGGGGAAATCAGGGATCCGGCAAGCGCCTTCCCCTTTCATCCCACGCACAAGTTGTTGCGCCTGCGGGAATGGAATGCTCCCGAGGCGGGACTCCAGGCGGGCCGTGCACTGGACAAGCTCCCCCTCCCGGAGGTATGCTTAGATTAAAAAAAACAAAAAAAAATAATCCCTCCGTGGACTACTTATGCGGTCACGATACAGGAGGGCTTCCCAGCTTTTAAAGCCGCCCAGATCCGCATGCTCGAGGCTCAAGTGAAGCACATTTTTGATGTCCTGGGGCTGGGGGTGCATGTGGCTATTTGCAGCAGTCTCATGTTGCGGGCAAGTCTTAGGTGGGTTCAACAGTCGCTCTGCATCCGGGACCTCCCATGGGCAGAGGCTGCACATACGACCTTCTCCGCGTCCAGGCAATGGCTTTGGCGATGTCTGCCAAATGGCTCCTCTGGCTGCCCCATTGGTCGGCTGATCCATCCTCCAGAGCCCAGTTGGGCACGTTGCTGTTCAAAGGTAAGCTGCTCTTTGGCAAGGACCTTGAGAAACTATGGATTCCTTAGGGGAAAGTAAGGTCCATAAGCTTCTGGAGGACCGTCCGAAACCATCCCGTTCCTTTTCACCCTCTCGTCCACGTTTTCGGGGCCAGAGACGGTATACCCCACGTGGGCAGGGTGACTCCTCAGGGGGTTTTTCCTTCTTGGTCGCAGTCTTGGTTGCAGCCTTCTCGTGGGCGCCATCCCTTTCGCGAGGGCCAGCCCACGTGCTCCATCTTTACGCCTGCCACACAATGAAGTTTACTTGACTCATTCCTCGGTCCCCTTCCTAGGCAGTTGCCTTTCCTTGTTTTTCGTGGAATGTGTCAAAATCATGTCGGACCAGTGGGTCCTCGACATGCTCAAGATTTTCGGGATCTTTTTCTATTTTCCGCGTGTGGTCGGTCCCAGCGGCAAGCGGTGGAGCAAACCCCCGCCAGGCTCCTGTGTTTGGGCGCAGTGGTCCCAATTCCAGACAGCGAACTTACCGCAGACCAGTATTCTATTTACTTCGTCGTTCCCTAACAGGACGGGTCTTCGTCTGATCTTAGACCTCAAGAGTCAACCGGGCTCTCAAGATTCCGCTTTTCCGCATGGAAACTCTGTGAGCGGTCCTCATGCCGTTTCACTCCGGAGAGTTCCTCGCCTCACTCGATTTGACAGAGGCGTATTTCCATATTCCGATTCATCACGGCTACCGTAGTCTCTTTGCGTTCACATCCTCCACCGGGACTTCCAGTTCAGGGCGCTTCCCTTTGGTCTCGCGACAGCACCTCGCACCTTCACCAAAGTCGTGGTGGTGGCAGCAGCTCTCCGCCGGGAAGGAATCCTTGTTCACCCCTACCTGGACGTCTGGCTCGTCAGGGCCAAGGCAGAGGCTCTTTGCCGGCAGGCGGTGGGTCGCGTGTTAGCTCTTCTCGCGTCTCTCAGGTGGATACTGAATTTCTCCAAGAGCAACCTTCAGCCCTCCCAGTAGTTAGAGTTCCTGGGAGCCCACTTCGACACCCGGGTGGGCAAGGTCTTCTTGCCTCGCGCACGGTCTCAAGTTGATCGACCAGTTTCAGAGTCTGATCTTGCTGCCTTCTCCGACGGCTTGTGACTACCTGCAGGTCTCGGGCTCCTTGGCTTCTACCATCGACTTAGTCCCTTGGGCTTTTGCTCATATGCGACCATTTCAGAAAGCTTTGCTGTCCCGTTGGCAGCCAGTGGCGGAACAGTTTCACACAGTCCTCCCGTTTTTGGGCTCTACCGTCGCCGACTTGCAGTTGTGGCTTTCCCTTCCTCATTTGCTACAGGGAATGCCTCGCCAAGTCCCTCAGTGGACGATAGTAACTACGGACGCCAGTCTCTCGGGCTGGGGTGCGGTCTGCTTCTCCCAGTACGCCCAGGGGATCTGGCCAGCAGCTCAGTCTCGCTTGCACATCATTCGGTTGGAGGCTCGGGCAGTGTTCCTAGCTCTTCTGGAGTTTCTCCCCCCTCATCTGTGGCAAGGCGATACGGGTCTTGTCTGACAACTCCACCACCGTGGCTTACATCAATCACCAAGGAGGCGCCCACAGTCCGCTGGTGGCCCTGGAAACCAGCCGTCTCTTCGCCTGGGCAGAGCGAGATCTACAGTGCCCGGCAGCCTCCCACATCGCGGGCAAGGGGAATGTCCAGGCCGATTTTCTCAGTATTCAGTCGCTCAATCTCGGGGAGTGGGAACTCTCTGACGCAGCCATGAATCTCATCTTTGATAGGTGGTCCCCCCCCCCCACCTGGGCCTCATGGCGACCCTTCACAATGCCAAGGCAAATTGGTTCTTCCGCCACTGGAGGGAACACGGCTCGGAGGGCGTAGATGCTCTGGCTCTCCCTTGGCCGGCGGACGTCCTTCTCTACGTGTTCCCCCCCCCCGTGGCCCCTGGTCGGGAAAATTCTCAGAAGAATAGAACTCCACCGGGGTCCCGTGGTTCTGGTAGCACCAGAGTGGCCGCGCAGGCCGTGATTCGCGGATTTTCTCAACCTAGCGACGGACGGACCTCTGCGGCTACGCCATCTTCCTCGGCTCCTTCGTCAAGGACCTATATCTTTCGACCAGGCTGTTCACTCCTGTCTAGTGGCCTGGCTTTTGCACAGTGACGCCTAACGCAAGGGCTATTAGGAGGAAGTCATCTCCACCTTGCTGCGGGCCCGGAAACAGTCGACTTCCCTGGTTGTACGTGCGTATCTGGAACGTGTTTGAATCTGCGCGGAGTCGAGTGTCTCGGTGCACTCCATCCCGATCTCGTTAGTCCTCTCTTCTCCAAGAAGGTCTCTCCAAGGTCTTTCCTTTCGTTCTCTGCGCGTACAGGTCTCCCCTCTCGGCTCTCTCCTGGATCGGGCAGAAGGTCATCACTGAGCGGGCCACCCGGATGTGATTTGGTGCTTGAAGGGTGTCAAGCATCTACGTCCACCTCCTTGGCCGCTTGCCCGTCGGGGAGTTTTAATCTGGTTTTTCGGGCCCTCTGTGTGCCTCTGTTCAAACCTCTCCATCGCGCTACCTTGAACGCTTTTACGCTTAAGACTGTCTTTTTGGTCTCTATCTCTTCTGCTAGTCGGATCTCGGAGGTCCAAGTGCTGTCCTGTCGGGAACCTTTTTTGCGATTTTCCGATTCCGGGGTATCCCTTGTGACAGGCCCTTCCTTTTTAGTGAAGGTTCTTCTAACCTCCATGTCAACCAGTCAGCAGAGCTCCCTGCGTTTTTCCCTGCGACTGGGGACGATCTCCGTAAACTTGATGCCATACGGGTTCTACTTCGCTATCTCCAGGTTACCAATGGCTTTCGGGTCTCGGTCCATCCTTTGTCCTCTGGAGTGGACCCAATCGGGATAAGCCGGCTTCTAAGACCACTATAGCGCGGTGGTTGAAGGAAACGATTTCCTCGGCCTATCTTTGTCAAGGTTGGGCGGTTCCCGAGGGCCTCACGGCTCATTCACTGCGTTCTCAAGCTACTTCCTGTGCAGACAGGCAATCGATCTCTCCGCAGGAGATTTGCAGTGCCACCACTTGGACGTCCTTGCATACTTTTGCTCGACACTACTGCCTGGATGTGCAAGCTCCGCTTCTTGGTTCTTTTGGGCAGCAAGTGCTTCGAGCGGGACTGTCTCGGTCCCACCCGATTTAGGGAAGCTTTGGTACATCCCACAGTCTGGACTGATCCGGATACGTACAGGAAAAGGAAAAAAGTTCTTACCTGTTAATTTTCGTTCCTGTAGTACCACGGATCAGTCCAGATGCCCTTCCCTGTTTGTCTTTTTTTCTGTCCTCTCGAAGCTTGTTTCTTTTACAGATTCGTAGATTTCCACACATCTTTTTTCTGCATGAATACTGAGCAAATACACCGGAAGCCTTGGTTGCTCCGCACCAAGTATATGCAAGAGCGGTTAGTCATACCATAACTCTTACATTGTTCTACATCTGCTCCATTGAGCTTTCTGGTTACTTGCTTGATCCTATTCTGGTTTTGTTGTTTTCTGCTTTGACAATGGTTATACTGAAGGGTTACAGGATAGGCTCTGTCCTCATATAGGATATCCTTTCAGTTTTAGTCTTCCACCTCCTGGAAAGGAGGCTCAACCCACAGTCTGGACTGATCCATGGTACTACAGGAACGAAAATTAACAGGTAAGAACTAATTTTCCTTTGGATAGTATAAATGCATTGAGCACTTCCCATGCCTTCTTGAGCTTTATAGGAGACTAAGTTGAGCATTTTAACTGGTTTAACAAGCCTATCGGTTAGTTGTATATTATACTTCCCCTGCTTCGATAGGAGTGAAGCTTTATGAGGAAGCCATATTTGGTGAAACAAGGGCCTTGTTGGGGCATTTGACATATCCAAGAAGAACACCTTTCTCATGTGAAATCTTTCTAGCTAATTATTATATAAATGTGACATTGTTCATATTTACCACCATATCAGGCTTTTTGTCGTATATGATATTAAGTGAGTGCTTCAAGGTCATATTTGTAACTTTTTACAGCTTCAAGACACAGGAACGTTTGTAAGGTTTATATACATATGTTTAATTGTATTGTAATTACATTGTGGTGTTAGATGTCTTAAGATTTGATATTTATTATATATTGTACCGTATTTTTTGCTCCACAAGACGCACTTTTTTTCCCCCCCAAAAGTGGGGTGAAAATGTCTGTCTTATAGAATGAATATAAAAAAAAACAAAACAAAAAACCCCATCCCAACCCTTTAAAGTTAATTAACTACAAACCCCCCCCCCACCCTCCTGATCCCCCCCCAAGACTTGCCAAAAGTCCCTGGTGGTCCAGCGGTGCTGCAGGAGTGATCTCCTGTACTCGGGCCGTGGGCTGCCAGTATTCAAAATGGCGCTGATAGCCTTTGCCCTTACTATGTCACAGGGGCTACCGGTACCATTGGTCGGCACCTGTCACATGGTAGGAGCAATGGCACTTCAAAGCGAATTACATTCAAGTATTAAAGGTATTTCCCTGTCCCTAAAGGGCTTACAATCTAAGAGGGTAGTTTTAAAAAGCATTTAAATGATTCAAATTGGCTTTAACATGTGTAAATGCACTTTATCCCTGTAAGTGGGCTTTTGAAAATTGCTGCAATGTAATATATTCATGTATAAGTGCACTTTCCTGAACATACCCAGATCAGTCCAGAAAAGTGGGTTGTGTATCGCTATCAGCAGGTGGAGTCAGAGAACAATTAGAACTTTGAGCACTGCTACATAATGAGTGCCACCTGCAGTCATTCAGTATTTCTGTGACTCCCAGCAGGTGGTAGAGATGCACTCCTTCAGTCTTCCTAGTTTCTTAGTTATTTTTTTAGTTAGAGTTTAAAGAGATTTTTTTTCTTTTTGATTAGGTCGCTTCCTGAGGTGTTAGGCACCTTCGTGGGCCATCCCTCAGTGGAAGCCAGGCGTCCGGGGGGTTGGACACCCCTGTCTAGGTCTCGCCCGCTTCAGCTCGGTGGTGGAAGGCCAGGGGCTGCTGACTACTCCTCACCAAGGCTACTTTACCTGCTCCCTCTCCTCCTGCACTAATTTGGCTCCGTAAAGATTTTGTAAAAAAAACAAAAAAAAAACCCAAAAAAGTTTAGCCGGCGGCCATCTTTCTCCTCAGAGGTAAGGAGTCTGTGCAGTGGGGGCCTGCCTATAGTGGCTGTTTTGGGAATTTGGCAGTGTGTTCCTTCAACTCCCGAGGTGTTCCCTGAAGGGAGAGGGTGAGTATGCCCCAACCTCGATAAGTTGGTTAAGCTGCTCTGGGAATCCAAAGGCAATAAATTGCCGAAAGATAGGAGATCTTCAGAGAAGGCTTTTTCCTCCTCAGGCTTGTTTTTGAGATTCTCGCCGGTATAGAGCTGCCAGATATACTACGCCTTCTGGTCCTAAACAAACTACGGGACGCCAGCAGTCCTTTTGCGGTAGTCGTCGCTCCGGTAGGGACTCTGGAAACCTCGGTGCTGGAAACAGTAAACTCTCCCAATGAAGCCACGAGCACCCATTCCATCGCTGAAGCTGTCAGAGGCAGATTATCCAACTTTTACACGGATTGGGCAAGAATTACCTCGGACTGCTGGGTCCTGGAAGTGATCAGAGATGGCTACGCTCTAGAGTTTTCACGACCAGTTCAGGAGGTTTTTGTAGAGTCCCGTGTGGCCTCCCACATCAAGCGTGAGGGGGTGCGGGCGACCCTGCAGCGACTTCTCGAGCTCATGGCTATTGTCCCAGTTCTGGAGGCACAGCAGGGACGAGGCTGGTACTTGGTTTACTTTGTGGTCCACAAAAAGGAGGGCACGTTTCATCCCATACTCTATCTGCAGAAGCTAAACCGTTGTCTTAGGATTCCTCGTTTTCGAATAGAGACCCTGAGGACGGTAATGGCGGCGGTACGGAAAGGGGAGTTTCTAGCATCGCTGGACCTCACGGAGGCGTACCTACGCATCCCAATCCGGTTCAGCCACCAAAGGTTTCTACGCTTCAAGCTCTTGGGGCAGTACTTCCAATTTTGAGCCCTCCCATTTGGACTCGCCACAGTTCCTCGAACTTTCACCAATGTGATGGTGGTGGTTGCGGCCTTTCTTTGCAAGGAAGGAATTTTAGTCCACCCTTATCTGGACAACTGTTAGATCCGCGCAAAGTCTCAGGACGACTGCGAGAGATCAGTTTGCATGGTGAGGTTCACCTTACAGTCCCTCGGGTGGGTCATCAATGTTCAGAAGAGTCACTTGGAACACACCCAAGGCCTGATTTACTTGGGAGCTTGGTTCGATACATTGAGCGGCAAAGTGTTTCTGGCGACAGGATCAAGTGACAGTTACAAGGCCAAATCCATGCCCTTCTCCGGAGAAAGAATCCGACAGCATGGCATCATCTGCAAGTCCTGGGTTCCATGCCATCCACCTTAGACTTGGTTCTGTGGGCGTTTGCTTACTTACGACCATTTCAGCTTGCGCTTTTATGGCGATGGAGTCCGGTGTCGGAGCAGTTCCACCTACCAGTGCTGCTGCTTCCAGAATCCAGAGTCAGTCTGTCGTGGTGGTTTTTGAGCGACAATCTGGAACGGGGGGTGCACTTGGACCCTCCGAACTGGCTGATAATCTCCACCGATGCCAGTCTATCTGATTGTGGGAGCAGTGTGTGCAGACAAGTCTGCCCAAGGCCTCTGGTCGCTGATGGAAGGATCCTGGTCTATCAATCGTCTCGAGACGCGAGCTGTTCGACTTGCCCTGCAAGCATTCCTACCCTGGATCCAGGGCAGAATGGTACGAGTGTTCTCCGACAATGTGACGACGGTGGCTTACATCAACAGCCAAGGCGGGATGAGAAGTCCCGCAGTAATGCTCAAGGCGTGACTCCTGTTTGCCTGGGCGGAGCGTCATCTCAGGGGGATTGCCGCTTCTCATGTCGCAGGAGTAGAGAACGTTCAGGCGGACTTCCTCAGCAGGCAACTCGACCCAGGAAAGTGGGAGCTGTCCCTCGAAGCATGGAACCTCATCTGCGCAAGGTGGGGCGTACCACAGTTAGATCTGATGGCAACACATGTGAATTCGAAGACAGAACGCTTCTTCAGCCATCGACGGGAGAGAGGCTCAGTAGGGCTCGACGCTCTGGTGTGCCCTTGGCCCACTGGAATTCTACTGTATGCCTTCCCTCCATGGCCTCTCATCGGTCGGATTCTCCATTGGATAGAACTCCAGGCAGGGTGGTTCTCGTAGCGCCAGAGTGGCCGTGTTGCCCATGGTTCGCGGATCTAGTTCGCATGGCTCTAGAGCTGGGGTGGGCAATTCCGGTCCTCGAGGGCTGCAAACCAGACGGGTTTTCAGGATATCCTTAATGAATATGCATGAGAGAGACCTGCATACACACTGCCTCAGTTGTATGTAAATCTATTTCATGCATATTCATTAGGGGTATCCTGAAAACCCGACTGGTTTGCAGCCCTCGAGGACCCAACTTGCCCACCCCTGCTCTAGAGGGTCCCTTGCAGCTTGCTCACCTGCCGCATCTTCTTCGGCAGGGACCCATATTTTCAGATTGGGAGGATCACTTTTCTCTCATGGCTTGGCTTTTGAGAGGCGACGTTTACGCTTGAAGGGTTATTCCGAACAGGTCATTTCCACGCTCCTGCAGGCGAGACGCCCAGCCACCTCTATGGGCCTATGTTAGGGTCTGGAAACTGTTTGAGACGTGGTGCCACCAGCGTTCCTGCGATCCGTTAGCAGTGGACGTCCCGCGGGTCCTGGAATATCTGCAACAGGGACTCGCTAAGGGGTTAGCGTTCATTTCCCTTCGTGTTCAAGTGGCGGCTCTGGGTGCTTTGATTGGAAAGTTTAACGGCTGCTTGCAGTGCACCCGGATATTGCTCTGTTTCTCAAGGGGGGTTAAGCATTTACGGCCTCCCAATAAGTGTGTCCAGATTGGAGTTTGAACCTAGTGCTTCGGGTACTATCTGGTCCCCCTTTCGAGCCTCTCCACAGAGCTTCGCTGAAAGATCCGATGTTGAAAACTGTCTTTTTGGTGGCCATTTGCTTGGCTCGTCTGATTTCAGAGTTACAGGCATTGTTGTGACCCTTTTCTTTGGCTCTACGATGATAGGGTGTCATTACGCACAGTTCCGTCCTTCATTCCGAAGGTTGTATCGGCCTTTCACGTCAATCAGACTGTAGAGCTTCCTGGGTTCCCTCAGTGGTCGCGGGAGTCCTCTCAGGGCAGAGAGCTTCATCTTTTGGATGAGCGACGCATCTTATTGCGGTTCCTGGAAGTTACCAATGACTTTTGACGTTCCGATCATTTGTTCATTCTCTTTGGTGGTCCCAAAAAGGGGACAAAGTGTCTAAGGCGTCCATCTCTCGTTGGATTAAAGAGGCCATTTGTTTGACATACATAGCCCAAGGGTGTCAGGTGCCTTTGGGCCTCAGAGCTCATTCCACTAGGGCTCAGGCTACCTCCTGGGCAGAGTGTCAATCACTGTCGTCTCAGGAGATCTGTAGGGCAGCGGTGTGGTCGTCTATTCACACTTTTACGAAACATTACTGATTGGACGTTAAGGCTTCTGATGAACTGTCCTTCGGGGAGAGTGTGCTTCGTGTGGGTCTTTCGGGTTCCCGCCCAGTGTAGAGTGGCTTGGGTACATCCCACTTTTCTGGACTGATCTGGGTATGGTCAGGAAATGAAAATTGGTTCTTACCTGCTAATTTTCGTTCCTGTAATACCACAGATCAGTCCAGAGGCCCACCCCTTTCTTCAGATACCGAAAGACCGTCTTGGTCAGAACCTGCTTAAGTTTTTTTTTTTTTTTTTTTTTATTGTTGAAGCTCCTTTTTTGCAGACATGATTCATGGAGCAGTTTTTAGTAGTTGTTCGGTCTGGTTTTTGCTAGCGATGAAGTGGTAGTCTGGAAATTTGGTTGGGTGCTACCCTTCGTTATTTAGTTCTGTTAGCATGGGCTTGGGTACAGGTCAATATTGAGTGACTGCAGGTGGCACTCTCATTATGTAGCAGTGCCCAAAGTTCTAATTGTTCTCTGACTCCACCTGCTGGTAGGGATACACAACCCACTTTTCTGGACTGATCTGTGATATTACAGGAACGAAAATTAGCAGGTAAGAACCAATTTTCATTTAGGCGCATACATGGCGTTTTTACAATTGCTATGATAGTATGTTACATTTACACTTGTAACTTCCTTTGAAAATTACCCTTTAGATTTGTACCTGAGGCAGTCAAGGGTGAAGGAGTGGCAGCAGGATTTGAACCCTGGCTTCCCTGGTTCTCAGCTTGCTGCTCTAGCCACTAGGCTACTCCTTCATTCTGGCATAGGGCTAAAGCCACTTTCCTCCTTCCCTCCTTACCATTGTATAGAAGTGAAAGAATCAGGCTGGCAGACAAGAGGCATTGTCATCCCACTTCTCTATTTTCCTGAAAAGAAAAAAAATAACCCAAGCTCCTCCCTATATTTTCTTCTGATCAAAAAAGGATAGTGCTGCCTGGGAATCCCCAATCCCAAGTGACACTTTTCTTGGGGAGTTTTTTTTTGGTGATCAGAAGATGAAATAGAGAGTGAGAGGTGGAACTTGGGGGTATTTTCTGTTTTGTTTTGGTTTTTTTTTTTTTCAAAACAATACAGAGGGAGCAAAGATTATTGGCCAGCTGGCTGGCTTATTTTTTTTCACTTCTACACAGCAGGAGGGAGGGAAAAAGGAGGGGGACATCCTGTTAGGTACCCTACCGACTCAACTGGTGCCCGAGGGACCTTCTGTTCCCTGGCGGCCACTAATGCCCCCCTCGGGAGCGATCCCTATTATCAGATCCTCCGAGGATGAAGACTCGGCCAGTGCCGCGTTCCCAAGGCTTCGGTTCCCCAATCCCTTACCTGGACCTTCTGGCCTCCTGTGGTTCTCTGTCCCCCGTCCCCGTCCCCCCCCCGCCGATGCCAGGGGAGCCATTGATTCCCGCGGTGCCCTCTGTGCCTCCAAAGCCATCGGAGCCCAGGGCTAGAATTCCCCGCAGGCCGCACCCACGCTGCAGTGGCCTTAGCAAGGAGGAAGGCCCTTATGATTCATGGGGGGGGTGGGGGGGGGAAGTTCCTCGGAGTCTTCGTCTGAATACTCAGAAGACCCCTCTCTCCGAGCCTTCCCCACCAGAGGAAAGGCATCGACCTCCCCAAAAGGATCTCTTTTACGGGGTTTGTCAGTGCCATGGCCAAGGCTATTCGCTTCCAACTGCTTACGGAGGAGGATGCGCGACATAAGATGCTGGAAGTGCTCCAGTTTGTCGATGCGCCTAAGGAAATCATGGCTGTTCCCATCCACGACATCTTTAAGGACCACCTGCTTCGGATTTGGGAGCACCTGCTCTCTATAGGAAAGCAGATGCCACCTATTTGGTACAGCAGGCCATGGGATTTGAAAGGCGACACCTCCCTCACCAGTCGGTGGTAGTGGAGTCCGCCCTTAAAAAAGCCAGGCCCGCCCATGCTTCTGCCTCTCCAGGACGAGAACATAGGGAGCTTGATGCTCTGGGTAGAAAGGTCTTTCAGGGCACTAAACTCATCGCCCGTATTGCCGCTTACCAGTTGTATATGACCCAGTACAACCGGAACCTGTGGAAATGAGTCCAGGATCTTGCAGAGAGCCTGCCACTGCAGCAACAGGAGTCACTCTCTGCTATTGTCCTGCAAGGTTTAGAGGCTGGCAAACACGAGGTGAGGTCCACCTATGACATGTTTGAGACTGTGGCCTGAGTAGCCGCCATGGGCATCGGCACCCATAGGGTGGCCTGCCTCAGGGCTTCTGACCTCAGTCCAGAGATGCAGGAGATGCTGGCTGACCTCCCCTGCACAGGTGACAACCTCTTTGGGGATAAGGTCCAGGATGCAGTGGCTCAATTGAAGGACCACCACGAAACCCTCCAACAGTTCTCCGCTAGCGCTTTCAACACTCCTTCTGCCAGAAAATCCTCCAGGCCAAATTCCAAGAAGTCCTTTTACAGACAGAGGAAATATTATCCTCCAGCCTCTCGAGCTTGTACGCCACGCACTAGCTCCAGGGGCTGTTCTTGTCAACAGTGAGCACCCAGGCCTCAACTAGCCCCCAGCAAGTCCGGACTACGGGTTTTTGACTGGCAGCAAGGGAGCACGAGTTAACAGAGCAGACCTCTGACACCTGATCCCCCAGTAGGAGGCAGGCTCATCAGCTTCGCCCATCACTGGGAGCACATCGCTTCGGACCGATGGATCCTCACCATAGTCCGTCAGGGGTACCGACTCCACTTCTGATGGCTTCTGGAGACCTCTCCCCCATGTCCATCGTGGGATTCATCCGCCCAGCTGATCATACTTCAGACAGAACTCTCTGCCCTCCTCTCAGCAGGAGCGGTGGAGCCCGTTCCTCGCCCTCAGCAGGGCTGAGGGTTCTATTTGAGGTATTTCCTAATCCAAAGAGGAACAGAGGCTTGCACCCATATTCTTGACCTCAGGGTGTTGAACAAATATCTCTTAAGAGAAAAGTTCAAGATGGTCTTTCTGGACACACTGATACCCTAAAGAAACACAATTTAGACCCTAATGAACCATCCAACTTCAGACCCATTTCCAACCTCCCTTTCTTAGCCAAACTAACGGAGAAGCTGGTAAACACCCAGCTCTCAGAGTATTTAGAAGACCACAATATCCTACACCCTTCACAATATGGCTTCCGAAAATCACGCAGCACGGAAACCCTTCTCATCTCTCTTACAGATCATATCTTATTGGGTCTAGACAAAGGCTACTCCTTTTTATTAGTCCTTCTAGACATTTCGGCGGCATTTGACACAGTCAACCACGCCATCCTCCTGGATCGCCTAGCAGATATCGGTATCTCCGGATCAGCCCACAGCTGGTTCAAGTCTTTCCTCTGCAATAGAACCTTCAAAGTTAAAATCAATAATCAAGAATCTCCTCTAACAAATTCAACCCTTGGGGTACCACAGGGATCCTCCTTATCCCCAACCCTTTTTAATATTTACCTCCTCCCCCTCTGCCAATTGCTTACCGAGCTTAATTTAATTCATTATCTGTACGCAGACGATGTGCAGATTCTAATCCCTATTACAGAATCTATCTCAAAAGCGCTCACCCACTGGAATAACTGCCTTTTATCTATCACCGGCCTCCTAAATAAACTAAATCTGGTCCTTAACGCCTCAAAGACGGAGCTCCTCCTCATCTCCTCTAACGAAGAAAATATTCCCTCATCATCCCCATACAACCCCTGCATCACCCATAAGCATGTGAGAGACCTTGGGGTACTTCTAGACAATCGACTAAATCTAAAGAAAATGGTCAACACCACATCTAAAGACTGCTTTTTTAGACTCCAGGTTCTAAAACGTCTCAGGCCACTACTATTTTTCCAAGACTTCAGGACAGTCCTCCAAGCGCTGCTATTTGCCAAGATAGACTACTGCAGTGCCCTTCTCCTAGGCCTCCCCAAATCCACCACCAAACCACTGCAGATGATACAAAATGCCGCAGCGAGATTATTGACCAACACCTGCCGTGGCGATCACATTTCACCCATCCTCAGAAACCTACATTGGTTACCGGTGTACTTCAGAATCCTCTACAAATCAATCACCCTAATTCACAAATCTATCCATCATCAACTCCTACTCGACCTTGAAATTCCCTTTAAACTACACTCCTCCAACAGACCAATTAGAGACATCCACAAAGGTACGCTGAATGTCCCCTCAACTAAAGCCACACGCCTTTCCTCGACCAAAGACCGAGCTTTTTCAACAGCAGGTCCATCTATTTGGAATAATATCCCTTCAAGCCTCAGATTAGAACCATGCCTCACTACGTTCAGGAAAAAACTCAAGACGTGGCTATTCCACCAAGCCTTCTCTGAACCTCCAGACAATCACTAGTCGCCATTATTCTCACATGGACAAATGATCTTCTATCCTCCTGAACAATGGACCCATGCTTTCCCAGGTTAAAGCACCTTAAGCTTTAACCATATTCTTCTTGTATGATGTTACAATTTCTTCCTACCTTTACCTTTCTTCCAGCTATTTAAGCTTCCAAGTTCGTACTCCTTGTTAAATGTAACTTTGCCTTATTCACCTCTATTGTTATTTACTTTATTTTTGCCTCAGTTATCCCTTTGTTATTTGTAAACCGATCCGATATGGTTATTACTATGAAGGTCGGTATAAAAAAGTTTTAAATAAATAAATAATACCCCTCCTCAAAAGAGGAGACTGGCTCTGCTCCCTCGATCTGAGGCGTACGCCCAAATAGCCATCTTCCCCGGCCACTGAAAGAACTTCCACTTCGTGGTGGTGAAGGCTTACTACTAGTACAAGGTACTGCCTTTTCGGTTAGCCTCAGCCCCTCGTGTCTTAACCAAATGTCTAGCGGTGGTGGCTGCGTACCTCAGGCGTCGTACGGTGCACATCTTCCTAGACAACTGGTTGATCAAGAGCGATTCCTGCACAGGGGCACTGAATGCTCTAGTCCTGACAGTGTGGACTCTGCAATCCTTTGGGGTTTGTGATCAACTACCCAAAGTCTCACCTTTGCTTCTCTCCTCAGCTGGACTTTATAGGAGCCATGCTGAACATGGTGCAAGCAAAAGCGTTTTTTGCTCACGATTGGGCTCTTGCCCTCGTCTCATTGGCAGCCTTTGTGGGCAGCAGCCAGCATGTGACTGCCCGCCTTCTGCTCAGTTTCTTGGGCCCATGGTGGCCTTTGTCCACGTTACCCCTCTCGCCCGCTTGTGCATGCGGAGGGCACTGGCCCTTGTGGATGTAGTGACGACAGGCCTCCCAGGACCTCGAGACTCTCTCTGTCACAGAGCCTCTGAGGGTATCCCTGGCCTGGTGGGAAAACTTCTCCAGCCTGGAGAGGGGAATTCCCTTCCGGGCTTCCCCGCCTCATGTGGTCTTCACCACAGACGCCGCTCAGATGTCGACCTCTTCGCCTCCCAGTACAATAACCAAATGGGCAATTTCTGCTCCTTGTCGCTGGGTAGCGGACATCTGGCCTGCAGCGCCTTCTCCCTTCACTGGGGAAGGGGTCTATTATATGCATACCCTCCTCTCCCGCTCCTCTTGAAGACACTACTGAAGCTTCAACAGGACAGAGGAACCATGATTCACGTAGTGCCTTACTGGCCTAGACACGTCTGGTTCCCTCTTCTTCAGGAACTGTCAATTAGGGCCCCCATTCGGCTGGGGACTGCTCCCGATCTGATAACTCAGAACCAGGGCACCTTGCGCCAACCAAACCTCCGGGAGTTGGCCCTGACAGCATGGATGTTGACTGCCTAATTCTCCAGCCCCTGGACCTTTTGGACAGTGTCTCTCAGGTACTGGTGGCTTCTAGAAAGCCTTCCACAGGAAGTCTTATAGTTTGAAATGGAGACAGTTCTCCATCTGGTGTGCAGAGCATGACTTGGATCCATTTACATGCTCTCTCGATTGGACTACTTGTGGCACCTTTCCGAGTCTGGGCTTCAAACCAACTCAGTCAGGGTCCATGTTAGTGCGTACCACCGATGTGTTGCTGGCACACGCATATCAGTGCAGCCTTTAGTGGGTTGCTTTATGAGAGGACTGCTTCAGTTGAAGCCCCCTTTTGGCCTCCTGTTGCATCCTTGGACCTCAACATTGTCCTGGTGCGGCTCATGCGTCCTCCCTTCTAGCCATTGCGTTTCTGTGACCCGAAGTTCCTCACCTGGAACATTATATTCCTAGTGGAGATTACTTCGGCTCATAGTCGGTGAGCTTTAGGCCTTGGTTGTGTACCCGCCATACACAAGGTTTTTTCATTATCGTGGGGTCTTGCGTACTGATTTCCACATCAATCAGGCCATCGTTTTACCCACCTTCTTTCCCCATCCCCATTCCCATTCCCGCCCAGGGGAGCGGGCTCTTCATAATTTGGGCTGCAAGAGGGCCTTGGCTTTCTGTTTAGATCTCACAGCCGGTCACAGACAGTGCACTCAACTCTGTCTCTTTCGACACCAATAAGCTGGGAATGGCGGTGGATAAACAGACTTTATCCAACTGGCTGGTGGACTGCATTGCGTTCTGCTATGTGCAAGTGGGCTTTCAGCTGGGAGACCTCATCAAAGCTCACTCTGTGGGCCATGGCGATGTCTGTGGCTCATCTGCAAGTGGTCCCCGTTGTCGAAATTTGCTGTGCTGCAACGTGAGGTTCTCTTCACACATTTGTGGCTTTGGTCAGACTGTTCTGAGTAATCTTTTCCAGACCTGAACCCAACTCTTCCTGCCTAGTGCCCCTGGTTGAAGCCAGGCAGTCCCCTACTGACCAACAGAGCCGCATTTGTTGTGCCCATTGGCAATTTGTTCGGCACCTCTTGGCCTCACCTGTTAATGGAGACAACCTGGAGCTTGGTATTCACTCACATGTGAGGACCACCACCCTGCTTGTCCTAGGAGAAAGCACATTTGCTTACCTGTAACAGGTGTTCTCCTAGGACAGCAGGATGTTAGTCCTCAGGAATCCTGCCCGCCTCCCTGCAGAGTTGGGTTCTCCTGCTGGTTTGTTGTTCCTTTTCTGTTTGTATTTTTCTCTGTTACGAGACTGAAGGGGGACCTCGCGTGGATAGTGGCATGCTGGGCATGCTCAGTGTGCAAGTCAAAGCTTCTAGAAACTTTGACAAAAGTTTCCATGCCAGGCTCCATCTGATGATGTCATCCACGTGTGAGGACTAACATCCTGCTGTTCTAGGAGAACACCTGTTACAGGTAAGCAACTGTGCTTTGTCATGGAATGTGCTATGAAAATGTTTTCATTGCTTCGAGGCTCTACTAACCTTAGTAAAATAGCTCTCACTTTAAATTTATAGGTCAATTGTTGGGATGACCATGTATAATCAAGCCACACAAGAGATTGCAAAGCCCTCAGAGCTGTTGACAAGTGTAAGAGCATACATGACGGTGCTACAGTCAATTGAAAATTATGTACAAATTGACATTACAAGAGTATTCAATAATGTTCTGCTTCAACAAACCCAACATTTGGATAGTCATGGGGAGCCAACCATCACTAGTTTGTACACAAATTGGTAAGACCCTTAAACTATCTGTATGTCTGCAAATAGGTCTGTAATTAAGCATCTTAATTTCATACTTTAACATGTTCTAGATTCATCTGAAACTGTGCAAGAAGTTGTAGGAAATAGTTTGCAGTGAAACTATAAAGCTGTTAACAAGATTTTATGTAACTTATTCATCAGCTGAGTTTGAAAATTCCTCCAGAACTCACCCCTAGTAGTCAATAATTTATATCTCTATAGGAGGGCCATCTAATAGCTCGAGGTGAGGTTTGATTGTGATTTAGGGTTTAAAGGCCAGTTTTTCATGCAGATTGAGATGTACGAACAGCACAATACATCTCGGTGAAGATTTGATGTCATTTGGAGTGAGGAAAGTCTCACAAAGATGACATTTCTACTATGTTCTCTCACCCTAGCTTGATGGACTTTATAACAGGTTGCAAATAGAAATTGAGGCAGACCAGTCTTAGGTAAGGATTATTTCTTGGCACATATATCTTGTTAAAAGAGCCCAACTCGGGCCGAGTTTCACACAAGGCTGCTTTAGGGGCTAAAAAATAACCAAACAGTAAGGTAAATATAAATAAGAATTATAAAAATATAACAATCACATAAGCCCCAGACATGCAAAAGAAAATATAAGAGAATTGGAACATTTAAATACGTAAATATAAACAAAGACCACAAAAATTAATATATGAAAGAATAAAAACAACCATTAGTGCATATAAATACATAAATATCCATATAAAACTATAAATAAATACATATGCACAAAAATAAATATACAGAAAGAATAAATATACTGAAAAAACTGTAACAAACTGGAGAGGAGGGACAGATTTTGTACCTTTGAATGGTATTAAGATTCATTTTTTTAGATGTAAATATGGTAAATGGAAGAATGTCAAGCTAATATGAGAAGAATCTATTATAAAAGCATCAAAAACAGAAACGCTAAAATACTAAGATATCAAAATGTCTAATAGTGTTCGGGTGGGAGGATATCAGATAGCCACATAATATGCAATATGACTTAATGTATTATAAACACTAATAAATCGTGAAGGCAAACAGACTGCATGAATAATTATGCTAATATCAAATATTTTTTATATACATGTATTAAGGCAGGACATTAAAAGGTGATTCAATTTCACAAATTTAAATACGATCTATAGAAAAATATACTGAACTAAAATGAGAGAAATCAATTATAAAGCATCAAGAGACAAATCACTAAAGTACTATGATATCAAACTTTGTGATTATAAAAGATCAGCAGCCAGTACAAGGGAATTATTAAAAATATACCACATGAATATTTTGATTTAATCTAAGGGCGAAAAATAGAGGTTGACAACAATAAATAAATATAGCTCAATGGTATTCATTTGGGTTTCGGCAGAATATAATTAGGTCATCTCAGTTTATAATATTGACATAAAGAGTTATTTACTTATATTGTGCAGAAAAACAATAGCATCCACCATACTTTTGTGCCTTAAGTTAGTGAATAGTTATCCTAATATCAAATATTTTTTAAATAAATTGAGGCAAGTCATTAAAAGGTGATTAAATTTCACAAATGTAAATACGGTCTATAGAAGAAAATGCTGAACTGAAGTCAGAGAAATCAATTAAGGCATCAAGAGACGAATCACTAAAGTGCTACAAATCAAACCTTGTAATAGAGTGCTCAGGTGGGAGGACAACAAATAGCCACATTTAGTGCAATGTCGCTTAACGGTGTATTATGAAGCAAAATTAACATGTAGTCATATCTATAAATCACGGAGGCAAACAGTTATCCTAATATCAAATATTATCTTAAGGAAGGTGACAAGATTGATTATGTATATATAGTTAAATGCAGATGCATTTTACTCACTGGTGTCAGGGCAGATTAAACTTCAACAGTGGGCTGTGTGCATCAGTCTCTTGGTTCAGTTACTAAACAACATACAATAATTGCAACGGTGAATGTAGCGTGACAGTCGGTATAGAACACGCATGAAAAAATGTCTTATGGAGTTATGTAAAAGATTAATATAATGCCTTTCTGATACATTATATGATAAGGATGACTCAAAATAAATCGCATATTCCTAAAAAAAATATGCAATCATTATGGAGCGACTAATGATTATAAAAAAATTGGCAGCCGGTACAAGGGGATTATTAAAAATATACTGCATGAATAATCTAATTTGGTCTAAGGGTGAAAAAAACATATAAGCTCCACAGTATTCACTTGGGTCTCGGCAAAATATAATTAGATTATCTTGGTTAATGATTGCTTTTTGAAAGAACAGGTATCAACATAAGGAGATATTTACTTACATTGTGCAAAAAAAGAATAGTCTCCACCATAGTTTTGTACCTTAAGTTAGAATGAACGGAGAACCAGAAGTGTTTAAACACTCCTGTGTCAGCACTTCTGAGTGACAACTAAGAAAAAGTGCTGTGATTGCCTTCGCTAGCAAACTGGCTGCATTGGGAGTGCAGCATTAAGAAACTTTTTGTCATTCAAAGAGAATGTTATTAATAGTTATAAGGATGGGATCATAAAAAAGAAGAATGTTGACCACTTACCCCTCCTTATAAATAAATCGTATTTGTCCTATTATAATTATAATGTTCATATATGTTGAATCCTTGTGTATTTTATAACTATTAATTCAATAACACAAACACTCATATGAAATCATACTACGGTATGTATTAAGTGTAAAAAAAAACTATTATAAAAAAGTAGAAAAATGATATATAAAATATATTAATTTTTAAATACTATAAAATGTAATAATGAATTATAGGAAGACACTATAATCAATCTCTTGTTCCAGTTTAAGTAAAATCATATCAATAAATCCCTCCTCTCCAGTTCATTGAAGGTTTAATCAGCACTACAAATTTGAAGTAATTGAAAACATGACCAGTTGAGATTGGGGCCGATGCAATAAATGTGCGCAGAAAGTGGGCACTGAACAGTCGGAGCCCGCTTTCTTAATGCGCCCCCAAGGGAGGCACCATGCAATATTTAAATTAGGGGGTCATGTTAGTAAGGAGGCACTAGGGTTGCTTGCGCACTCCTAGCGCTTCCTTCTAACGAGAACCCGAATGGCTCTGTGGTCCACCGGTTAGGAAAATAGACGCCGAGTTTATCGGTGAGCTGGAATGCCCGGCTGGGCTGTAGTCCCTCAGATACTGGAACAGCGATCCCTGGAGGCGAGCTATAGAGAAACTGAAATATAGTGAGTAGGCAGGGTATATGCAGAGTTCATGGTCAGAACCTGATGGTAACACTCACAAAATGTCTCATAGAAGCCCAGGAGCTGGAATGAAATAGGTCCTCGAGGAGCGAGTATCTGATTCCAGGGAAAGCTCTGAGAGCGATGGTAACTCACAGATGTAGTAGGCAGCGATAGCTTCCAGGCAGAAGTGAATTCTGAAGAAGTCTAGGAACGAGGGCCCTCTAGGAGCAAGTACCGGTTCCAGACTGCAATTTACAAAATAAGAGAGAGTGCGAGGCCCCCGAGGAGCGGGTACCCCTGGTAAGTCCGAGGAGGCAGAGTAGCATAGATAGAACAAATTCTTATCCATATCCGTTTCCTTGCTAACTCGAGTTGTTAGCAATTCAGAGACCTTTAAATGATGTCATGTCAGGGGGGCGCCCCTGAGATTTGCGCCACTTCTGGTACTTGAGGCGGGGTCGCATGTGCGCCCCTAGGCATCAGGTCAACATGGCGGATTGCAGCGTTGGGCCGGTCTGGGGACACCGGATGAGGACGGCCAAAGAACGCCGCGGCAGCCAGCCTTCCATCAACCCCGGAGGGAGTCACCAATGCAGTAAGGTGGGTGGAGTGGAGACGGGCAGCGACGGTCGCAAAATTTGGCTGTGGGGGTGACGTTGATATCTTAGTATTATAGCGATTCTGGTTTTGATTCTTTTATAATTCAACATATTCTTCCATTGACCATATTTACATCTGAAAAATTGAATCATAACAATACCACTCAAAGGTACAAAATCTGTCCCTCTTCTCCAGTTTGTTAGTTTTTTCAGTATATTTATTTATATTCTTTCTGTATATTTATTTATTTACTTTTATGTGCATATGTATTTATAATTTTATATGGATATTTATGCATTTATATGCACTAATGGTTTTTATTTCATAAATTATGAATTTTTGCAGTCTTTGTTTATATTTACGTATTTAAATGTACTAATTCTCTTATGTTTTCTTAAGCATGTCCTGTGGCTTATGTGATTGTTGTTTGTTTTAATATTTTTTATTTTATTTACCTTACTGTTTGGTTATTTTTTAGCCCCTGAAGCAGCCTTGTACGAAACTCGGCCAGAGTTGGGCTCTTAACAAGATATATGTGCGAATAAGTAATCCTTACCTAAGGCGACTGGTCTGTCTCAATTTCTATTTGCCTTCTGGCTTTGACAGACCACCTTCCAGTCTGTTTTGTGGGATCCTCTGTAACAGGGTACCATCAAGCTAGGGCGAGATAACATAGTACAAAATTTCATTCCCCTCTCCTCTCCCAAGCCCAGAAATGGCCAAAATGCAATTCAAAAAATGAATTGCGTTATGGCCGTTTCGGTCATATTGCACAGCTTAACACCAGGAAAAAAATTATAGTTATTTCTGGTTTTAAAACCGTGCGATGGCATGTGTTATGCTATCATATGGTGCAATATTGCTCCTCATTTTCAAAAATCCTGCCCAAACTCCTCCTTAATCCCGCCCCTTTCCAAAATTTGCATTCGCACCGTGCGCTACCATTATTGCATGCGTTATGGCGTTAACGCATTATTGTGTGCGTTAATGCCATAATGCATTTTGATGAATGACCCTGTTAATTGCCTGGCATAAATGCATTTTCCATATATTCCCACTACTGCCTTCTCTCAATTTATCTCAAGATGTGAGCAGGGGGCAGGGGAGTGCATGGCAAGTGTATTTCTTCTAAAGCAAGTGTTTAATCCCCACACTGCTTTCATTTCTTCTGTACTCCCCATCTAACCCCCGGTGCAATCCTTTAACTCTCCTCTCTCCCATCCCAACTTTTTTATCCTTATCTCATCCCACCTTGTCTTTAACCTCTGCTACTTCCTACCCTATGGCACTTTTTACGCCTGCGGGAGAACATATTTTTGTTTTCCCATGCCCTGACTGGAGTTGAAGATACCACCTGCTCCTCCCAAGCACTAGTTTGGGCCAGAAAACATACCTTGACCTCCAAAAAAAAAAAAAAGGATTGTTGCCCCAGCGAGCAGGCCAGTTACTTTGGGAGGTTGTACCAATTATCAGAAATTATTAGTATCATCTAAGAATAGTATTAATGTATTTTATATATAGTGCAATTAAATTAAAAAAAATTATAGAGCTAAGCACAAAAGAATAGAGCAAGGGAAGAGGAATGTTGATATTCTATGATAGGGGGTGGCTAGCTCTGGTCCTCGAGAGCCAGAAACAGGTCAGGTTTTCAGGAAATCTTCATAGAATATGTGTGAGTTAGATGTGCATGCATTGCCTCCATTGTATGCAAATCTGTCTCCTGCATATTCATTGGATATGCTGAAAACCTGGTTTATTTGTGGCTCTCGAGGACAGGATTTAGCCTCCCATGTTGTATGATAATTTGAAAAACACATATGCCTATTAGGAGAGAATCCCAGTGGCACTGAAGCCTTATAATAATTTACAACAAAAGCATATATACTGTCAAATTTACAACTGATTAATCATTTGCTTCCATGTTTAGAGGTTTTTGCATTGTTACAGTCTATTATGCTCACTTCAACATAGGATTCCTGAGAAGAGAATCCATACTGAGCTTTATTTTGTAACTTAACTGTCAGCTTTGCAGCTAATTGACAAATATACCACAGCAGTTTTAACAGCCATTTTGAGAATGTTAGATCATTTAGCCAAATGTGTTACAGTTATGAAAGAGATTATTCTAATTCTGCTGTTTAAACATTTTTATTTTTAAAGTAATGTGCCTCATTATATTTGATATTTTTTTGGTTCATTTGTCTTAGGTATGTATAGCAGGACATACTGAATTCAGATGTGAATATTTCTAGATATGCAATCAGAAAATTTGAATTTATTTCTCCATACTTACATTTTTATAATTAAAAGAAAATCTAAACAGCACTGCTACAAGATAAACTGTTCACTGGATAAAGAAATAAATTGTTCTCTTTAGGTATTTGGAAACCTTGTTAAGACAGGTCAGCAATGGGCATATAGCTTATTTCCCAGCAATGAAAGCGTTTGTGAATTTACCTACAGAAAATGAACTGACCTTCAATGCTGAGGAGTATTCTGACATCTCAGGTAAGTAAACTATGATTTAATTCTAGGCTGTGATAGAATGCAAAAAGTTCCAACAAGTATATTGTTAAGACAGTTGTTCATTGTCCAAAACACCCTGAGTAGCTCATTTGAAATCATAAGAATATAAGTTATGCCATGCTGGGTTCAGACCAAGGGTCCATCAAGCCCAGTATCCTGTCTCCAACAGTGGCCAATCTAAGTCACAAGAACCTGGCAATACCCAAACATTAAATAGATCCCATGCTACTAATGCTGGCTATTCCTATTGATTAAGCATTCCATAATTGGCTTCTTACTCTGATCTGGTGCTTTACCTATAATATAATTCAGTATACTAAAGCTATGTTATGTTACAGATATATGCCACCTTCCTTGAATGAAATTTAACCCAAAGCAATTTACAAGTAGTAATAATAATAATAAATCAATTAAATACATATATAACAAAACATATAAGTACATGAACAGTGAAAAAAAATTGCTGATGCCCATCTTCTCCCAGGACAAGCAGGATGGTAGTCCTCACATATGGGTGACGTCACTGAACGGAGTCCTAACACGGAAAACTTTTCTGTCAAAGTTTCTAGAACTTTTGACTGGCACACTGAGCATGCCCAGCATGCTATGATCCCTGCAGCCACAGGGGTCTCCCTTCAGTCTTTTTTTTTTCCACGCTGCAGTTTGCCTCGCAGTTAGGAGCTCTGAGAATTTCTCACACAATTTTCCTCATGGAAAAAATATGTATTTTACTTAAAAAAAAAAAAAACAAAACAAAAAAAAACATTCCCTCATAGGGGTCTCCCATCGGGATAGTGTTTTTCCATCGTTCGGTGAGTAAGTTTACTATTCCCAGTCGATTCCCGCTCCCACCTCTTTCGGTGTCAGGCCATCAACCATTTTTGGGCCTCTGTCTTTATGGCAACAGGTTTCCAAAAATGTCCGGAGTGCCCCCGAACCATGTCAATTACAGACCCGCATGATGTGTGCTGTGCCTCGGCTCACCACATGACATGTCTAACTGCCCAAGTTGTGCCCAGATGACTCCGAAGGGTAGGCGGGCTCGCCTAGACAAGATGGAGACTCTGTTCAAAATCAAGTTGACTCCATCGACGTCCACCCAATCGTCACCAGCAGGACCATCTAACAAGTCATAAAATCTCACCGGGAGCACCAGGGCAGGGGTGACCATCCGTCACAGACTTCGTCTAAGGCATCCACATCTACCTCTGTGCTGGGGAAAGACCGGACCGAGCACCAAGGGAAGCACCAGCACAGACGCGAGTCGACTCCCGGTGCCGGCACTGATCCCGCATCGGCTTTGATGGCTATCTAGCCACTTGCGAAGAAGACACGGGTAGAGGAACCACTAACACCCTCTCCACCCGAAAAACCAAGGTGATCCCCACAGATATCGGTGCCGGGTACTGAGCCCCCACAGGTCCCTGTGAAGGTGCCAGTAGTGCCTAGCCTGCCACACCCTGTAGCTGCGATATCTACAACAGCTTTCAGGGAGGAACTGGACAGTTTCAATTGCCAGGCAGTGCTAGATGCTCTCGGAGACCTACAGCCATCTATGCTGGCCCCCATACCATCACCGGAGCCATCGATATTTGCACCGTTGCTAACCTGGCTGGATACACTCATCAGTGCCCTTCCAACATGGCCTGGGCCACCGATGCCAAAGCAACCTGCAAAGCCTCTGAAATCCCTGATTCCCATTCCGGGGTCCTCAGATGATGAAGGTACGGATTCCAGTCCTCTGTCACAGATGCCAGAACTGATACCTGCTCCATCAGAGTTCTCGGGATCAAGAGGCCCTCATTTTCCATTGATGCCTCCGGTGCCGCCGAAATCTGCATCATGCCACCGCATCTTCCATCGAGGCCATCAAAGGATCCATCGGTGCCAACCTATCCTACCGTACCAATCTTCTTCCCTCCTTCAGGATCTCAACAAGAGACCTACCTTTTCTGACACATGGGAAAATGTTGACACAGAGACATCCACGGAGGATATCTTATCAGAACCATATCCTCCAGAAGAAAGGAGAAAATCTCCCCCAGAGGATCTCTCCTTTTGCCAATTTTATTAGGGAGATGTCAGAGACAATACCCTTTGAACTTATTACAGACGAGGACACACGCCACTAAACAGAGGTTCTCCAATTTGTGGATGCACCAAAAGAAGTGATGGCTACACCAGTACATGAAGTGCTAGTAGATCTGCAACATCGTCTCTGGGAACATCCTTGTGCTGTTCAGCCTGTGAATAAGAGAACAGATGCGACTTATCTTGTCCAACATATTCCTGGTTTCCAAAAACCACAACTGCCCCATCAGTCTGTGGTAGTTGAGTCTGCAGAAAAGAAGGCCAGAAGACTGCGACCACACTCTTCAGCACCTCCTGGCAAGGACCAAAAATTCCTTGATATCTTAAGTTGCAAGATGATTCAAGGTTCTATGCTGGTGTCACGCATAGCTGCATACCAACTTTACATGACACAGTATCAAAGAAATCTCTGGAAGCAGGTTCAGGGAATAGCCAACTCTCTTCCCCAACAGCAACAAGATAGTCTCAACGCCATACTACATAAAGGCCTTGAGACTGGCAAACAGGTTCATGCTGCGTACGACTCCTTTGAAACAGCTTCTCGCATGTCAGCAACAGTAATCAGCGCCAGGAGCGGAGGGCCTGGCTAAAAGCCTCTGACTTGAGGCCTGAAGTCCAAGACAAACTTGCCGACTTGCCATGTACTAGTGAAAACCCATTCGGCGACAAGCTACAAGATACAGTGACTCAATTAAAAGACCATAATGAGACCCTGCGACAATTATCCACAGTGACTACCGAGACCCCTTCTTCTGCACGAAGATCCACTAGAAGGGACCCTAGGAAACAATTTTATCGCCCACGCCAGATACTTTCCACCTGCATCTCGCGTTGAGGCCAACTAGACCGTCTCAGAAAACATATCCTCGACAGCCTAATACGTCCAGGCCTCAGCCACCACCGCAAACAGGCCAGGCCTCTGGATTTTGAGGCATATCCAGAGAACAGCAGTCCCTCCATAAATCCAAAACCAGATTTGCCAGTAGGAGGTCGAATTCACCACTTCATGACCAACTGGCTCAACATAACCACAGACCAATGCGTTACATCCATCATAACCCAGGGATACCATCTAAACTTCCTCATGGTACCCTCGGACTTACCACCAAATCCTCTGTGGATGCAAGAAGATCACAAAAGTCTTCTAGAGTCTGAACTGTCCACCCTTCTGGGCACCAGGGCCATGGAACCTGTTCCCCGAGCACAGCAGGGCAGAGGGTTCTATTCCTGCTAATTTCTCATTCCAAAGAAATCAGGCGGACTCTGACCCATCTTAGACCTCCACAATCTCAACAGATTTCTACGAAAAGAAAAATTCAGAATGGTGTCCTTGGGCACCATGCTTCCCCTTCTGCAAAAAGGAAATTGGCTCTGTTCTCTGGATCTTCAAGATGCTTAAGCTCACATTCCAACATTCCCATCTCACCGCAAATAGCTGCATTTCCTCGTGGGACATCAACACTTTCAGTACCGGGTCCTGCCTGTTGGACTTGCCTCAGCATCCTGTGTATTTACAAAGTGCGTGGCTGTGGCCCATCTATGCAAGAAAAGCATACACGTCTTTCCTTACCTGGACGACTGGCTTATCAAGAGCCAATCCAAGCAAGGAGCTCTCTTCGCTCTTAAGCTCACTATCAATCTGCTGCACTCTATGGGATTTGTTATCAACTACCAAAAATCCCAACTGACTCCATCTCACCTCCTGACTTTCATCAGAGCAGATTTGGACACCACAGTTGCAAAGGCCTTCCTACCCAACGACCACACAGACACACTCTCCAGACTAGCTGTATCTCTGCGCACAAAGAAAACAGCCTCAGCCCATCAATTCTTAAAATTGCTGGGACACATGGCTTCCACGGTCCACGTCACTCTTATGGCCAGACTGGCCATGAGAATAACTCAATGGACTTTGAAATCTCAATGGCTCCAAGCCATTCAACCACTTTCATCCCAGATTCAAGTAACCCACCAGTTACGTTTTTCACTTCTCTGGTGGACAAACAAACTCAGCTTGCTAACAGGTCTATCTTTTCAGCAACCAGTTCCACAGATAACTTTGACCACAGATACATCCACCTTGGGTTGGGGAGCTCATGTGAACAATCTTCAAACTCAAGGTACTTGGACACAGCTTGAAGCAACGTTTCAGATCAACTTCCTAGAACTTCAAGCTATACGTTATGCTGTATATGCGTTCAAGGGCTGCCTTTCATACAAGACTGTTCTCATATAAACAGACAACAGAATTGCAATGTGGTACTTGAACAAGCAGGGTGGCACAGGCTCTTATCTCCTCTGCCAAGAAGATGTGCAGATCTGGGACTGGGCCCTTGCACACTCCATGTATCTACAGGCCACTTATCTGGCAGGCATGCAGAAAGTAGTAGCAGATCGCCTCAGTCGACAATTCCATCCCCACGAGTGGTCTCTGGATCCTGTGGTAATGACCAGAATCTTCCAACGCTGGGGTCAGCCAACAATAGACCTCTTTGCATCCGTACTGAATCACAAAGTAGACAGATTCTGCTCCCTGCACAGGCAACAAAACAAGTTAACCATGGATGCCTTTGCTCACCCCTGGAACACAGGCCTCCTATTCGCGTATCTCCCGCTACCGCTGTAGCCAAAACTCTCTTGAAGCTAAAACAGGACAAAGGGTCAATGATACTCATAGCCCCATATTGGCCTCGACAAATATGGTTTCCGATGCTTCTCAATCAGAGAACCCATTCGCCTGGGCACAGCGCCCACCTCATAACTCAGAACCAAGGCATTATATGCCATCCGACCTTCAGACCCTATCCCTCACAGCCTGGATGTTGAAAGCTTGATCCACCAAGCTTTCAACTTATGTCTCTCAAGTGCTTGTAGCCTCACGAAAACCTTCCACATGAAAATCCTATCGTTCTAAGTGGAAAAGATTCACCACATGGTGCATGCAAAAAGGTATCTACCCCTTTTCCTGCCCCACACCATCTCTATTAGACTATCTCTGGCACCTTTCAGACTCTGGTCTCCAGACTTCTTCGGTGAGGGTACACCTGAGTGCTATCTCAGCGTACCACAAAGGATTTGGGGGTGCCCCGGTAACAGCGCAACCCCTTGTGAGTAGATTTGAGGGGCCTACTACAACTCAAGCCCCCTCTACGGCCACCAGTCACTGAATGGGACCTAAATGTAGTTCTTAGAAAGCTCATGCGCTCCCCTTTTTAGCCTTTGCGCTCCTGCGATGTTAAATTTCTTACATGGAAAGTTCTCTTCCTAGTAGCCATTACATCTGCTCGAAGGGTTAGTGAGTTACAAGCACTTGTTACATACTCTCCCTATACCAGGTTCTTACATTTATTTATTTTTATTTATTTTGAAAGCTTTGTATACCGACATTTGTTAAGAAAACATCACATCAGTTTCCATAGAACAATAAATAGCCAACAGGGCTTTTCAATGAACCTGATAAAATAAGCTAGGGAGGGGGTGAAGAATGGAGGGGGCGGGGAGGAGGGGGGAGCGCGATTAGAGGGTGCGGGAAACCAAGGTTATGCTGTACATATAGGTTAACATAAAAACATAGTTAAATACAATTATAATTAGCGTACATGAGAATTATAGTTAATACAAGTATAGATAATGTACATTGAAAACTCGGAGGATAGAGTTAAGAAAGGGGTATTCGGTAGGGGGCCTAGGGGGGTGAGGGGAGGGGTAGGGGGTGGAGGCGGGTAAAGGAAAGACGGTGTGGTAGGAATAGGGGGCTCATGAGTAGGATCGGGCGAACAACCAGGTCTTGAGGTTCTGTCTGAATTTCTTAGTGCAGGTTTCAAGGTGAAGGTGGGTGGGCATAGAATTCCATAGGGAGGGTCCAGCTAGGGATAACGCACGTTGTTTGGTGGTTGTTAGATGGAAGAGTTTGGGAGAAGGTGTGTTAATGTTTGCAGTGTAGGGTGCTCTGGTAGGTCTGGAAGAGGAACGTATGTGTAAATATTCTGAGAACCAGAGCATGTCTGGATTGTGGATGGCTTTGTGAATAAGTGTGAGGGTTTTAAATTTAATTCTGGCTGTGATGGGGAGCCAATGAAGTTGTTTGAGGATAGGTGTGATGTGAAAAAGCAGGCCTTCCTCTCCAGGAACGAGTGAAGGAGCACTCAGTAAGAGCCATGGCAACCTCAGTAGCACACTATCGTTCAGTACCGATTGCTGACATCTGCAAAGCTGCAACATGGAGCTCTCTTAACACATTTGCAGCACATTACTGTCTGGACAAGGAAGAACGTCAAGACTCTGCCTTTGGCCAATCCGTCTTGAAGAACTTATTTCCAGT